>NC_135305.1:124585511-124923511 GCF_048772815.1 Callospermophilus lateralis | reverse complement strand
TTGTACAAAGTATGCAGGTTAGAAATGAAGGACTTTGATTCTGTAACTCATACCTGTAGCTGGGTATCTGCTGGGTCACTATGTAGACATGAGGGCTCTGGTCATCCACGTATCCCTGGATTTACCTCCAATATGGGTCTGATGCTTCAAATCTTTCATAATCCAGAATACATAAGATGTCATTTTTACATTTTACAAAAATGCAAGGAAAATTTGGTATTAGTGCATTAGAGCATTTACAGTGGGGATTTAGAAGGAGACAGCAACTTTTTACATACAGAATGGCTTTCATGCTCCGTTTTTTAGTTAGTTATTTTGTTGCTGTGACCAAAAAAAACCAATAAGAACTATTTAGAGGACTTTTTTTTTTGGATGCATGCTTTTAGAGGTCACCATCTGTAGATAGCCAGCTCCATTGATCTGGGCCCAAGGGGAGGCAGAATATCATTGAGGAAAGACGTAGAGGAGGAGAGCATCTCAATTCATGGCAATTAGGAAGCAGAGAGAGCACTACTCACAAGGGACAAAATATAAACCATAAAGACATGCCCCCAGTGATGAACTCATCCAGTCATGACCAACCTGCCTTCTGTTAACACCCATATCAGTGGATTAAGCCATTGATTAGTTTACACCTTGTAACCTAATCATTTCTTTTATGAACATTCTTGCATTTTTCTACACATGAACTTTTGGGGGAGACCACATATCCAAACCATTAGAGTCCCTGGATGTCGGCATTGGAAACACCTGAACTTCATTGATCAGATGTCCTGGTGCAGACTCTGAAGTGAAGAATGATGCTCAGGCTGCCTTGAAGTCAGAGATGGAGGCAGTACTGTGCTGAAAGAGACAGTGACCCTTAGGTGACGGTTGACCACTCAGCATCCCAACAGATTGTTTTGAATGACCTGCAGGACACCCTAAAATGGGGCAGGACTCTGAGGTCATTGCCTCAACCAATCATTAAACTGAACCAGTCAGAGAAAGATGTGGACATGGAGAAGCAGTTTTCTGTAACCAACATCCCTTTGCAGTGAGGGCATCTCGGTGAGCTGTGAGAAATCCAAGGTTCTGTGTGTGGTTGGGTGAGCTCTGAAGAGGAAATCAAGTTCAATCCCTCTCTGTACACTATACTGGTCTTCTGTGTTAAGCATGAAGGTTGCCATTGGAACCTGGGTTTACAGGGTCTGAGAAGTGCTGAGCAACTCAAGGGCTAGAAATCTGGAATATTAGGGTCCTGGAGAGGTCCAGGCACCATAATATGGAAATCCAGAAACCATGACATGGAGGGATGGCTCTTCCTATCTATATTTCCATTCATTTTTTTTTTTCTTTCTCACGGCCTGGTTAAGAAAACACCATGACAATCTGTCTTGATGACCATAAAATCATCCCTGACCTTTCTCCTTTGTTGAGCCTCACTGTAGGGCTGTGAAGAAGCAGTATAGGGGCCTCATATCTGGATGAGCTGAACCAGTTCTGCTCAAGGCTCTGTTTGCAGTCCTACTGAATCTGGAGAAAAGAGTGACACTTAGAGGGTAGAGGTTTGTGTCTCACTTCCCTATCTGCCTGTGTCACTGTGGGAAGTTCATTATCACTTTCACCATATGATGAAGAACAGTAATAGACAGCCTCATCATCAGTCTGAGTTCTGCTGATGGTCAGAGTGGCTGTTGTCCCTGAGCTGGACCCAGAAAATCTCTCCGGGATCCCTGAGGGTCGCTTACTATCATCATATATTACCAGCACAGGGCTCTGTCCTGGGTGCTGCTGCTGGAACAAGTCTGCATAATATTTTGACAATTCATCTCCAGAGCAGGTGATTGTGGCTGTCTGTCCTGGGGCTACTGAGACTGAGACTGGCTGAGTGAGCTCATTCGAGGAAGAACCTGCAAGAGAAGGGAGAGATGAAGGACCCTTACCCAGGGAACCCATTAAATCTATGTCCAAATGAGCTTAGATTTGGGGGGAAGATCCAGCTCATGATCCTGTGGTACCCCCATAGGTAGAGTCTGGGACAGGGCAGAAAAGATCACCTGTGTAGAGCAAGAGGAGTTGGAAGAGTAGAGGTGTGCTGTTCATGGTGGAGACACGACAAAACTCTTTGTGCTGATATGCACAGCACAGTTGGGTTCTCCAGGACCTCTCAGTGGATGGGGAGTCATTTCAGTTCCAGATCTTGTGACAGGTGTTTTGTTTTTATTCGAAGATGGTCAAATTATCTGTGGTCTTTCTCCAAAAATACAACAGAGAAAATGTGTTAAACCATAAGGGGACCCAGGCTTCTTATGTATTGAGTAACCAAGTCTCATATTTTTCATTTAATGTTATTAATGATAATGAAATTATTCTGTCAATGTGATGTTAGTTTTCTACATGTAACTTATCTTTTTTTAATGTTCTTCATTGCTCCACTACTGGTTTCCATTGTGATTGGTTGATTATTCCCCAGTATACCATTTTGGTTACCTCTTCATGTCCTTTTGTGTATATTTTCATAGTGGCTACTATTTGAATGACACATACTGACTTATCTAATTAACAATAGAGTTAGAATTGAAACTTAATTAGTTACATTAGCATATGATCATCATCAAGGGCTCAGTCAGGTGCAAAACTCTGACACTAATAAATTTCACAGAGAATATCAACATATGTCACCTTTCCACATACCCTTAGCTATTCCTTCTCCTTGTTTATGATGTTAATGTCACATTTGATGTGTGTGCATCAATTCAAAATGTTACTTTTTTCATTCATGCAATAAAATAATACAAAATAAAATTACAATACTATAACATGTTTTAGGATTTATGTTTACCTATGTAGTTAGCTTTACTAGAGATCTTGAATTCTTCAGGTTATTCAGCTACCATCTCTTGTCCTTGTCTAGTCTTAAATTCCATAAATAACCCACCTCTCTGCCCTTAGGATGTCATCTGGCGCAAGACTACCAGAACTGTGACTAACCCATTTTTATTAGTCATCTTTTCATCACTATGACCAAATACTGATAAAAACAACTTTGAGGAGGACATATTTATTTTGAATCGGTTTTTTTAGGTCTCTATGATTTGCTGACTCAGTTGCAGAAAACTCATGATAGAAGGGCTTCATGGAGGGAAGTAGGACAGCTCATGTAATCATGGAATGAGAAAGAGAGAGAGACAGGAATAGAAGATAAAGAGGAAGAAGAAGGAGGAGGAGGAGGAGGAGGAGGGAGAAGAGAAGGACGAAGATAAGGAATAGAAGGAAGAGGAGGAAGAGGAGGAGAATGGTGCATTAGCCAGGGAGAAGATAAATCCTTTAAAGCAGCCCCACATTGATTTAATTTCTCCATGTAGGTTCCTCCTCCCAGTAATCCAGTCCATTCAACCACCATGGATTAATCCATTCAGGACATCAGAGCCCTCATTATCTAATAATTCCATAAATACCCCACCTCTCTAACTCTAGACAGGGCAAAGGGGAGGGAGAGAAAGGGAGGGGATATGGGAGTAGGAAAGGCAGTGGAATGAGATGGACATCATTACCCTAAGTAAATGTATGAGGACACAAATGGTGTGATTATTCTTTGTATTCAACCAGAGATATGAAAACTTATGCTCTATATATGTAATATAAATTGTAATGCATTCTGCTGTCATGTATAACAAATCTAAATAAAATATTAAAAAGATAATTAACATATTCTACTAGAAAGTAATTTGTATTTCTTTGAAAAGTATATTCATACTTTTGTCCACTTTAATATTTTCTATAAAGCTGATCTTTTCCATACAGATAATAAAAATTTGAAGATATATATATATATATATGAAAATTTTATTAAAAATGTTTGTGTGAACATACTTTATATACAAACAGAGATATGAAAAATTGTGTTCTATATATGTAATAAGAATTGTAATGTATTCTGCTGTCATGTATTTAAAAAATAAAAGCGATTAAAAAATTTAAAAAAATATATTGGATATTAAAGATCTACAATTTTTAAGATTTTTTGTATTTAATATTTAAATGTATGTGTTGTATTTGTAGTCATCTTCTCTTGTGATATAACAAAAAGCATGCAAATTTTGAGATTTGTTATAAAGAAGTATGATTGTAAAACAATAAAAATAAAAAACATGCACTTAAAAAAACCCTCACCTCTGAACATTGCTGCATTGGGGAGCTTGCTTTAAACACTTGTACATTTTTGGAAACATGGAAGAGCCAAACCATAATAACATTTTAATTTTAGAAGAATAGTTTTACCTGGAATGTAATTCTTGAAAGAAAGAAACTCTTTTCTTTCATTACTTGATATTTTATCCCTGCCTTGTGGCCTGAATAGCTTCAGATGAGAAGTGAAATATTAATATTACTGAGGATCATTTGAGTTTGAAGAGTTTCTTCTCTCTTTCTCTTCCCAATATTTTGTTTTCACACTTGACTTATGATACTTGTCATAAAATACATCACTCTCAAACTCTGATTTTACCTCATTGAGCTCTATGAAGATATAGATCTTTCCTCATGTTTGCACTTTTAGTTATTATTTCACAAGATATTCCTTCAGCTTCATTTTTCTTCTTGTGAGACACACACAATGCATCTATTGCTTTGTTTAAGATTGCCCATAGGTCTCGCATATGTTGTTAATTTTATTAATTAATTATTTTTTCTCTTCATACAATGTGATATCAATTAATGTCTCTTCAGTAAATTGATTACTCTTTGGTCTGCCCAATGCTGCTTTTGAACACCCATGGAGAAGCTTTGGTTTTAGCTCTTGATCTTTTCTATTCCAAAATGTTTGGTTCTTTTTTATATGTATTTTTAATATTTCTTGCTTATGCAGACGTAATTTTCCTAATATTCTATAGATCTTTTTACATAAGTTTCTTTATCCCCATGAACATATTTACAAGGTTAATTTATTTTTGTTTTCACCCTTCCTCAGGTATGTTATGCCTCCTCAGGAAATTTTCAGATGATTTCCCCACCATGAATGTGTCACACTTTCTTATTCCTTGGTAAGCTTAGAGATATTTTGTTGAATTCTGAATTGAATGTTGTGATGTTGTAACTTTGAAAACCAGATTAGTCACAATCTCTAGTTGGTGATGTTGCCTGTTGGAGAGGCACAATTTTTCATCTGTTCAGGGAATGTTCCATACTGTTTGCAAAGGCTGCATTCCCAGTCAGCGTAATCTGTGAAGTCTGTTCAGTTATGTATGTGGTCAGAAATTGAGCTGAGAAAGACTTGCTTATGTCTACCCATTCTTCATCAGCACTCTCCTGAACGCAGGATTGTTGTGGGTAGATTTCATCATTCCCATGGAGTTGATTCAGATACTTCTTGCAAATTGAATAGCTACTTTTGAGAAGGGATCAATTTCTAGAATGCCCTTCTGTGATATTGCTCTAAGAGCACCTATTTCTGTGTCCTCTTCATCACTATATCTCAAACAAAGGTCTCTCATATGTCTTGGACTGTATGTTGACTTTGAGTTCCATTCATATTTGTTGAATGCATAGATAAATTAGATAAATTTATCTGTGCATTCAACAAATATGAACACTCAGTTCAGTTACCATGAAGCATGTACTGAGGAGCTATTTTTTTTCTATGAACAACAACCTTTCCTTTGATTCATATTTTATTCAGTATTTATGTGACCTCATTTTTCGGTGGATATTAAAGCATGAGTTCATGATTAAAAGAAAAAGGAAACAAACAACCCTGATGTCATCCTACCAGTAGAGGTGCATGATTTTGATGACTGACAAGTCCTTTTGTATTATCATGTAGGGTTGGAATTCTTTCTTATTTTTAGATAATATTGAGATATCATAGAAGGCTTTGGTCTGGAGAATAAGGCAATTGTGCCTGTGATTTGAGAAGATAACCTGCTGAAATGCATCAAATGAAAATTCAGTTAATAGTGAAAACATTTTGATATTTTCCTCTCAGAGATTGATAAAATGACCAGAAAAAAAATGAATAGAGAATATGTGAACAACACTGTCAACCAAATTGAATTAAATGAATTTGTAGAAAAATCTCACCCACAACAGCAGGATACACATTATTTTTTTTCTCAAGTTTCAATGAGAGGTTTCCCAAGATTGTTCAAATTCTTGGTCATAAAACAAATGTTAACAAACATGACTTTATGCATACTTAGATAATTCATTGAATTAAAACCTGCATAATTTGATGAAGTCTTTCATTATATGGAAAGAAAAAACTTAGAGCTCTACATAACCCATAGATGAAAAATAAAATCACAGATGATATAAATTAGAACACTTTAAATTTTTTAAATAGAAAAGCACAACATGAAAAATTTAAGGAATACAGCTAAATCAGGTGCTGTAATGGAAACTTATACCTTTAAATCTAAACAGTTTAATGAGGAACAAAAGTATGTAATGGATAGGCAGGCTACATAGGCTCTGCCCACCATGAATATGGACAGAATCCTCCATAATCTTTTATAATTTCTTTTCATTTGTTCTAATTAATTATACAAGATAGCAGAGTGCATTTTGACTCATTGTACACAAATGGAACACAACTTTTCATTTCTGGTTGTACATGATGTAGAGTTGCACCACATGTGCAGTCACACATTTATCTAGGGTAATGATGCTCATCTTATTCTACCATCTTTCCTAGAACCATGCCTCCTCCCTTTCTCTCCCTCCTCTTTGCTCATTCAAAATTCCTCTATTCTTTCTCCCCATGTTCCCCCACCCCCATTATGGGTTAGCATCCACTTATCACAGAGAATATTTGCCCTTTGGTTTTAGGGGATTGTCTTACTTTACTTTGCATGATATTCTCCAACTCCATCCATTTACCTGCAAATGCCATAATTTTATTCTGTTTTAATGCTAAGTAGTGTTCCCTTGTGTATATATACCACAATTTCTTTATCCATTCATCTATTGAAGGACATCTAGGTTGCTTCCACAGTTTAGCTACTGTGAAACATCTGAAACATTTGAAGAGGCTACATCACTGTAGGTGTATGCTGTTTTTAAGTCTTTAGGGTACAGATCTAGGAGTGAGATAGATGGGTCAAATGGTGCTTTTGTTTCAAGTTTTCTAAGGAATCTCCATATTGCTTTCCAGATTGGTTGCACCAATTTGCAGTGTCATCAGCAATGTATGAGTGTGCATTTTCCCTCACATCCTTGCCAACACTTATTGTTGCTTGTATTCCTAATAACTGCCATTCTGACTGGAGTGAGAAGAAATCTTAGAGTACTTTTGGTTTGCATTTCTCTAATTACTAGAGATGTTGAACACTTTTTATATATTTGTTGATTGATTGTCTTTCTTCTCTGAGAAGTGTTTGTTAAGTTCTTTAGCCCATTTATTGATTGGGTTGTTTGTTTTCTTGGTGTTTTTTTTTTTTGAGTTCTTTCTATATTCTAGAAATTCGTGCTCTATCTGATGTGTGTGTGACCAAAATTTACTTCCAAAATGTAGGCTCTCTCTTCATCTCAACTGATTGTTTCTTTTGCTGAGAAAAAGCTTTTTAATTTGAATCCATCTCATTTATTGATTCTTGATGTTATTTCTTGTGCTTTAGGACTCTTGTTAAGGAAGTCTGGGTGTAATCTGACATGATGAAGATTTGGGCCTGTATTAGGTCCTCTGGTCTAATTCCTAGGTCCTTGATCCACTTTGAGTTAAGTTAAAATAGGAGACCCAGAATAACCAAAGCAATCATTAACAAGAAGAGTGAAGCAGGAGGCATCCCAATCCCAGACCCTAAACTATACTACAAAGCTATAGTAACAAAACTGGCATGGTATTGGCACCAAAATAGACATGCAGACCAATGGTACAGAATAAAACACACAGAAACAAACCCACATAAATATAGTTCCCCCATACTAGACAAAAGCACCAAAACATACATTGGAAAAAAAATGATGTTGAGAGAACTGGAAATCCATATGCAGAAAAAAAGAAACTAAACCCCTACCTCTCCATAATCTTTTAAACTACGTGTTTGTGGAAGAGCTGTCTCACTTTTAGGGAGGCCATTGTGGTTTCCCCACTCACCTTCTGTGCTTATCTCCATCTTCAAGGCCCCAGTTCTCCATCTTGATTCAGCATTTGTGTGCCTCAGCTTTCTTCAGCACTGGCATCACGATGCAGGTCTTGGGAGATTGGGAGGGAAGGAATGATGGGAGAGCTGATGCATATTTATAGATAAATATATACATTTAAATGCTGTATGTTTTATTCTGGGAAGAAAGTTAGAATGACTATAATTCTGTATTCCTCATTTTTTGTATACTTAAAACTTTTCTAAATAAAAACATGTTAATGAACAAAGAAAAATTATATTATGAGTCCAAATGATGTAAAAGAAATAGGCACAGATGATTATGAGGAGAATTCTTTGTTTTACTTTGTTTTAAATGAGAACTAGCTTTGAGGATATTTTCATCATAAATTTGTTTTTACCTTAATTAGATCTTTGTTTATAGTTATACCTACTAGTTAGGTTCATCCTGATGCATTCATGCCAGGAAATTGATTTCAGTTCATGACCCCCTTTTCTCCTCCCCTTTTCCCTTTTATCCTCCCTACCCTCTTCTATCCTCCTTCAGCTACTCTACTTTACTTTCTTTAACCTGTCCATTAATTTGTATTTGAATGGTACTTTATTTATCCTATCCTTTCTATCCATTTTTCTTATCTTATTCTGCAGATGACAGAAAATATTTCACCTTTCAGTTTCTGAGTTTGGCTTATTTCATTCAGCTTGGTATTCTCCATTTCCATCTACTTAACTGCAAATGCCATAACATTCTTTTTCAAAGCTAACTAGAACTCCATTTTACATATATATATCTATATATATATATAGATATATATAGATATATATATATCATATGTATGTCACAACTTTTTGTTGCATTTGTCTATTGATGGGCATCTGGATTGAATCAATAATTTAGCTAATGTGAATTGTGCTTCTGGAAACTTTCAAGAGGCTACATCACTCTAGACTCCAAATATATATCTTGGAAAAATATACAGCCTTTTTAACAAATAATGCTGGGTAAACTGCACAGCTACATGTAGAAAAATAAAATTAGACCCTCTCTCAACCTGCCTATTTTCATTCTTTTGGGAAAATATGAAAGATTAGGATAGCTGGGCCATAGGGTAGCTAAATCTCTATTTTTTTTTTAAGGACAACATGCTGTTTTCCAGAATGCGTGTCCTAGTCTGCAGTCCCACCAACAGTATACAAGTGCACCTTTTCCCCTACACCCTCATCAGCATTTATTGTTGTTTATATTCTTGATTGTTGCCATCCTGACTGGAGTGAGATGAAATCTTTAGTGCAGTTTTCATCAGCATTCCCTGATTGCTAAAGATGTTGAACATTTTTACATGTAGTTGCTGGCCATTTCAATATCTTCTTTTGAGAAGTTTCTGTTTAGTACTTTTACTCACTTATTGATTGGGTTGGGTTTTTTTTGGCGTTGACTTTTTTTGTATATTAATCCCCTGTTGGAGAAATTAATCCCCTGTTGGAGAAAGAGATGGACAGTATATTATCCCATTTCATGGACCCTCTCCTCAAGCTCTTAATTATTTCTTTGCTGTGCAGAAGCATTTTTGTTTTGTTTTTAGTTTGGTGGCCTTCCATTTATTAATTCTTGTTTTTATTTCTTGTGCCTTGGGAGTCTTTTTAAGGAAGTTGGTGTCAGCATCTATATGATAGAGTGTGGATTCTGTGTTTTCTCCCAGCACTTGTAAACTTTCTGGTCTAATTTCTAAGTCTTTCATTCATTTCGATTTGAGTTTTGTGTAGGGTGAGAGACAGGGGTTTAATTTCATCTTTCTACATATAACTAACCAGTTTTCCCAGCATCAATTGTTAAAAAGGATGTCTTTTTTTCCAAGATATATTTTGGTCTTTATCAAGTATCAGATGGCCAAAGGTATGTGGGTTTATCTCTGTGAGTAGAATACATGCCCTACTTTGGACTAACTTCTTTGTTATTAAAATTTAGAATGGGTTTCTTGCACACAACAAATATGTTTGGATCTTGGTGTAGAATTCAGTCTGACCATATGTGCATTTTCCTTGTGGCACTTAATCACTTCTGATTAACATAATTCATAATATAATTTGTTTAAATATACCATCTGTCTTCACTTTCTATTTTCTCCTTAAGTTCTGTTTTTATTTTCATTTGTGTCATTCATTCATTCATCTATTTTAATTGTGTTTTTTTTTTTAAAAAAAAAAAAAAAGAGTTCCCTTTCATCTATTTGCTGACTTTAAGTGATGGTTGACTTTTGAATTTGCTAGACCACATACCCACATTGATTTTGTCAAACACATGTATGAATGCTGTCTGAGGTTGTTTTTCATATGTGATTAACATTTAATCAGTTATCACTGAGAAAAGCATGTTTCCCTTTATGATGTCCATGGGCCTCAAGCAGAGTCAAAAAACTTTAAGGCAAATCCAGAGATTTCCAATGTACTGTCCTGCTAAATTCAGACTCAAGATTTGAAACTTACCTTTTACTGAATTATTAGGCTGCAGCCTGCCCAGCTGATGTAGACCCCACTAGCCACCACAATCATGTGAGCCAACTTAGTAGAACACTTGTCTCTCTATATATGTTTGTTTCTTTCTGTATATACAGATCTATTTTATCTATCCAAACTTGCACTGCTATAATGGTGTTTGGTTATTATATACTGCATGTATAGTGGTGGTCTCAGAAGGTTACAATGGAGTAAATTTGTTTTGTCATACCATTCTATGTTTGAAGTACAACACATTACTCATGTGTATGGTGATAATGGAGCAAGTAGTGCTACTGTGAAGCCAATAATGTATAAGTATCACAAAATTATATGCAGTAGATAATATTTTAGAATGATAATAAATATCTATGATGTTGTCTCTGTATTTATTACACTATAATTCTCATTGTTAATCAGAGTGTACTCCATCTAATTATAAAAATGTTTAGTGTAAAGCTGTTTGCTGTGCTATCCTTACAACAGCCTCATACCTCTTGTGTGTACCCAGTCTCTTAGATGTTCAGACTAATGCACTGCTCCTGCCCCAAGATGGCAGCTACCATCTCTTGATTTCATTGTCTCTTGTGCTAGATTCAAATCTCATGATTTTTTATTCATGGCCCGAGAAGCTATAGGCTTCATATACATTATACACATAATATTAGCACATTATATATATATATATATATATATATATATATATATATATATATGCTAAATACATTCACACACACTCCTATGGCCTTGGTGTTTAGCAGTCTTTACCACCTACATTTGTGTTATGTGGAATATGTGCCATATACATTCACACACTCTCTTATGGCCTTGGTGTGTAGCAGGCTTTATTACCTACATTTGTGTTAAGTGGACTGCCTCATTTTCATGGAATGATGAAATTGCCTACCAATGTATCTCTGAAGACATACCACTATTGCTAAGTGACACAGGATTGCATGTAATATATATATATATATATATATATATATATATATATATATATGGAGATATATATATATATATCTCCATATTCATTATTTATATGTTCTGCATCTTTAGCTTTCACAAAACATGAATTGCTAATGTTTTGTAAAAAACTGCATCTGTACTAAACATGTGCATATTTAATTTCTGTCTTTATCAATCCCAGCAAATAATAAAGAAATATTACACAGAAAAAATATATCTATATTATCTATAATCTCTACCTACCCATTTTATTTTATGTCTGCTTTCTGTAATCTGTCAATCTATCTATATCTACATGTATCTTACTCTTATGTCTCCAATTAATTCTATTTCCTTGGAGAATGCTAGTAAAGTTTATCATCTATAGCTCTTTGGTGTTTTATTTTTATCATACTATAAGGTTAAATATATATATATATATATATATATATATATATATATATATATATAAACAATGGACACCATTAAGTGATATTATATACTTTATTGAAAAATATGAACTTCATAACATGTTCTTTATCCTTTCAGCTTTTGTGATACATGTTATGTAATTTCCATGTAATACAATCTAAACCAAAATATAGTTTCCTTCAAATAGTCAATGATCTCCTATAGAGGATGACAAAATTCAGAATTATTTATTTTTATCCATGTTGTCACCATATCTGATGCTTCCCACATATTTTGTGAATGAATTTTTCTACATTATGTCATTTCCTTCTATGAGGGGTCTTTTACTTTTACTGGAAGTGAGGGTCTGAAGGTGAGTTTATTATCATTATTTTTTGTACTGAAAATTAGTTAGATATTGCTTTGCAACAGAGCCAAAACCCTAGTATTCTCACTTTTTATTTTAAGACACGGGTTCACTAATTTGCTGAGACTCTCGGGAAAATTCTGAGTCTGGCCTCAAAGTTACAATCCTTCTGACGCAGCCTACTGAGTCACTGGGAATACAGACATGCACCACTGTTCTTGAGTGCAGGTAAATTTTAATGTCTTGTAAAATTTTAATTCTCCCTTAACATTTAGAATATATTACCACTGGGTAAAGAATTCTGGGTTAATAGATTTTTTTCCTTTCATATTGAAAAGTTTGAGGCCCTGTCTTATTAAGCTCCAAATGCCCTTTCCCTGCTGGTTATATTGAGTGACATTAAAGCCATATTTAAAGATAAGTAGTTAGTGTAGTTAGGTAAATCAGGTCTAATATCCAGTACATTAAAGAAAATAGAGACCTTAAAGAGAATGAGGTCCATAAAAAAGATGGAGTTGGATCTGAGCCCCTGAAACTAGAACAACACCTGAGGAAACTGAAATGTTAATGTCCCCAAGGCCCCAGGTCCATCCTAAAAACTGTTAAGGAAGTAGCTTCCTGCAAACAGGGAGGTGCTAATCAAACCACCCCAGGCCCCTTCCCACCAGATTACTCCTCCATGCCTCATTGCCCCACCTGTCTCTCCTTTTTCCCTTCCCACCTGCATACTATCACTGTAGGATAGAGGGAACAAAGAACAGAAATGTGACAGGATAAAAGAAGACTTAGATATAAAAAAGGAAAGACTTCCCCTTTCCAAGAATTCTGCCTTTTGGGTCAGGTCCCCTTCTTCCTGGGGGGGGGGGGCATCTTTTCTGCTCTCCTTTAATAAAACCTTCCACTTTCCACTCTACACTTGCCTCCCTGTGCTTCTCTGGTGTTATATTTCAGCATTTGGGGAAGCAAGGAAACCAGTAAACAGCAGCAAGGACATCATATATGACAGCACTGTTTTCTTCATGTTTCCTAGGATTGATTTTTCTGAATTTCTTGAGCATGTTGGATTCTAGTTTTCCCCACTTGTAGAACATTTTTGGCCATTGATTTCTGTTGAAATGGGCAAAATTGAAGAAATAAAGAATGTCCACAAGCTTCTTCCCTTTTCATGCTTTATTCACTCAAAATACTCAATACAATTTCACTCTATAGGTTCTTAATGAAGAAAACTACAATCCTTAATGCTAGGTAGTGCAATAGACATAATCAATTCACAGCAAACAATTCTAGGTTAATTAATTCACAGCAAATAATTCTAGGTTAATTCTAAGCACTGAAAAACACACTTAATCATGACAGGCTAATGACAGACATTCCTTCTGTGTGCTAAGTTCAAATATTAGATCAAAAGTCTTAAGCCTTAGGCTTTATGTCCAGCAGATGCACACAACTCAGACCGCAGTGATCAGGTCTGAAACCAAGACAGGGTTTTTGTAGCATGGAGTGGATGACTGTTAAACCATAATGCAAAGAAAAGACCACTGACTCCAATTAAAATCAAATTAACTCTACAAATTAAAGCAAGCTTGTAGTTTTGACTGGCCGGGCTGTCTCTCCCGAAAACTGCTGGAACAGAAGACAGCCCCACAGTTCTCTAGGAGCACAGCTTTATAGCACAGAAAGTTACAAATAAGGGGGGTGTCTTGACAACTTACAGATAACAAAATTTTGACAAGTATAACACAAAGGCTAGTTAATGGTCTACTGTCAGCACTTAGGGAATAAATTAGATTTCTACATAAGAAATTTAAGAGGCACCATTAGAGTTTCAGAAAGGGTTATTATCTGGCCAGGGAAAGCCAGAATTTCTGAGTGCCACTAAAGTTTCAGAGAGGGTTGCTATCTAGTAAGGGGAAGCCAGGCACGGGTGAGTCCAAAACACCGGCAGGCATTCCAAGCAAGTTTAGAAATTGCAGTAATTTATAGTAAAGCTGTAATTAACTTTTTATGCCTCTGGCGAGATGGCTTCCAATCTTAAGAGGGAATTAGGCTGGATTTATCACAACCAGTTGAGGGGAGGGTCAAAGAGAGAAGTTGTGGCTCTCACCAAGGTCCAGACGAGGCAGTAGAGTTTGAGAGCAGTGAGGATCATGCAGAGAATCCATAATGATGACAAGTGATGGGATGTCATGTCCTCATCAGGCTCCCCAACTCAAGTGCATCCTTGTTCTGGCTGGCTGAATCCCTGTTCATTTGTTCTATTATTTATACTACATTTTGGGGCTTTGACCTTTCCCCCTTTCAATCCTTATCAGCTACCACTGGATTTCTCAGTTATATCATTTACCCTGGGGTCAGAAACAGCTGGACTGGTGATCTCCACCCTGATCTTCTCCCCTTTCCCTCTTATCAGGCAAGCACAGCCTGCCAGAGGCTTTACTCTGTTTATCAGGGTGAGGGGACATAACTTGTTTGAATCCATACTGGAGGGCTCTGTCAGTGTTCTTGGTGAGACTGCAGGTTTCGAACTGGAGTTTTTTTAAATGGAGTTGCTTAGGCTTAGGCCTAAGGCCATCCTCAATGTCTGGCACCACTGAGTCCCCTAAGTAGGAGGAAGAGGCCCCTACCCTGCTCACTGCAGCTCATAGCTTGTCCAGAAGGAGCCCATAACTAGCACCACACCAGGGAGGTACTGAGGTACACTCTGGATTATAGGCTACGCTGGCCCTGCAGAGGGCAGTCCTTTAAGGATGTGACAGTAAGAAGGAGAAAGAGTGTGTCTGTGAGGAATACTAAGCAAAGGAACCTCAAATATCAGATTCTTCATAGAAAAGCTCCTTGCTTTTTAAATTAGGGTGTATCTATTCTTGTGAAATCTAGACTTTTTTTGGCAGGCATACATGGATTAAAGGAATGAAGAAATAGTCATCTTTTGATGTAAAAATGAGTGTTTGTTTTTTGATACTCTCAATTATCAAGTTCACATGACTTATGAGTAGGATTCAGGGTTCAACACCCATGGATGATGGAGGACCTTTGGTCTTGAAGGAGGATTGGGTGGAGTGAAGTGTGAACAGCATGAGGCATCCAAGATGCCTCAGGTTCCATTAGAAGCTGCAATGAATTTGGGATTCCTGGAGGTTTTATTGGGCTGTTTCTGGAGCCAGTGAGTGGGTCTCAGGGAAAACTCAGGTCAGACCCCTGGCACCTACTTAGTTGTAGAGGAGGATGACCTCCCCAGGGGTGTTTGCTTTGGTGCCCTAATGGCTTCTCTTAAGCTGATGGGGACAGAAGCTTCTGGCTATGTCCCTGGGTCTGGCCTAGGCAGGACCTGACATTGAATAGAAGGGGGACTCTGGGGTTGCACAAGGGAATCCTTGGAGCAGGGGACAGAGGGAGAGGAGATGGTGGATGAAAGGCAGGCATGATGGGGAGGGGTGCTGCAGCAGGATAGAGGATCCTAAAGACACTGCTGGGAAGGAACTAAAGGAGGGATTGCCAGGTATTCCTCTCTGCTAGACTTCAGAGTAGCCCAGGTAGTCAAGGACATTTCCTCTAGCTGTAACCCTCCCAAGGACACCACTAGGGAACTCTCATATGTTCATTTCTATCCCAGTGGTTACAAGTCCTACAGAACAGGGATGGTAGACCCAACACCTCTGTACTCTGTACATGGTGACATGTATGCCTATTTTTCTGTGAGAATTTCACGTGCTCTCCTCTCTAGTGGTGACTTTCATCCTGCAGAGAAAGTTTGATGGGGCAGAGGACTGAAGTCACCAGTGTCAGTTTCACTGTTGGATCCAGGACACTTGTAGTCAGGAGAATGAGAGATTAAACTGCAATTCTTTGCTTTGGGACATTCTTGAAAACTGATTTCTCAGGTTAAAAAACTAGATTCACTGAAGAACTAGTTCTTACCTGAACAAACAGCTACCTTGTCAAATAGAGGTTTACTAATCAACACCCACAGCAAAATCCCCCAAACCTAGTGCATACCAACCCTCCCCAGTACAACACTGGTAACATGAACACTCATCAAAATTCTTCTTGACAAATCTGCCTTAAAACTCCCCAGGACACATTTTTCAACACTAGAACCATGCTCTGTTCTTCCCCTAGTTAACCATAAATAAGACCCTGCCACAGTGAAATTCTACTTAATACTAATATACAATTTTGTATGACTGATGACTTGCTGTGGCTTTTGGGCCTGGCAGATCAAGTTGATAAGAATGAGTTCATCAAGTTCCGATGGAAACAACTGATCCTGGGGAGGTACAGGAGCCTTCCCATCATCACTCAGGAATATCTAGACAGAGATGGGAGGAGACTTCCTCCACAGCATGTGGCATGCTCTCTGCTGTGAGGGTAACCAGGGCAGGAAGAGCCTTTGGTGCCCGGCTGGTGGCAGGTTTTTGTCTCACTTCCCTGTCTGCCTGTGTCAATGTGAGCAGCACCACTATCCCACACCTGACAGTAATAGTCAGCCTCGTCTCCAGCCTGGGCCCCACTGATGGTCAGCGTGGCTGTGTTCCCAGATTTGGAGCCAGAGAATCTGTCAGGGATCCCTGAGGGCCGGTTGCTATTACCATAGATGACAAGCAGTGGGGACTGTGCTGGCTTCTGCTGGTACCAGTACACAGTTTTACTACCAATGTTGTTTCCTCCACAGGTGATTCTGGCCGTCTGTCCTGGGCTCACCGATACTGAGGATGGCTGAGTCAGCACATAAGAGGCTACAGAACCTATAAGGAAATAAAAGAAGAGAGGGGACTAATGGTGACAAACACTTTCCATGAGATGCCCAGTTTTCCCCTAGCCTGAAAGAACTTCAGGAAATATGTGCAACAAAGTGAATCCTCTGGCATCAAAATCAGTCATAGTGGCCCATGAGCCTGACTGAGGAATGGAGATTTGAATCCATGAGCAAGCCCAACCCCTTTCCTCCAAGCCAGAGAGCACAGTGTTGGAATTTCAGCCTAAAGTCTCATCCTGAAGCAGGTCCTGAGCATCCTGCCCACCACAGACAGAGCTCTGCTGAGCTCAGAATTAGGCCAGGTTAGTTATACAGGAGCCTTGGGCTGGCATGTATATTGGGGCCTGCGGGCAGCACCTGTGTAATGAGCCAGGAGGCTGATGAGAAGGGCTTTCCAAGTCATGGTGCCTGTGGCTGCTTCTTGAGTCCTAGGCTGGTCTGTGTTCCCCCAAGGACTCTTTATTCCCTTGTTGGGGACAGATGCCTGTTATGCAAATCAGCCCAGGTCAGGGCTGCTACTGGAGGAAGCTATGTGGTGTCCAGAGAAGGGCTCATCCCCAGGGAGCCAAAGAGTGGGAGGGGCATCACTGAAGAACTACCCTCAGCTCACAGAATGCTCCTTTACTTTCTAGTCCCAACTTCTTGGCCATGTCTCCATCCCAGGCTATTTTCTAGCCAGGAATCTGGGCTGACCTTGTTATAAAAATATGAGTCTGTCTTTGTCATCAGAACAAACTATAAGGTTGACAATAAGAGGTTTCCGCAGCTATGGGATTCTGTCCCAGATACAGCCCCTAAAGCTATGTGGGTCAGTCAAATTCTTCCATAAATGTGCCTGGTATCGTAAAGGTCCAGTGAGGTACAATATCTCTCTGTCCTTTGTGTGAAGGCCTCAGGCAGATCTTGGGTTCTCAGGCTCACATGTCCTAATGACTGTAGGCAGGTTCTCCACCTACCCTACAGTACTAACAGTTACAGAGCTTCAGCATGAATGGTGGCCTGAGGAATACTAGACCTCTGCCATATCAACAGGGACATTCTACAAAGAGAAGGGCCTTCCTGGAGACATAGACATCAATGAACACGTACATCAATGTTATTCCCCATACTGGAGAAAAATCCAGCATTTCCTCCAGGTCTCATGTCATAGTCACTAGCCCTCCTGCATGTGAAATCTCCCTTCTAGGGTGAGATATGGTGTTTGAGGAAGGGAAGGACGTGTCAGGGAAAAGCAGGAAGATTTCCTGTGCAAACACCTAAAATAGGAAAATTCTGGAAGAGCTAGATATGAGAGAAATGAAGACCAAAAAATTTGCTTCGAAGATGATATTGTAGAAATATGACACCTTTTCCTCTAGATCTCAGGTTGTGGTTACTACTAACCCTCTTGCACTTTTGAATCCTGAAGCCCAAGCCCAGCCCAAGCCTATGGGGGCTTTGTCAGGTGATTCTCAACTGCCCCCTAGTGGCCACTCTACACTGGTTGCTGCATGTCATGGTATCCTTGGTTTAGGTGCAGATTCAGAACTTGCCCCTCAGGCCCAGGTTTTCTTGATCTTTGGCCAAGGGAGGAAATTCTTCTTCTTCCTATGGATGTTACCGGTTTTAGGATCAGGAAGGAGAGGATCACATTACACAGGAAAATATGAACAGGTGCATTTGGTAGAAGAAGGTTAAAACCCACCTGAGTTATCACTGCATATTTTTTAGGGTGGTGAGTGGTCAATAAAAGTGGTTCCAGGTCCTGGTGCTGGGTAACACTGGACTCAGGAACTGGCTCTTCTTAGTGTCAGCTGCAGGTGCAGAGTCAATGTGAGTGAGTTGTGAGAAGCACAGACACAGACAGGAGCCCCTTCACACCAATGTCTATTCAGACCCACGGCGGTCTCCACCTACTTCCATGCTGGGAATTCAGCAGGAACATGATGCATCCTTTGCTCTAGGAGTTTCCATCTTCTGGCTGATGCTCTGCTTTGGATACACCTAGTGTGCAGTTTAATAGTCTGTCCCACCCACCAGAGCCTGTGCTTAGTCTCCTCTCTTTCTTGAAAATCCAGACACTTTTTCCAAAATAAACATCCAGCATTGACCATGTAGTAAGTACATCACACAACCATGGCATGGAGCACTCAGTTGACCAGAGTTTCTTGTCAATGCAAGCCTGTACTTGTGAGGGAAAGAAATATGTTAGTCTTTGCATCATTTTGCTCCTTAAATTCAGGTATGATTGCTGGAGCTGCAAGAGCTATCTAGGGTCTTTAGTAAACAACAAAAATGGAAGGCTAATTTGGTAAGGATGGTGGAAGAGAAGCTGAAAAAGGCCCCAGTTCCCACAATGAAAAAGTGAGTAAGGAAGCCAGAAAACATCATGCCTTAGTTGTTTTGTTTTGTATTTTTCATAAGTATTTATTTTTAAGTGCTTTGATTTTGCAAGAGAAAAAATTAGTCTCCATGTGTTCGTGAGTCTGTTTTAATGCATGTATTCTTGCATTTAAAAAATATCTACTACCCACTAGGAAAATAATTAACAAAAATAAATCAATTAACTAAAACAATGCTGGTGAAAAAACCATTCAGCGGTAATGATACGCAGGTAATTAATACACTGATTAGAGAGAGTGACAGGCAGGCTGGGATATAACCTGAGGCTGGGACTCCCCTGCAGATGTGTCACTGGAGCCGCCCTCAGGACTGGTGAGAAATCAGAGCACATGTGCAGGGACAGCAGAATCCATGAAGTGGGGGAAGAGTGTGGGTGTGTGATGATGGGAGAAGAAAGTGGCAATGTGAGGAGACCAGGACTGCAACCTGTTTAGTCCAAGATAATAGTATCTCCTAAGGAGAATTTTGATGGCAGGGCAAATGCACAGTCAGAATTGTTGATGGTAAAATTTCCAAGTAATAAACTCAGTTCAATGGCATCTTTGTAGCATATTAAGAATCTCAAGTCCAGGGAGAGATGAGACACAGTGGGTTCCTCTAATCACAGCCCTGCTTACATGGAACTTGATATACCAAGAAGGTAGTTTCTGATCCTCCCCTCTACCCTGTACCTACCATGCAGCCAGGTGGGAACTTAGGCTACAGCCTGTGCCTCCTGACCTGGGACAGGTGTTGAGTGTCTCCTAGTGTCTGATGAGTGACACAGCAGTGTTTTCCTTAACAAGCCACAGATTCTCTGGCCTGCAAGCATGGAATATTGAAAGTATACTTCATAGGGAGGGAAAAAAGGGGGGCTGAGAAATGGAGTGACAATTCCTATGTCACTCAGGGAGAAGAAGAGAAAAACAAAAGCATCTAGATTCCCAATAATTACCTTCCCTGGATATACAGGGTCATCCTGGACAAATCCCCTTCATTTTCTCATCCAGGGATTTGTCCAGCTAGATTCTGATCTATTTCAGTGAGCATATCTCCTTGGTGTGTGGAAATATCCTCAGTCAAAATATTAGGATACTGAAGCTTCATCCTCTGATTAATCAGCTGCATGTAGGGGCTGATGCTACCCTTCACACGAGCCTGGACAGATTATTGGAAGTGTGTCCAGCTCCCTGCACCTTTCCCAAAGACCAAATATTCAGATTAGAAGCAACTATAGCAGTCATTTCATGGATATTTACCCAAACATTTCCCTGAATTATCACTTAGGCCCTATGTATTAATATACAAAATGTCATCTATTGTCAACTCAGGGTCTATTCAAATTAAAGGTAAATTTAATAATCAGTAGTAGTTTGTGCAGTAAATTATTTGTAGTTTGTTTTTTCCTTTGTGGTCCAGCCTTTCTAGAAATAAGACATCAGTTCATATGCAAGTCTCAAAGAGTTATGTAGATACTTTTTATTTTGCTTTTTTAAAATGTCCATTATGGCTTATCTGTGTGATCTGAAAGACCTGGAGTAACCTTTTAAAACCATTTGTCCTAATGAAGAATCCATCCTGGATATAATATTATTAGGGGTTTCCTTTCATATATAGGACAAATCTAAATATGGCTTTGCAAATATCATGGTCATACACCTGTTCTACCTTCTGACTGTTCTTTCTCTCTCTCTCTCTCTCTCTCTCTCTCTCTCTCTCTCTCTCTCTCTCTCTCTCTCTCTTTCCACATACCCAGCCCTATTTTGTATTTTATTTAGAGACAAGGTCTCACTGAGTTGCTTAGCACCTCTCTTTTGCTGAGGCCAGCTTTGAACTTGTGATCCTCCTGTCTCAGCCTCCCTAGCCACTGAGATTATAAGCATGTGCCACCACAACCAGCTAGATTCTGATCTCTTTCAATGACTTGTCTTTGCATAAAAGTGTCATTACAATCCAGAATTTACCTCTTTAATGACAAACATGTGCCTGTTTTGTGCTGCTCAGTATTTAATTTTGATCAGAATTGGGAGACTTATGAGCATATCTCCTTGGTTGTGGGAATGAGGGGGATTTGTCCTTGATCAAATCTAAGAGACATGGGGCACTGCCTAACGGCATGGGCTATTGGTTGATCTTACATCAAACACCAACTTCTTTTCAGGGCACATAAGCCCTTCTCATCCTGAGGACTCCATACTGTTAGGCTCATAATTTTTTGTCTTAACCCAATGCCAAATTCTGAGAGGAGGTTCAGAAACCAGGTCTCCTTTCTGACACACTCCACATTAAAATGGAGGGAAGAGAGTGCTTGTATCTAACCAGGCTCTCTGGAGTCCTTCCATCCTGGAATCTGAACTAGTTTCTGCAAGGCGTTTTATGGAAGTGGCAAGACTTTGCATATAAGATCTAACTACTTCCTTGGGAAAACCACATTTCCAATAGACATCTATGCTTTTCTGTAATATAGCCATAGTGAGAAACCAGCTGAGTGAGTGGAGACCAAAGTCATGGTCATTGTTCAAAGGATGAGTGAGACTCAGCCCTGGATGAGGAAGAGCCTGCCCCATGTGTGTATCTGTGTTATTGTGAACCCGTGTGAGTGGCACTCACTGCCATTTACTATGGCATAAAAATAGTCACTCTTATCTCCAGCCTGGCCCCACTGATGGTCAGATTGGCTGTGTTTCCCATATTGGAGCCAAGGGATTGGTCAGAGTTGTGTGGGGGCTGTCATCATACATGAGCAGCACAGGGGCCAATCTGGTTTTTGTTGGTAACAATGTGCATATTTATTCCCTAATATACCTTCAGAGCATATGGTTCTAGCTTTCTTTTTTTTTCTTTTGAGAGTTTATTTTTTTCTTTTTTTTATTGGTTGTTCAAAACATTACAAAGCTCTTGACATATCATATTTTATACATTAGATTCAAGTGGGTTATGAAGTCCCATTTTTACCCCAAATACAGATGGCAGAATCACATCAGTTACACATTCACATTTTTACATAATCCCCTATTAGTAACTGTTGTATGCTGCTACCTTTCCTATCCTTTACTATGCCCCCTCCCCTCCCTTCCCAACTTCTCCCTCTACCCCATCTACTGTAATTCATTTCTCTCCTTGTTTATTTTCCCATTCCCCTCACAACCTCTTATATGTAATTTTGTATAAAAATGAGGGTCTCCCTCCATTTCCATGCAATTTCCCTTTTCTCTCCCTTTCCCTCTCCCCTCTTGTCCCTATTTAATGGTGATCTTCTTATGCTCTTCCTCCCTGCTCTGTTCTTAGTTGCTCTTATTATATCAAAGAAGACATTTGGTATTTGTTTTTTAGGGATTGGATAGCTTCACTAAGCAAATCTGCTCTAGTGCCATACATTTCCCTGCAAATTCCATGATTTTGTCATTTTTAGTGCTGTGTAATACTCCATGGTGTATAAATGCCACATTTTTTTATCTGTGCATCTATTGAAGGGCATCTGGGTTGGTTCCACAGTCTAGCTATTGTGAATTGTGCTGCAATGAAAATTGATGTGGCAGCATCCATGTAGTACGCTCTTTTAAGGTCCTCAGGGAATAGTCCGAGAAGGGCAATAGCTGGGTCAAATGGTGGTTTCATTCCCAGCTTTCCCAGAAATCTCCATACTGCTTTCCAAATTGGCTGCACCAATTTGCAGTCCCACCAGCAATGTACAAGAGTACCCTTTTCCCCGCATCCTCGCCAGCACTTGTTGTTGTTTGACTTCAGAATTTCTGCCAATCTTACTGGAGTCAGATGGTATCTTAGGGTGGTTTTGATTTGCATTTCTCTGACTGCTAGAGATGGTGAGCATTTTTTCATGTACTTGTTGAATGATTGTATGTCCTCCTCTGAGAAGTGTCTGTTCAGGTCCTTAGTCCATTTGTTGATTGGGTTATTTGTTATCTTATTGTCTAATTTTTTGAGTTCTTTGTATACTCTGGATATTAGGGCTCTATCTGAAGTGTGAGGAGTAAAAATTTGTTCCCATGATGTAGGCTCCCTATTTACCTCTCTTATTGTTTCTCTTGCTGAGAAAAAAAACTTTTTAGTTTAAGAAAGTCTCATTTGTTGATTCTTGTTATTAACTCTTGTGCTATGAGTGTCCTATTAAGGAATTTGGAGCCCGACCCCACAATATGTAGATCGGAGCCAACTTTTTCTTCTATCAGACGCAGAGTCTCTGATTTGATATCAAGCTCCTTAATCCATTTTGAGTTAACTTTTGTGCATGGCAAGAGGAGGGGATTCAATTTCATTTTGTTGCATATGGATTTCCAGTTTTCCCAACACCATTTGTTGAAGATGCTATCCTTCCTCCATTGCATGCTTTTAGCCCCTTTATCAAATATAAGGGGCTACAATTATCAAATATAAGATAGTTGTAATTTTGTGGATTAGTTTCTGTGTCCTCTATTCTGTACCATTGGTCCACCCACCTGTTTTGGTACCAGTACCATGCTGTTTTTGTTACTATTGCTCTATAATATAGTTTCAAATCTGGTATCGCTATACCGCCTGATTCACACTTCCTGCTTAGAATTGCTTTTGCTATTCTGGGTCTTTTATTTTTCCAAATGAATTTCATGATTGCTTTATCTATTTCTACAAGAAATGCCGTTGGGATTTTGATTGGCATCGCATTAAACCTATAGAGAACTTTTGGTAATATCGCCATTTTGATGATGTTAGTTCTGCCTATCCATGAACAGGGTATATTTTTCCATCTTCTAAGATCTTCTTCTACTTCTCTTTTTAGGGTTCTGTAGTTTTCATTGTATAAATCTTTCACCTCTTTTGTTAGATTGATTCCCAAGTATTTTTTTTTTTGAGGATATTGTGAATGGAGTGTTCTTCCTCATTTCCATTTCAGAAGTTTTGTCACTGATATACAGAAATGCCTTTGATTTATGAGTGTTGATTTTATATCCTGCCACTTTGCTGAATTGATTTATTAGTTCTAGCAGTTTCTTTGTAGATCCTTTTGGGTCTTCTAGGTATATAATCATGTCGTCTGCAAATAGTGATAATTTAAGTTCTTCTTTTCCTATTTTTATGCCTTTAATTTCTTTCGTCTGTCTAATTGCTCTGGCCAGTGTTTTGAGAGAGAACTATATTGAATAGAAGTGGTGATAGAGGGCATCCCTGTCTTGTTCCAGATTTTAGAGGGAATGCCTTCAATTTTTCTTAATTCAGAATGATGGTAGCCTGAGGCTTAGCATAGATAGCTTTTACAATGTTGAGGTAAGTTCCTGTTATCCCTAGTTTTTCTAATGTTTTGAACATAAAGGGATGCTGTACTTTGTCGAATGCTTTTTCTGCATCTATCGAGATGATCATATGGTTCTTATCTTTAAGTCTATTGATGTGGTGAATAACATTTATTGATTTCCATATATTGAATCATCCTTGCATCCCAGGGATAAATCCTACTTGATCATGGTGCACAATTTTTTTAATGTGTTTTTGTATCCAATTCGCCAGAATTTTAGTGAGGATTTTTGCATCTAGGTTCATTAGAGATATTGGTCTGTAGTTTTCTTTCTTTGAGGTGTCTTTGTCTGCTTTCAGAATCAGGGTGATGTTGGCCTTATAGAATGAATTTGGAAGAGCTCCCTCTTTTTCTATTCCTGAAATAACTTGAAACATATTGGTATTAATTCTTCTTTAAAGGTATTGTAAAACTCTGCTGTATACCCATCTGGTCCTGGGCTTTTCTTGGTTGGTAGTCTTTTGATTGCTTCTTCTATTTCATTCATTGATATTGATCTGTTCAAATTGTGTGTATCCTCCTGACTCACTCTGGGCAAATCATATGACTTAAGAAATTTATCGATGTCTTCACTATCTTCTATATTATTGGAATATAGGTTTTCAAAATAATTTCTAATTGTCTTCTGCATTTCTGTAGCATCTGTTGTGATATTGCCTTTTTCATCCTGTATGTTAGTAATTTGAGTTCTCTCTCCTCTTCGTTAGCATGGCTAAGGGTCTGTCAATCTTATTTATTTTTTTGAAGAACCAACTTTTAGTTTTGTCAATTTTTTCAATAGTTTCTTTTGTTTCAATTTCGTTGATTTCTGCTCTGATTTTAATTATTTCTTGCCTTCTGCTACATTTGTTGTTGTTTTGCTCTTCCTTTTCTAGGGCTTTGAGATGAAGTGTGAGCTCATTTATTTGTTGGTTTTTCCTTTTTTTGAGGAATGACCTCCAGTTGATGAATTTCCCTCTTAAAACTGCTTTCATTGTGTCCCATAGATTCTGATATGTTGTGTCTGTATTTTCATTTATCTCTAAGAATTTTTTTATTTCCTCCTTTATGTCTTCTGTAACCCATTGATCATTCAGTAACATATTGTTCATTTTCCATGTGATCTAGGATTTTTCCTTCCTTCTTTTATCATTGATTTCCAGTTTCATTCCATTATGATCAGATAAAATGCATGGTATTATCTCCAACCCTTTATAATTACTGAGGGTTGCCCTATGGCATAATATATGGTCTATTTTTGAGAAGGATCCGTGTGCTGCTGAGAAAAAAGTATATCCACTTGATGATGGTTGATATATTCTACATATGTCAGTTAAGTCTAGGTTATTGATTGTGATATTGAGTTCTATAGTTTCTTTATTCAACTTTTGTTTGGTGGATCTGTCCAATGGTGAGAGAGGTGTGTTGAAGTCACCCATAATTATTGTGTTGTGGTCTATTTGATTCTTCAACTTGAGGAGAATTTGTTTTATGAACGTCGCAGCACCATTATTTGGTGCATAAATATTGATAATTGTTATATCTTGTTGGTGAATGGTTCCTTTTAACAGAATATAATGTCCTTCCTTATCCCTTTGGATTAACTTAGTCTTGAAGTCGATTTTATTCTATATGAGGATGGCCACCCCTGCTTGCTTACGAGAACCATGTGTGTGGTATATTTTTTCCCAACCTTTCACCTTCAGTCTGTGTATGTCTTTTCCAATCAGATGTGTCTCCTGGAGGCAGCATATTGTTGGATTTGTTTTTTTTTTTATCCATATTACCAGCCTATGTCGCTTTATTGGAGAGTTTAAGCCATTAACATTTAGAGTTACTATTGATCTATGGTTTGTACTTCCAGCCATGTTTGATTATTTATCTTTTTTTTTTAATTTAGTTTGTTTCTCCTTTTTTATTTCTGGAAAGTTTTCTGTAATTATTTAATTCTGCAGGTTACTCATTCCCTTGGTTTGAGTCTCTATACCTTCCTCTTTCCCGATGACACGTAAGTTTGGTTTTTTTATGTTATCCCATATCTCTTGGATGTTTTTCTCGTGATTTTTTACCAGCCTTTCTGAGTTGGCTAGAATCTTTTCAAGACGATATATTTTGTCTTAATTATCTGACATTCTGGCTTCTACTTGCTCCACTCTGTTAGTGATACTCTCACTTGAGTTTTTAATTTGGTTTATAATTTCCTTCATTTCTAGAATTATTGTTTTATTTTTTTATTATCTCTATCTCCTGATAAAGAAGCTTAACTTCTTCTTTTGTCTATTTATGTAATTCATTTTCAATGTGTTCTTTCACTGTTTGAATTTGCTGTCTCATATCCTCTTTAAAGTTCCATTCCATCTGTCTAAGGTATTCCTTCAGTTCTTTATATGACCATTTTTCTGATGACTCTAGGTCCTCCTGAATATTTAGGCTGTCCTGCATTGTTTGTACTCCTTTTCTTCCTTACTTTTTTATGCTGCTCATGTTACTTCTTGTTCTGTTTGACTGCTTAGTTACTGTTTACTCTTATAAATTTATTTGATGCTTGGGATGAAAGATATTAGAAGGGAAGGGAAGTAGTCACTAAAGAGAATGATAGTAAGCAGGTAGAATTCAAGGAAGGGGGAATAAGAAAATTGAAAAGAAGACAAAAAAAATAGAAAAGAAAAAAATTAATAATAATAATAATAATAATGAAAATTAAAATTAAAAAATAATAATAATAAAATAATAAATCAAAAAAAAAATTAAAAAACAACAACAACAACAACAACAACAAAATGAAAATGAAAAAAAAAATTAATAAATGCAGTCTTGGAGCTTGATTAACTTCTCTTCCAGTAGGTGGAGCTGTGCCCACTGGGCCAAGCTTCTCCTCTCAATAGGCGAGAACCAATCACTGTGCAGCAGCTCTTCCTCCCAGACTGGGCGGGTCTCCAATCCTGAGTGCCTAGGGCCTTCTCTTGTGTCTAGTCACTTCCCCACTTTTCCTCAAGCCAGGCCTTGCTCACCGGTGATGCTCACCACAATACTGGCTACACGCCAGATCTGCTGCTCCTGGGAACCCTGTTTTCATGAACGCCTGGGCACACTCTCCCTGTCTGCCATTCCCTCAGACCCTAAGTTTGTAGTGCTTGGGGCTGAGAACCCCCAGTGAATTTGCTTGCCCTCCGGTAGACATGCCCCCAGTAGCTGGTGCAAGAGACCTCAGTTGTCAGCACTGGTGGGAGCGGTAGCCGGGAGCTCCACGCCACTTCTGATTCCCTCAGTCTGGCTATCACGCTCACGGGAGAGTTGGGAGGGGCCCTTATGGGAGAGCTTGGAGGGGCCCTTAAGGTTTCCCCGCTGTGTGGAGAGGGATGGCTAGGGGATTACACACCTGTCACCGCTCGTTTCAATGAAGTTATTTCCTCCGCCGCGTTCTGGTGACGTCAGTTCTCTGCCATGGTGGTATCCCATGCAAATGGTGACAATTCATTCCCTTTGCCAGGTGACCAATGCAATGGGTGGGTCCTGACTGTCTCTCCCAAGCCCCGTTTCAATCCTGTGGCCACTGCCTCTGAAGGCTTGGTTGGCTTTTACCTCCGTAAGTTCAGAAGGGCCAACCCGTTGTTTGAGCGGGGACGTTAGTGCTGAGTCACAGCAGTTTGGCTGCAAGAAGCAGGCGAACAGGAACTTGAATGCAGCCGATCCGGTCTCTGTGTGTGTTCTGAGAGGCCCAGACTGTTCGCCCCAGATCCATGTCAGCTCAGCATTGCCTAGTGATCCTGAGCAAACAGCATTTAGACAGTTTACGACTCCCTAAACCCGTGCAGCTGAAGAGGTCAGAGACTTGATCTCTCTGTGCCCGTCGCCATGTTGGACCCCTCATAGGTTCTAGCTTTCTACCTGGAGGTCAATGTTGCTGAGTAGTTGTACTAAGTCAGCTCTTAGGAGGCTATGAAGACTGCCAGGGGGAAAAAAGCAGTGGGAATAATAATAAAGGGATCTTCCAGAAGTTCCTCTGTCTGCCTAGTCTGTTCTCTCTCTAGGGAATCTTTGGGTCCTCACCCCACCCACTTCAATCTTAGTTCCAATAGCCCATGAGTCTGGGAGGTGAATGAAGCCTCTGACTCATGAGGAAGCCTGTCCATCTTACTGGCAGTTGCAGCCCCTTAGTCTCACACAAGCCAATGATCACAATGTGGGAACCTCAGGCATTTAGCCCCCTCTCCTGCATCAGGATACTGCTCACCACAGGCAGGGCCCAGAGAGCTCAGAATCAGGGTTAGGCTGATCCCAGACACCTAGGCTGTGGGTGGGCAGCATCCCTGGGGCAGAACCTGCACAGTGAAGGGGAGTCCAGCTCATAGAAGAGGCCTCCTTGATATTGCTTCCTGAGGCTCAGACTGGCCTGCCTTCCTCCTAAGCCAGCCTCATCCCTTTACTGGAGATCCCTGTCTATTATGCAAATCAGCTAGAATCCAGGACAGTTCCTAGAGAAGCTCTGTGTTTTCCAGAGCAGGGCTTGGCCTCAGAGACACAGGAGAGATCTGCCCTGAAGACCCATTCTCAGCTCAGAAAACACACCTTCATAAGCTGATTTCACAGTTTGGGCAACATTTGCATCCATTGATAGAAATAGTGATAATAGTACTCTGAAATAACTGGTCATGTGACTATGCATAACCATCAGAAGCAAGGTAAGTACATTTATGAAGAATGATTCCAAGTGGCTGTCCTGAGGTCTGATCTGCAGAGAAAAATGGTGATAATTCTTCATCTTTTGATGTAGTAGATATATGGCCAACTTGTTTCTTGTTTCTAAACCCTCAGAACTTATGAAGAAGGTTCAAGAGGAACTATGCTAAGACCCATTTCAACCCTCAATTTTAGATGTGAACCATTTTTTTCAGGCGAAATGCACTGCAAGAAGTGTCCCCAAAGAACATTCCCAGCATAAGAGAGCACTTTAAATTCAGGGAGAGCAAAATATAGCTGCTGCCTATATTTCTAAAGTTTCATGGGCACCACAATGCCTGCTTCTTTAAGTTTTTCAATGGTGCCATCTCACTGCCAGGGCAGATCGGATGTTCACAACATGGATTATATGACTGGGAAACATTAAACCATTTCATGCCAGAACCATTATGTTCATGATACACAATGAGTCTTCCCCTATTTCTACCCTATTCAAATTTTCAAATTAAAATTAGAATAATAGCATATTGGGCTGGGGATGTGGCTCAAGCGGTAGCACACTTACCTGGCATGCATGAGGCCCGGCTTCGATCCTCAGCACCACATACAAACAAAGATGTTGTGTCTGCCGAAAACTAAAAAATAAATATTAAAAAAAATTCTCTCTCTCTCTCTCTCTCTCTCTCTCTCTCTCTCTCTCTCTCGCCCTCTCTTAAAAAAAAATTTTTAAAAAAATAAAAATAGCATATCTTTGGATGTGGAGTAGGATAAAATAGTGCAACCTTAAAAATCCAAGGGAATCATGGTTATGGTAAGTTTTTTTTTTTTTTGATAGTTCTACATGATATTTATTGACATGTCACACATTCTTGTGATTCCAATATCATTGACAGCTGACACAGTTGAAGGGCTGGGGAAAAAAAAGGAAATACTTTGCTAAAAAGACTTGAATTCTCTCTTGTACACATTGTTGTGTGATCAGACAATAAATATTTCAAAAATTTTCTTCTCTTCCTACTTAGATTCTCAGAAGACAATGGCAGAGTTACAGTTAGTTTTAATATTGATTTAATTTATGAGTTGCCTACAATAACATTTGAATGAATCCTTCAAGGTAGAAGTAGATTTCTGTATATCCAGACAGAAAGTCATCTTACTGTCCATTACTCAATGAGTGGTGGACTGTGCTAGACCAGAATAACATGTCTTCAGGTGCATGGAATGCACAGTTGATGGGGAAGTAAAATTCCTCTCTATTCCTCTAAGAATGCAGGGTCAAAAATGGTGTGCATTCACAGGAAACTGCACATCACTGCATATATGCATTTTACCTCTGTACTTCATTCACTCTCCATGTGTGCTTGGACCAATGTGACAACCAGAAGAAACTCCTGGAACTATACTATTTCATTGAAACTCTATTGGATGAGTACAAATAGGCAAGTATATTGAATGATTTGCAGAGACATGCATTCCAGAGAGTGAGAGAAAGATATCATAATAAATTTCATTTCTCCATATTAGCTCAAATATTTAGGGTTTAGCTGTTTGGAGCTTTCCAAGCCAAAATAATGGGAAAATCTTCCACAAAATAATGTTTCTACAAATAATATTCCACAAAATTATTTGATTTTACCCTTCCCACCAATGGGAGGAGAAACCCTCAAAACTTCTAAGATTTGCACAAACAGCTTTGGGGATATTGGTCCAATTCTAATATTAAGAGACAATGATGAATAGGTGTGGATTCCAGAGCAGGAATGATCTCTATGTCACACAAGGGGGTCAGTTGCCTATCTGTGTGGGAAATTGTATCCAGTAGTCTCTGTGATAGTTTAGAAGTTGGCATGAGAGCACAAACATTGTGTTTAGGTTAGTGTCCTCTAGAAGAATTTACATGTTGAATATGGAGTTCTGGATTAAGACCATGTTATCTATAACAGGAATTGTGCATCTTTTGAAAACCAGATCCTGCAATTCCAGGTCCTGGCAGAAGCAAGGTTTCATGGGACTTCAAGGGATCACACATTGAAAACTGTGTGAACCAGCAGTCATCATGTCAGACAGATCCAATAGTGATCATTGTGTGACGGAGTTTACATGTCTAAGATGAAGAAGGAGCAAAACTGAGGCTCAGTGACATCTGGGCAGGTGGTCCATACCCTGCGTATGTGGGTGGAGAGGCATTCTAATATTCAGTAGCCACTCATGGATTTGAAGTCTGGACTGTTCTAGGTTGTCTCTGGCAAGCTCTGATGAGGCCCTTCTTACTTACTGTTGGGGACACTCTGCAGAGTCTCAAGATGGTATAAGGCATTATATGGTGATAGAAACAGATAGATAAGACTTATCCTTGCTCAGGTTTCTCCTGCTTGTCTTTTTGGAACTGTGCCCCACACTTACCATCTCATTTAATTTCCATCTCATTTAATTTCCCCCAAAGTTACCACTTCCAAATATCATGATCACATTGTTTCCATCATCTTAATATCTGACAATTAGGGTAAAATTCAACATAAGTTAAGGTGGGAACCTTAAACAATTGGTCCCAAAAAATCAGTTCAGCATGATTCCTTGCTTTTCCTAATAAAGATGGTCTTGCTTCCAGTTCTTGAAAACCCACTGCTCCTTTCCATCTAAGCTCTCATCAGCATGATGTCCTCATCTGTCCACAAATTTATCAGTGTCCTGGTCATGACAATATAGCCAATCTTTAAGAACTTATAACTTTTCCTAATACTTTAGTCTCTGGCTCCTCAACAGAATCACCCATAACTATCCATTTTATGCATTTTGAACTTTTTCTAGCCTTTTTCTCTAAGGTCCTCCAGTCTATGTTTCTAAATTTTTATGTATTGGTTACTGACAAAGATCTTATTGCCCAGTTCTGATTTTCTTAGTCCTTTTTTTTAGGTTATCACTGATTACAGACTGGTAACTTAGGAGGTAAAAAGGTTTATTTAGCTCCATATTCTATATGTCCAGGAACATGGCACCAGCATATATTTGGTCTCTGGTGTCTTTCTGCTGACAGAGACTCTGCAGAGTCCTGAGGTGGCAAGATGGAATCATTGCTCAGGTTTCTCTTCCTCGTCTAGAGCCACAGTACCATTGGATGAAGACTCTACTCTATTCCTTCACTTAACCTTGATTAACTTTCAAAGGTCTCACTTCTAAATATATAGTCAGATTACATTTCTACCCTCTAACTCTCTCACAATGTGAACTGAATTTCAACCTAAGTGTTGGTTGAGACACTAAAGCCATAGCACAAAGAATATGGATCAAATGTAGGCAGTCCTCTGTTCACCAATTATTCTTGATTAAAAGTAGAAAGTAGCCATATCCTCATTAATGCAGGGATAAAAAGGGACCAGGGATGTCAGGAATAAACTTTGGGTCCTCATACTGGGGAATGGAGGTGTCTGCTAAAGGTTCAGGTGATGTGGAATACATAGTGAAGAGTCATATGAGTATCAGCTAGAACCTTGGGACCAGTCACAAGGAGTTTCAAGTATTTAACATGAATATTTAGATACAGTTTAGCTAAATATTTCTGTTTTATCATCCCCCTTTGTCAGGGTTTTTAGTCCCCGTTTCCTCCTGACCAGCAGGAGTAGTGGGGAAAACACGCCCCAACCAGGACGAGTCAAGAAAGGTAAAGGTCAACTGGTGGCCCACACCCAGCCCTCCCTCTCCAGGGGACAATCAGACGCACCAGGGAGATGAGTCGAAGCAGGATCTCATTTACTGAGGAAGTACACACAACTTATATACTGCACAGGAGCCAATCAGGATAAAGGTCAGAGAGGTGGAGCGAGTTCATGTGTACAGCCATCCCATAGTCCATAAGGGAAGGCATAAACTGTCCATGAGGGCAGAAGAGTCCTGGACCTATTCTGGAGGTGGTCTGTTTTTTCCATCACCACCCACAGCACCACCTCCTGGCTGATCGCCAGGAGCCATCCCAGCCACATGTGCAGCCCCAAGACCGGGAAGTGGGCAGCAAGTCATGCCCTACACCCCCTTCCTCTTATCTTCCAACTAAGACATGCTAACTTTATTTCTTTGTCTTTGAGATAAGTGTTTGAAAATGTAATGTGGATCAGTTCTGGGAAGAATTATGTCATCCAAAAGTCAGAAAGAATTTTGCATAATCTTATGGTGAAAGAGTGAACATGTTTATGGATTTTAAATTTATTTTTTAATAGTAGATGGACACAATATCTTTATTTTATCAAATATTTTATGTGGTGCTGAGGATTGAACCCAGAGCCTCAGGCATGCAAGGCTAGTGCCCTACCACTGAGCCACAACTCCAGCCATGTTTATGGTTTTAACTAGCATAGCTTCATGGGAGCATGGATCATGGTATCATCTTTCTTTGGACATTATGTGGATTATAAATTGTGTAGGTTCCAATAACCAGTTGGTGGACTGTGTGCTTTATATTTTGAAATATTTCCCAGAATTTTCTTTATTCTATGTTTCTGGGTAGTCTGTTGAAAAGAAGTTTGCCTGTGTGAAATTCTGCATTACCTAGGCATTTCTAGGAACTATTAACAAGCACACCATCAGTTAAGAAATTTTCCAGGTATGGCATAAAACACTTGGTTGAATGTATTAATGACTGTGTTTCCGTGGGGTGTAAGAAGGCATACCATGGTCACCTGGTGGCTGAAAGGGCAGTTGGAGCCATGATATCTGTAGTTACGTGATGTTGGATCCCTAGAGAGGCAGAGCCAGGCACCTTGACCTCAGGTAGTCATCAGATCTGAATTGCCCTCTGTGTGGGAATGGGTAGTTGGTCTTGCAGAGGGCTACCAAAAGGACCACTACACTGGTTTGCTGTGTTCAGAATCACAAGCTGCATAGAAACCTGTGGCTCCAGGAGCTTATCAAGAGTTGGGCACTACTGGGATTAATCTGGGACATATGGACCACAAGTTTCCCAGTCTACACTAAATGTAAATTCAGGGATCAAGAACAGAGCCAGGCCTGGAATAGTGGCAAATGCCTGAAGTCCCAAAGGCCCGGGCAGCTAAGACAGGAGAATGAAAATTTCAAAGCCAGCCTCAGCAATGGCGAGGTGCTTAGCAACTCAATGAGACCATGTCTCAAAATAATATACAAAATAGAGCTGGGGATATGGCCAAGTTGTTGAGTGCCCCGAGTTCAATCCCCAGTACTCCTTCCAAAAACAATAACAACAGCAACAACAACAAGTCTCATGATGCCTTCTGTCTGTCCTTCCACTCAGGTCCTCTTATCCTCCCTGACACAGACCACACACCTAAAAAAAAAAAAAAAAAAAAAAAACCACCAGAACACCCTGGTTATGTCACCTGTATATCCACTCCTGTTCCCCTCTGCAGAGCCTACCTGGATGCTGGAAAGAAAGAAAGGGCATCCTAAGGCCTTAGATCTGAGTGAGCTGGCAAGACCAGTTTATGGCTTTAACACCTGTCCTCCTGGGGGTTATAAGAATGTGACACGGAAAAGAAAGGGGTTTGTGTCTCACTTCTTCATCTGCTGAGTCGCTGTCGGTTTCAGGATTGCTCTCCCACCTTTGACAATAATAATCTGCCTCATCTCCAGCCTGGGCTCTGCTGATGGTCAGGGTGGCTATGTTTTCTGACCTGAAGCCAGAGAATTGGTCAGGGATCCCTGAAAGCCATTTGCCATCCTCATAAATCACTAGTTCAGGGGACTGAATTGTCTTTTGCTGTTACCAGTGAACATGTGCCTTAGAACGTTTTCTCCAGAGCAGGTGACTGTGGCCCTCTGACAGGGGGATACTCACCCTAAAGGTGACTTTGTCATACATAGGAGCTGGTGGAATCTGCAAGACAATGTTTATAGCAGCACAAATCACAATAGCTAAACTATGGAACCAACCTATGTGTCCTTCAATAGATGAATGGATAAAGAAAATGTGGTATATATACTCAATGAAATATTTCTCAGCTTTAAGAAGAATGAAATTATGGCATTTGTCAGTAAATGGTTGGAGTTGGAGAATACCACGCTAAGCAAAGTACACCAATCCCAACAACCCAAAGGCCACAGATTTTCTCTAATACATGTATGTTAATTTACAATAAGTCAGGGCGGATGATAGAGAATAGTATTATGTTAGATTAGGTAGAGGGAAGTGAAGAGAGGCAAGGGGAGGAGATGCGGGGATAGGAAAGATAGTAGAGTGAAACAGACATTATTACTTTATGTATGTAGGTGACTGCATGACCAATATGATTCTACAACATGTATACTCAGAAAATGAGAAATTATATCCCATATATATCAAAGTGCATAAATGCATTCTATTGTCATGTATAACTAATTAAAACAAATTAAATTTTTTAAAAAAATAGAGAGAGAGAGATGAGAGGGGACCTGAGAATGAAGAACTCATTAGAAGAGACCCAATGACTATGTTGAACTGAGCCATGGTTTGGCGTGGACCCAGCTCACGGTCCTGTGGGAGCATTCACACAGGATGATGTGCCTAGCACATCACCTGTGCAGACAGAGACAAGGGTGAGGAGGAGGGGGTATAGTCCATAGTGGAAATTTCCCAGAAGTCTGTCTCCAGAGACCAACAGCACAACTGGGCTCCCCAGGGTCTCTCATTCCTTCTCAGCTCCTTTGAGACATTGAATAGTTGGTGCTTATGCTTACTACTCCCCATGGGATCTTCATTGAGGGCAAGTGAAGAATATTTTCATCAGCTGTGGGGTAAAAAAAAAAGAGACTAAGGAAGGATAATGGAGCCCCAAATTCCTCCAGATGCTTCTAGGAGCAGAAAATCAGCCTTGGACTCCTGGTCCCATATCAGAGCCTCCTTCCTGGAATTGATACCATGACAAAAGTTCCAGACCTCCTGGGCTTCGGTGTGTCCTGGGCCCAGCTCAGTAGGGCTGTTAACCTTCCAAGAGTCTGGCCAGGGACTTTGATGGTATCTGTCAGAGACCAGTGATAACTCCTTACTCAGCTGAAGGTGAGTCATGGATGCTCACCTTCCTCCACCTCTTCATGTGTCTCTTAGCTGCACTTTTCTCCCATCGTTATCATTTGTATTCAATCCTACAGTATAAGCCTTCGAGTAAATTTTTTCACATGGGATATTGAGCTTGGGAAATAAGCACCTGTGTTTTTATTCATCACAGCTTCTGGTCTCATTTTACGTCAGGTGTTTTCTCCTTCCTATGGCATCCTCCTTTTTGGAATAGACTAGGAATTGGAACAGGAAAGCTCTCTTTTATTAATCTTTTATCAGTGTTTTATGTAATCTTGTTAAAAAGCCTAGGCACCAGACCTGTCTGAGAGTTTAGATTTTGACTTGTGGTCTCTGGATATCATCATGGTCACAGGTACACAGAGCTGATCTCTGGATCATAGGTTCTACCTATAGGGAGAACCCTCTCAGTGAACCATGGACAGTCCCATGGTCAGTGCTGTGACTTCATCAGAGTGTTCTAAATAATTTTCCAGGGAAAATTCCTGCAGTCTCCCCAAATATTGAGATTGCAACTGATCAGAGGAGCTGCCATCTTCAGAGCTGGTGTACTTGGAGGTGGAAGAAGACGCCAGTGTGGAGGACCAGGTGTCTCTGCAAATGCTTATGAGAAAGGGATCAGCCCCAGAACCACTACTGGACAGCAAGGGATTATGCCCTGTAAGTGGGTAAAAGACCCAGGCAGCTGATGTAGCTGAAGAACCCAGGCTGGAATATCCATCCTCTCACAATGAGCTTGCTGGTATAACACCTGCACATCATGTAGTCTCCACAGCAAATGTAGAGCTCTCTAGCAACTTCCCAGCCTGATACCTGGGACCATTTTCTCCAGGGCATTTCCTCCTATGACCAACTTCTGTGATTCTGGGTTGAAAAAGTCTGACCCTCACAACCTTTGGTCACTAAAGTCCAAGGCCATAGGATGAACTCTACTGACTTTCAATCTGAGGACTGTTCCTTGGATACCTATTGACCTCCAAGGCTGGACTTCCTCTTGGGTTACCCTGGGCATTTGCAACGTGTGTTTTGATTTCTCCTTATAGCAGTTCTTCTGAGCACTGCCAGTGTAGGAGCTTCAGAGTAGGGGATTACCTTATCCAGGTGACCCTTAAGCCCCTGTCATCTGAAAGGGTATGGGTAGAGATTACAGCCTCAATTTGTGGCAGCCTCACCCACCCTGTCCTTCTCAGCACAGTGCAGAGAGGTGGTCTCTTCAATGTTCTCCAAGATGGGTCATGAACAGCTTATGTAATTCAGTGTCCAAATATAAAATCTGTTTCTGGTCCATGTGTTTTGATAGAAGAGGGGAAGGTGCAGAATAAACTGCAGCCCTACTACAGAGGTTCCTGGTTCAGAGAAACCTAAGTGACAGGCCTAAGGGAAATTTCCTTATGATACATAAAAATAGGCATCAAAACTGATGTTACTCCTTCTCCCATCACAGCATGTGTGGGGCTACTGGAACACAGGATGTTTGGCACCACAGCTCATCTGTGTGCTAATGCCACCACAAACATCCTTGTCCTCCTCTTCCATCTCTACTTTCCTTCTCCTGCTCCTCCTCCTTTTCTTCCTCCTCCTCCTCCTCCTCCTCACCATCATCATTTTTACTAAAATTATTATACTTCATCACACATATGTACTTTGTATTTCACAACAAAATTTTCACCATTCATTAATGTATAATCCTGAGTAGTCTGTGTATCATAATCTTGTATCAAAGACAATTTAGTAATAAATGGTTTTTAAGTAATACTAGCAAACTAAAAAAAGTCTTCTCATAAGGGTCACATCCCACTTTTTGCAACAAAAAAATTGGCATAAAATTTGTGATGATTATGCAATGAAATTCTAGTTTGTGGTGGAGAACTTCTGCAAATTTTTCTGGTCTCTCCTGGGGAAGTTCAGGCCCACCTCACAAAATATTGGGTTTGCTGAGTCCATTTTTCAGATTTCCTCAGAGGAAGGAGAGGGCTCCAATGACTGTGCCACTTAGCAAGACCTGGGATATCTCTTTTGAATTAAGAACTTTTTTTATTCTTGTGTCACTATGTGTAGTGTTTTTTTTTTTTTTCCTAAAGATTAGTATACGCTTCCCCACTTCACAATAGGTAAAGTCCAGGAGAAGTGAAAACAATGGTGTCAAGTTGACCGAGGTCTTAGAATTCAGGTCCTGGCTCTATCAGACAGAACATGACCACAACAGGGAGAGGAAGAGCTGGACTGCAAAGCAGATCCCATGTGCTTTTGGTTCACTGCTATTTCCTTTATGGCTTGACTGTCACCAGGAGCCCAGCTTAGTTAGCAGGGACTCTTTTGGTAAGTGGACACACTAGGACCTCATATTACACATGTTGTGACATTGCCTGCAAATGTACCTTTTGTGTTCTGATCAGAAGGAGCCAAGTTGTACTGATGGCAAAGGGAAGCACAAGAGCCTCCAACCATGAGGACATAGGTGCCCCCTGTTGTTGCCCAGCCTGTGTGATGGAGAAGTGAGTCAAGGTGCTTGGCATGAGGGTGTCACTGGAAGTGTGTCCAAACACAGAAATTGTGCTCATATTTGTAAACACAGGGCTGTGGTGTTCTCCTGTGAGTCCCAGGTACTATGGTGGAATATAGATCCAGACATGTCTCCTCATACATATTTCCTGGCCATGATTTTTCTGTTCAGGTGTGAGCAACATGCACTGATGGAGAGCAAAAAGAGATCAACTAGGTCTTCCTCTTGTCTCTGACCATGCTTTTGTCAGTAAGATTCCCCATTAAATTGTACTCTGTGCAAATCTAGAACTGTCTGTGCCACAACCTGCATAACATCAACAAATGAATCATGAGTAGAGGCAACTGGAGTTGGAGAAAAACATACAAAGAAAACACAGAGACATTTTTATGGAAAGCTGGGGCCAGGTTGGCCACTGTCCTCTGATGGAGGAACAACGACCCAGAACCAACTCTGCAAGTTTTTTATATAAGGTCTTATAATCAGGAAGCTAAACTATAGGGGCATTGTAAATTTTTCAAGGCTTATGAGTTGTCATATGCTTCTTTGTGCACTACAGATTTACAGAGCTGGAAACAATTTGCAGCTATCTTACTGTTGCACTGCTAAGAACGTTCTGCTATTATCCTGCTGTAACCAAGACAGCCATTGTCCTGGGATATCTGATACCTGTTAACAACAGCAGTGAGAGTCAAGGCTGATAACATCATGGCCTTTGGCAAGGAATGTTTTCTAGGTTTGGATTTTTGAAAACTCCACAGGATGAGCCAATGACTGTGGTCTCATCTACTCTCCACTGGGTCTTGTTCTTGCCTAGATCACACTTCTGTCCATAAGTTCCACAATAAATTGGAGTTTTCACAAATATAGAACTATTTGTCTTTACTTTTGTGGCACCTTGAGCCCCATTCTCTTATACTGTGGCTGGATTGTTCTTGAAAAAACACCCACATGCATTGGTATCCTAAAACAAATTTTAAAAATTACATGTGAAGTTGTGCAAATCTCTGAAACTATGTGTTTAGTGCTTCCTCCATTTTTTAGATAATATGTTGGATAGAATAGCAAAAGTAGACTTGACCAGAGGTTCCAAAGTAGTTGGAATTAAAACAGATGTACTCTTTCTTCTAGAGTTCATTTAGCTAACACATTGGGTACAGAATATTAGACTGGGAGAGATATTGTGTTTGTGTGTTCATATGTGTTGTGGGGGGGTGTGCTTCCTATGGGTGTCTTGCTGTTTTCTAGGCTGACCTTGAACTTAGGCTCAAGTAATCCTCTGGATTCAGACTGCCAAGCATTGGAGCTATAGGTGCCCACCACCATATTTGGCTATATACCTTGCCTGAAAGGAAGCAAATTTTTTTTCATACTAGCACTGGAACCCAGGGGTGCTTAATCACTGAGCCACAGCCCTAACACTTTTTATATTTGAGACAGGGTCTCACTAAGTAACTTATGGCTTCACAATGTTGTTGAGGCTTGCTTTGAGCTCCTAATCTTCTTGCCTCAGGCTCTGAGCCACCATGCCAACTAAAGAAAGAAAATCTGAGAGGACTTCTCAATACAGTAGGAAGAATCTTTATTCTTAAAGTAGCCTAATCTGAGATGTTTTCCTGTTTTCATGTGAAGCATATTGTGTGATTGTAGTATAAACACCTGAACATATGGACAAGTATCTGAACTAAAATTCTGAAATGAACACTATTAATGGCATTACCAATATGGGGTATATACAGAGAGATGAGTGAATAAAAGGGATGGCACAAAGATAAGGGATCCATATCCAAACAACAGTCATGTGGTTTCATGGCAAATTCCATAATTTCCTGAAAATTCATTCCAATTCATCTGTTTTGATATTTTGAGTCACAGAGATATGTTTTTCTACATTTTTTGTGTGTTCCTCTGTTGATGATAAAACTGATTTGAAACTTGAAACACAGGAAAAACAGAACCACTGAGAAAATATTTCTTCCTAATGTTTCTCATAAAAAAATTATGAAATGCTTTTTAGTCTCTGTAGTTTCAAATTTTTTGGTTTATACTAATAAAATTTTCATATTGAAAACAGTATGAATCTTTTCTCTTTTGCAGGTAAGATGAAGTAAGCACGTGTTCTCCGGTCTCTCTATCAATGCAGTTAAAATGAAATTCTGCCAAGAATGTGTGGAGCAGCTGTGTGTGAACCCTGAAATACAAGTCACAGAAGGGAAGGTAGGGAGAAAGGATATCGAAGTGCAACTTACCCAGAGGTGAGCTTTCTGCTTGTCCTGTTTTCTCCTTGGCTTGGACTCCATGCAATCCTGGGACTGAAAGAGGCCCTACATGAGATAGGACAAACCAAATGTTTACTGTTACATCCTGAGAAAGATGACTCCTGAAGGTCAGAATAAGACTGAAAAATCATGTTTTGTTTCTTTTATCTTCCTACTGTCCATTTCAAAACCCAGCCACCAGGACATTCTGCTCCACTGACAGCAGTCACAGCAGAGGAAAGAAGGACCTGATCTTCTTCTTCTAGGAGTGCATTCCCAAGAGCATGGCATGAAGCTCCCTTGGTTCTGTTACTGTGTTCTTGGTCCTCGGTCTAGACATGTGAACAGGTACAGATGGGATCAGCAATAAAAGTACACATTGTTTAACCAGGAAAAGTAGGGAGAACACCACAGGTAAGATAGAATTAAGGAGGATTTTGAGAGGAATGAGGTTGGGAAAGCAACTGGATGGCTTATGAGCTTCTGGTATCACCTCTATAATGCAGACACATGAATTTGATGCTAGAGAAAATGAAAACAGGATTCATGGGTAGTCCACAACCATTTCCCAGGTAGGAGACTGCATGGTATATACAATAAATAAATGCAAATAGTATTGCAAAGCTTTTATATATTAGCTTAAGATAGGAACCATAATGTACCCATGGAAAGTTAGAACTTGTATCCTGAACTGAACTTGGAAGACTGCCTGCTAAGAGAGAAATATGCAAATAGTGTCTGAACAAGATGCAGAGTTTTATAAAATAATACTGGAACGTCTGGGATAAAGTCCAACTATCTTTATATATAATGGATTAAGAAAACATCAACATTCATGTGAAAGTTCAAAAAGAGATGACAGAGGTATGGGCTTTAGGGTACAAAGGCTTTTAGGGCAACCATTGCAAAATCCAGCCCACAAATATGAGACAACACAGCTGAAGTAATCTAGAAAAATACAGCAAGGCAATTAAAATTTAAAGGCAAGCTGTGTAGAATGATAATAGATGGAAGCTTTCCTGGAAAATATGAAACAAAGATTAGATACTAAACAGGAGTCACACTGATAGCCTTACATATAAGGAAATATATTCAAGAAAACAGAAGGGAAAATTAAGCAAGAAGAATCCTCCCCACCGACAAAAGGAAAATTTATTAGTAACCTGTGGAATTATCATGTGACCTATTATATAGGAAATGAATGTCTTCATAGGAGAAGAAACAGGTAGCATAGTCTAATATCTGGTTCATAAAATTGATAAAATCCACACATTCAAAAAGTTCAATAAATGTCAGCACAGGAACATGGAGGAAGCCACATGCAGGCTCATTAACTGCACCCTCTTGTTTTTCATGGAAACTTTTTGGAGCCTGTCAGGCTTCAGCATTATTTTTATTATTAGAAAAATATTAGTTATGAAGTATGTTCCCTGGAGATTCCATCAGAAAGTTTCCTTTTCTCTCTCACTTTCCCTGGCCGCAGTAACAACACAAACTCCAATCTCAAGACACCTCCTCACTCTCTCAGAGTGGGTGCTGGATTCTGTTCATAGCATCACTAGTCAGCTTTCTATTCATGGCCTGGAAGACTATATGAAAAACACCCCTGAGGGTACTTATTTATTATGTGGAGAGCATGTGCCTCAGCAAAACTGAACTAAAATGCTTCTAAAAGTTTCACAAACAATAGTGTCAGGACAAGATAACGGAGAGCTACACAGATTTGAAGCCATACACTACAATGAAATTTGTTTATGGATTTAGATTTGAGAAATCTTGATTCCTATTGTGTAGTGAGAGCCATCCTGAAATACTTGTACTAGTCTCAATGCCTGTGGATAACAGTGATGGGCCTGGGGCAGAAGAAAATCAGACAGAGTGAGTGGACCTGGTTAGAGCAGCAGGTCAGTTTCCATCCTTTCCATATCCATGGCTCTGCCTACCAGGCCCTCTCTACCCCATTTTTTTTCTCTGCAGAAAATCAAACACAAATTTGTAGAAAGTGAGTTCAGTTGGAGTTGGTAATGTGGTATCAGAGAGAGAACCTGTGTGCCTTATGAATGCTAAGTATCCCCTCTCCCTCTCCCTTGTCAGACTCATTCAACTGGGAAAGCTGACTTTCAAAGGCACTGGCAGCAAAGGCATCATGTACTCCTGAGGATATCATACCAGGTCGATGCCCTGATTCTTGTCTATACTTCCTTATCTCTGCTAGTTTCATCAGGATCATGAGCAGGAATTTTTCTTAATTTTTTCCTTCTCACCTCTAGTCCGATGCTTTGGTTTGGATGTGACGTGTCCCCCAAAAGCTCACGTGTGAGACAATGCAAGAAGGTTTGGAGAAGAAATGATTGGGTTATAGCCTTCACCTAATCAATGACTTTATCCCTGAAGGGATTAACTAAGTGGTAATTCCAGTGATAACTGGAATCAGGCAGTGGAGGCTAGAGGAGGAGGAGCATTGGAGGTATGGCTTTGGGATATATATTTTTATCTGGCAAGTGGAAGTCTCTCTGTGCTTCCTGGTCATCATGGGAGCTGTTTCCCTCTGTCACAGATTTACACCATGATGCCCTGCACGACCTCAAACCCTGTGGAATGGAGCCTGCTTTCTATGGTTGAGACCTCTGAAATTATTATCCCCTAAATATCACTTTCCTACTCTGCAATTTTTCTGGTTGGGTCTTTTAGTCACAGCAGTAAAAAAGCTGAGTGAAATACCCCATCATTCAGAACTATCATCAATCCCCTTCCCCTCAAAAGAAGTGTTATCAAACTGCATGAGGTGGTGCAGGCCTGTAATTCCAATGATTCAGGAGGTTGAGCCATAAGGATCACCGTTTCAAAGCAAGCTTCAACAACTGAGTAAGACCCTGCCTCAAAATTTAAAAAAAAAAAAATTAAAGGGACTGAGAATGTGACTCAGTTGTTAAGTACCCCTGGGTTCATTCCATGGTATTGCCCCACCACAATAAAAAGTGTTTTCACTTCACTGGTGGAGATCTTAAGCTAAGGAGCAGAGAATATGACGAAATTTAATCGTAACAAAAGTCTTGTTGGATGTGAATTCCCAGGAAAAAAAAAAAACACATCAATATCAGTTGGCCAAGAGAAAAAAGCCCGCATTTTTTGCCATATGCTTTTTTTCATGGGATGAGTGTTCATTGCATTGTAAATATTTATTTTATGAATCCCTCACACTGCAAAAAAATATTTTTATCTTGAAATATTCCTTAGACAAGATACATTATACAATTATAGATTGTAAAATTAAGTGAAATGAACCCTGATTATTTTCCTTTGCTTAACTACAAAGAATAGGAACTCAGAATATAATTTAAAATATACATAATTTCTGTAAGAAAAATATAAAGCAAGAATAAAGTGTTAGTCTGAACTCTTTCGGTATTGGGCCTATCACAATATCCCTGAATCCAGAAACAAAGAAAATGAAAGGATGAAATCTGGCCCAAGGCCCTGCACTGTCACCTCATTTTGCTATGATAAAGTGGAAGTAGAAGCTTGGTCCTTCCTCCTTGCACTTCCAGGAGGTCCAGAACAGACCCAGGCAGCAGGTTGGAAAAGAAGAAAAGATGCATCTGAAGGTAAAATTCCTGGAGGTTCCACGAATGAGGCAAGAATGCAGCCTTGGCTGTTAGCCATGGAATTCCCTAAGGAAAGTGGGAATTGGACTGAATGCCGAGTCCCCTATGGCATTGAAGAGTGAAACATTGGCAGGCATTTTGAAATATGAAAACTTCAAATGTTCAAATTCACTTATCCATAGTAGGTAGGCATTTTCCTCATATTTTTAAAAATATATATATACATGTATAATTTAATTATTGGAAAAAGCATAGGAAGATGTTGATGCATGATGAATCATCACATCCAAAGCCTGCAACATGCAATGGTGGGTATGGAAATGTCATAATATTGGAGTTAACATAAAGATGTCAGGACATGGAAATTTCATTGCTAACACTGGAAATTTTTTGGCAAACTGGTGAATATTGATAACTGTTCTATCTTGTCTGGGGCCTCCACCAGCTGTTTAAAGAATTCCTGAAAATATAATTACATACACACACACACACACACACACACACACACACACACATATATATATATATATATATATATATATATATATATAAATGTACATATATCTTACTGTCGACAGTGGTGACAGAGAATGGGAGAGTCTGAGACGGGGGTCTCTGATGACCTCATGGCTTTGGAAAGCCTAGTACCTGTGAATGTTCCTTTGCAAGTTTGCAGGATGACTAGCTGCTGTGGCAATGTCCTGAGAGAGAAGGCTTTGCAGAAGAGTCTTATCAGCCTCAACCTTGATCTCAGGGTACATAGTTCCTGGGAAAATAGAGGAACTCTCCTGCTAGACAACCACAATGTTTCACCAGCTTCACTAATTCCAAAGCTGCCCACTTAACAGTAACTTTAAAAACAGACTTTCTTGAGAGCTACACAAAACTCCTAACATTGCACATTGTGACGGAAAACTACAACTGCAGAAAAACTACATAAATGTTTCTAGCCCTGTAATTTATAGAGTACAAAGAATAATACTTTGCATAGTCTTTAACCAAATAATGTAATATATATATATCTCCACCTGTGTTCCTATGCCTTGATTGTCCCCGATTGACTCTTCCCCGCCTGACACTCAACAGTCAACAAATGCTTACCTTCCTTCACAACCTCTTTTACCTAACACCACATCTTTAAAACAGTTTCTCACTTCTCACCTTAAACTTTCTCCAGAGGACCTACAATTTATCTCTACCCTCTCTGCCTCCTGTGAAATCTATCAAAAAAACAATGTCACCTCCAATCTCCGCCCACCTGCCTTCCCTTTACACCAGGCAAGAGAACATCTCCCTTGCTTTGACTGGCAGCTGAATTTCACCCATATGCCCCTGGTCAAGTAGTACAATACACCCATATGCCCCTGGCTATACTAGTCATGGCATATTACAACCAATAAAATTCATACTTCCAGTTTTCAATTTTGATCTTTTCTCAGTGTAGCCATGTGTGTGTTGTAACTTGATTGCAATACTGAGGAGCTCCAGTAAGCCTTGCAATCACAAGAGCAAATAACATATTCTACAGTATATGGTATTGATAAGCAATAAAGTTCACCAGGCTAGGGGTACTAAAAACAATGTTTATTATATTTTTGATTCATTTGGTTTGTCATGATGTAAATACCATTGTGGACCAAATGTCTGTATATATAATTAGGGTTTCATTTTAATTGAGGTTCTATCTAGTCATTGGGTTGATACATTGTTGAAATAATGTACATTGAAAATCCTGAGGAATGGCGTTCTCACCCACCAAATACCTTTTCATTATAGAAAAAAGGATTCCTTTAGTTAGGAGTTCATACTATCCAATAGAAAATTCAGGTACAGGGGTCTATTGACTTGTGATTCTATAAAAGAAGGAGTTACTACTCTCAATCTCTCCTGCTCAAATTTCTTACCTATAGGTTTAGAAATGATTGACATTGATGAAAACCTGCACTTACACTGTCTCACTCCCTTGGCAACATTATTAAGACTAGTCTCAGTTGAACTTCCTTCAAGAAAGGGCAAAAAGGAGATCACCCATCCAGGGTCACCCTGACTGAAGTGTGGTGGAGATGAAATGAATAAAACAATGTCATTGATACCAAATTTCACCAAGGCAGGCCTGCACCATGGAGGGACGTGGAGGCATTTACAATGAAGATTTCCCTGATAACTGTAGGAATTGTACCTATAGGTTTGGACTTGACCCTCTCTTCAAGCAAAATGAAGAATTTGGAGAGATACACATCCCCTGAGACCACTTTACACTGAGCAGAGTATGCTGTCACTGTACCAAGAACATAAACTTGAGTATGTTTTGATCATTATCTCACCATGGGACTAGAGGACAGCTGAATGGGAAATTAATTTTTAGTCAATGTTGCAGGAAGCCTCATCAGAGTAAGGAGTTTTTGTCCTTAGGGGAGGTTTTGGTCTCACTTCTCCTTCAACTTGGCCCACTGTGGTAATTGTTATTGCCTGCATATGAACAGCAGTAGTAATCAGCCTCATCCTCCAGCTGCAGCCCAGAGATGGTCAGAGAGGCTGTGGTGCCAGTCTTGGAGCCAGAGAAGCGATCAGGGATCCCTGAGGGCCTATTACTAACACCATGAATCATGAGTTTATGGGTGGTTCCTGGACGATGTTGGTACCAGGAGACATCATTATATTTCCCAATGTCACTGCTGGTTCCAGCACAAGTGATGGTGACTGACTGTCCAGGAGTTCCAGAGACTGAGGGAGGCTGAGTCAGAGAAGACTGGGCCCAGAAACCTGAAAAGAAGAGAAAACTCATGATGTTGAATCAAACTCTGGCCAAGGTAAAACTGAGTAGGAAGAGACAAAAACCTTAACCTAGATGTCCCCAAGACCCCCTTTTCTGCAAATGTCACACAGGTACCCTGATTGAGGAGTGTGAGGACAAGCAGAGTCCAGGCCATGGTGGTGGTGATGCCCCAGAGCACTCCCTCCTGAGACTCCAGCACTGGAACTGGTACCTCCAGATTTATTTATCTGCTTCATTGCCTCAGAGAAATGAAGGAGGTCCTCAATGCAAATCTGCTTCCTGCATCTGACTCTCCTCAGCCCACTCTGGCCTTTCCTGAACTCTATACACTTTTGCATCTCTATCCTGAAGAGTTCAGATGAGCAGATATAATCTCCCTGTCTTTAGATTTCCTGAGAATCAGAAACATAAATTGTCTATTCTTTCTTGAACAGGAAGAAAAGATCTGCTGAAGTCCATCATCTCTGTGAGCACCTAGCTCTTCAGTGTCTCTGCTGAGATCTCACTGCGTCTGTGACCCTCCAGGCCTGCCTCACAGTGCCCTCTTCTGGTGCTCATCCTCCAAGATCTCTCTACTGTGAAGACACAAGTCTGTCCACCCAGGAAACACCTGCTATGATTGTTGTTGGTGGGGTCTCCCCAGAGGCAGCCGTGTTTCTGCCCCTCCCCTGTGCTACGTGTGGAAGCACATGCAGCATCAAATTCTATCAGTATTTGAGTCACTCCCTGGTCACTCACCACATGCCATGTGGATCATCCAGTGGTCACTGGGAAGGAGTCTCATGGAGGAAACTGGGTGCCCCACCAAGGGCCATTTTCCTGACCTGATTCTGCAGTTTCATTCCTGTTTGATCATTCCCATCTAATGACCAGTTCTTGCTAAGTGACTGAATCTCAGTCTCAGAAGTGAATTCCATGAATCCTTCTTCTTGTGTAGGGGATCTACAAGGAGATGAAGGCAAAATGGGAAGGAAACATGTTGAAAAGTGGGCCATTTTTATTAAAACAGAAGCTATTTATTTAAAATTATTTTATTTCACCTTATTTTATTTTTTGGTTGTGGGAATTGAAACTAGGGTTACTGAACCACTAAGGCACATCCTAATTTTTTTTTTTAATATTGTGTTATAGACTGGGTCTCACTGAGTTGCTGATGGCCTCAGTAAGTTGCTGAGGCTGGCTTTGTACTCATGATCCTCCTGCCTCAGTCTCTCAAGCTGCTTGGATTATAGGCATGCACCACCTTGCCTAGCCAAATATTTTATATTTTAATTTATATTTTATATTTTAGTTTATACTATCTGGTACAGTGTGTTATTGTTACAAATGGATAAATTGTTGAATGATTAATTCAGGCTAATGAATTTACCTCACTTTGTTTTGTAAAGCAGCTTTATTGAGTTGTAGCTTATATATCAACAATCCAATTATTTCACGTATACACTCCAATGCCTCTTACTGTGTTCCGAATTGTGCAACAATTGCCAAAATTAATTTTAGGGCATTTTCATCAACCAAGAAGAAAAAATTTATGTCCATTAGCAGTCATTTCAAATGCTTTCTCCCTCAACATATTCATTCACTCTGCCCACTAGTGAAAGAAATCACTTATTCTCTTTCCATTTCTACATGATTCTCTATTCAGAAATCTCAAAATCACTTTTATTTGAGGAGAATATTTAAGTTATACTTTACTCTGTTTTGAAATACATAATCTATTAGTGTAAACTATAGTCACCACACTATGCAGTAGACCACTAGAAATTATTTCTTCTGTCTGAAAATTTTTCTCCTTTTACTAAATCACACTATCCCTTTCCCTTCCACACCTCACCCACTCTTGTGTCTCCTAGAGAAGAAAAGAAATTCTTCATGCTCTGAGAAACTTGGAATGTCCACACTTTCTTTTTCTTGGGGTTTTTCTTTTCTCTGTTCTACTTGATCTTGACTTGGGAAATTGTCTATGTTCACAGTGGTGGCAGCAGAGACTGTGGGGGCTTTCCTTTCTCATTTGAGGAGCTTATTTCCCAAGAGAGTGTCGCTTAATTCCACTACTTCATTACTCTGTGTCCTCTTAGTATTTGTGGGATCCTGGCCTTTGTCATAGGAAATGGGCAGAAGACTGGAAGGGAAGGCCTGAAGACACACACATAGTGGGAAGGTTGTGGAAATGAGCTTGGAAAAATCATCTTGCAAATCAGGCTCAATTCTGAGCTACCCTTGCATTGTTCTGATCTCACAGGGGATACAAAAGAATATGGACTAGAATTGATATGTAGCCTGCTAACTGAAACTCAGCTGACCCCTGCAAATCTCACAATAAAGAAAGACCCAAATGTCATGGCTAAGGGTTTCTAAGCTGATATAATATCAAAATCACAATCCACACAAAGTTGGTTTAGTCTAAATGGATATATAGTCTACTGAAGCAAAAATATAAACATAGGATTTTTAAATAGATGCATCATATCACAACATATAATTAAATGTAATATATTGTATAAAATATAAGATCACTAGGCATGTAAAGAACCAGAAAGCTTCAGCTGACATTAGGACAATGAACAGATAGATATTCTATTGACCAAATTGGACAGCCAATATCATAATAAAGACTCTATTGCAAAGATTCTACACCAATAATTAAAATTGATAGTAGAAATAATGTCAAAGTATCTGTAAATAAGTGGAGAGAAACAAAGTTACATCAAGGAAACAGAAGATAAAGCAAACAAGAAGTGGCAGTACCACAGATGAGAGGTATGTTAAAAGGAATTAAGAGAAGATTATCTCTAGAGAATGAAAGAGTAGTGATCTCCAAGTCAGAGCAAGGAAACTATCCCATCATATAACAAAGAGAGAAAAAAAATTTGTTTATTTAATCAAAAATGACTTTTAGTTTCTGGTCTGGCATGTCAGAAACTTGCAAGTTGTCACAACACATTTTTCACTTTTATACCCTGTAGTCCATTATCCATATGACAACTATAAATCACTTGATAGCATTATTGGGCTCATGGAGAACCTACAGAATATTCCCTTGATGTGTCTCTGTGTTCAGACTGAGTCCAGATTCCTCCCTTGATCCCTTTCCCTGCAGCATCACCTGATCCCATCTCTCCACCCCTCTCTGCTCACATCCTCTTCACTCTGTGTTCTTTTAGTATTAGTGGGATCCTCTTCACTCTGATTCTCCCACCAAGTCTTCCTCTCTGCTTTTCCAGATTCTGAGATGTCTTTGGCCCTTTTTGCCTTAGTTCATCACTCAGGATGACTTCTAAGAATGGAGGGAAATAAACCAGTCCATTGTCTCTGAAAAGTTTAAGGAAGGGAACAAGTTTTGGATGTCTTTAAGTTTAGGCAGATGAGGTAGAAGTAGTTACTGTTTCTCATCTTCTAGAAAATAAGCCAAAGTGCATTCACAAATTCACAAGAAATTTGTGGCTATATTTTTATGTGTAAATGTACTTAGGGAATCATATAACTGGAATTCTAGCTAGAAATTGGTTGGAGTCAACACTGAAATCATGAACTGTTAGGAACCCCTGAGGGGGAAAGGGCACACCCACAAGACATCTCTCATAGTTCTGGAACAAAAGGATCCTCTCAGGGATCCAACATGGCAGCGGGCGTGGAGAGATCAAGTCTCTGACCTCTTCAGCTGTGCGGGCATAGGGAGTCTTAAACCATCTAAATGCTGTTTGCTCAGGATCACTAGGCAATACTGAGCTGACGTGGATCTGGGGCAAACAGTATGTGCCTCTCAGAACACATACTGAGCCTGGAGAGGCTGAATTCAGGCTCCCTTTTGCCTGCATCTTGCAGACAAACCACTGTGACTCAGTGCTAAATGCTCTTGCTGAACCAACTTGCCAGCTCCTCCTGAATCTGTGGAGGTTAATACCACCCCAACCTTCATAGGAAGTGGCCACAGGATTGAGACGGGGCTTGGGAGAGTCGGTCAGGACCCACCAGTTGCATCGGACACCCGGAAAAGGGAAAGAACTGTCGCCATTCGCATGGGATATCACCATGACAGAGAACTGACATCACCAGAATGCAGCGGAGGAGATAACTTCATTGAAACCGGTGGCAGCAGGTGTGTAACCCCCTAGCCCTCCCTCTCCACAAAAAGGGGAAATCTCAAGGGCCCCTCCCGGCTCTCCCATGAGCACGATAGTCAGACCACAGGAACCAGGAGCAGTGTGGGACCCGCGTAACGGGACCCCGGCTACCGCTCCCACCAGCGCTGACAACTGAGGTCTCTTGCACCAGCTACCGGGGGGCGTGGCTACCGGAGGTTCTCAGCCCCATGCTCCATAACCTTAGGGGCTGAGGGAATGGCAAGCAGGGAGAGTGTGCCCAGTCTTTCAAGAAAATAGGGCTCCTGGGAGCAGCAGACTTGGCGCATAGCCAGTATTGTGGTGAGCGACACCGGTGAGCGGGGCCTGGCTGGAGGAAAACTGGGGAAGTGACTAGACACAAGAAAAAGTCCTAGGCACTGAGGATTGGAGACCAGCCCAGTCTGGAAGGAGGAGCTGCTTCACAGTGATTGGTTCCTGCCTATAGAGAGGAGAAGCTTGGCCCGGTGGACACAGCTCCACCAGCTGGAAGAGAAGTTAATCGAACTCTTAGACTGCATTTTTTAATTTTTTTTATTATTTGTTTTTTTCTTTTTATTTTCTTTTTGTTTATTTTTTTATTTTTATTTTTTAAATTATTTTTATTATTTTTTCTTTTTTATTTTCTATTATTTTCTTTTGGCTTTTCATTTCTTTTCAATTTCCTTATTCCCCTTTCCTTGAATTCTACCTGTTCACTGTCACTCCCTTTAGTGACTTCTTTCCTCCCCTTCTAGTACCTTTCCCCCCAAGCATCACGACGCTGTTTATGTGTAATTTACTAAATATGTATAGGTAAATGTTCCGAGGGGTTATATAATGCTACCAAGTCCCTAGCTACCCCCAAATACTCCAGACCATTCTCCTGTTAATATCCCTCATCAGTAGAGCAACCCTCCAAGGTTGCCAAAAGATACCAACCTCAATACCATCACATCATTCGACCTAAATATAAGTCCCAAGACCAAACTGCAGACCGCTATATGCCATCAGAATCCGTACACAGTTTAAGAAACAAAGAATCTGCTTTAAAGTGCAACAAAACTCATCACCTCTAGTCATAGCCTCCCATCACAAAAGAGAGACCCCAGAGATACACAAAACCAAATAAATTTGTAGGAGTAAACAGTAACTCAACAGTCAAACAGAACAAGAAGTAACATGAGCAGCATGATAAAGCAAGGAAGAAAAGGAGTACAAACAATGCAGGACAGCCTAAATATACAGGAGGACCTAGAGGCATCAGAAAAATGGTCAAATAAAGAACTCAAGGAATAACTTAGACAGATGGAATGGAATCTTAAAGAGGACATGAGATAGCAAATTCAAACAATGAAAGAACACATTGAAAATGAATTACATAAACAGATAAAAGAAGCAAATAAGCATCTTTATCAGGAGATAGAGATTATTAAAAAAATCAACAATAATTCTAGAAATGAAGAAAACTATAAACCAAATTAAAAACTCAAATGAGAGTATCACTAAGAGAGTGGAGCAAGTAGATGCCAGAACGTCAGATAATAAAGACAAAATATATCATCTTGAAAAGAGTCTAGCCAACTCACAAAGACTGGTAAAAAATCACGAGGAAAACATCCAAGAGATATGGGACAACATAAAAAAAACAAACTTAAGAGTCATCAGGATAGAGGAAGGTATAGAGGTTCAAACCAATGGAATGAGCAATCTGTTGAATGAAATAATTATAGAAAACTTTCCAGATATAAAAATGGAAATGGATGTACAAATTGTAGATGCATACAGGACACTGAGCATACAAAATCACAGTAGACCAATGCCAAGACACATTGTTATGAAGATATTCAATATACAGAACAAAGAGAAAATATTAAAAGCTACAAGAGAAAGGAGGCAGATTACATTCAGGGGTAAACCAATAAGGTTAACAACGCATTTTTCATCACAGACGCTGAAAGTGAGAAGATCCTGGAACTACATATTTCAAACATTGAAAGACAATGGATACCAAACAAGAATTTTGTACCCAGCAAAATTAAGCTTCAGGTATGACAACGAAATAAAAATCTTTTATGATAAACAAAAGTTAAAAGAATTTGCAGCCAGAAAACCAGCATTGCAAAGCATCTTGAGCAAAACACTACACGAGGAAGAAATGAAAAACAATAACCAAAACCAACAGTGGGAAGTAACTCAGTAAAGCGAGAAGGCAAGGAGAAAGCTAATCATGGAGAAACAAACCAAATTAAAATAAATAAATAAATAAATAAATAATCAAACATGGCTGGAAGTACAAACCATATATCAATAGTAACTCTAAACGTTAATGGCTTAAACTCACCAATAAAGCGACATAGGCTGGTAACATGGATTAAAAAAACAAATCCAACAATATGCTGCCTCCAGGAGACACATCTGATTGGAAAAGACATACACAGGCTGAAGGTGAAAGGTTGGGACAAAACATACCATGCACACGGTTCTCGTAAGCAAGCAGGGGTGGCCATCCTCATATCAAATAAAATCGAATTCAAGACTAAGTTAATCAAAAGGGATAAGGAAGGACATTATATACTGTTAAAAGGAACCATAAACCAACAAGACATAACAATTATCAATATGTATGCACCAAATAATGGTGCTGTGACATTCATAAAACAAACTCTCCGCAAGTTCAAGAATCTAATAGACCACAACACAATAATTATGGGTGACTTCAACACACCTCTCTCACCATTGGACAGATCCTCCAAACAAAAGTTGAATAAAAAAACTATAGAACTCAATATCACAATCAATAACCTAGACTTAACTGACATATATAGAATATATCAACTATCATCAAGTGGATATACTTTTTTCTCAGGAGCACATGGATCCTTCTCAAAAATATACCATATATTATGCCATAGGGCAACCCTCAGTAAATATAAATGGGTGGAGATAATACCATGCATTGTATCTGATCATAATGGAATGAAACTGGAAATCAATGATAAAAGAAGGAAGGAAAAATCCTAGATCACATGGAAAATGAACAATATGTTACTGAATGATCAATGGGTTACAGAAGACATAAAGGAGGAAATCAAAAAAAAATTCTTAGAGATAAATGAAAATACAGACACAACATATCAGAATCTATGGGACACAATGAAAGCAGTTTTAAGAGGGAAATTCATTGCCTGGAGTTTATTCCTCAAAAAAAGAAAAAAACCAACAAATAAATGAGCTCACATTTCATCTCAAAGCCCTAGAAAAGGAAAAGCAAAACAACAGCAAATGTAGCAGAAGGCAAGAAATAATTAAAATCAGAACGGAAATCAACGAAATTGAAACAAAAGAAACTATTGAAAAAATTGACAAAACTAAAAGTTGGTTCTTCAAAAAAATAAATAAGATTGACAGACCCTTAGCCATGCTAATGAAGAGAAGAAAAGAGAGAACTCAAATTACTAACATACAGGATGAAAAAGGCAATATCACAACAGATGCTACAAAAATACAGAAGACAATTAGAAATTATTTTGAAACCCTACATTCCAATAAAATAGAAGATAGTGAAGACATTGATAAATTTCTTAAGTCATATGATTTTCCCAGACTTAGTCAGGAGGATACACACAATTTGAACTGACCAATATCAATGGATGAAATAGAAGAAGCCATCAAAAGACTACCAACCAAGAAAAGCCCAGAACCAAATGGGTATACGGCAGAGATTTACAAAACCTTTAAAGAACAATTAATACCAATTCTTTTCAAGTTATTTCAGGAAATAGAAAAAGAGGGAGCTCTTCCAAATTCATTCTATGAGGCCAACATCACCCTGATTCCGAAAGCAAACAAAGACACCTCAAAGAAAGAAAACTACAGACCAATATCTCTAATGAACCTAGATGCAAAAATCCTCACTAAAATTCTGGCAAATCGGATACAAAAACACATTTAAAAAATTGTGCACCATGATCAAGTAGGATTCATCCCTGGGATGCAAGGATGATTCAATATATGGAAATCAATAAATGTTATTCACCACATCAATAGACTTAAAGATAAGAACCATTTGATCATCTCGATAGATGCAGAAAAAGCATTCGACAAAGTACAGCATCCCTTTATGTTCAAAACATTAGAAAAACTAGGGATAACAGGAACTTACCTCAACATTGTAAAAGCTATCTATGCTAAGCGTCAGGCTACCATCATTCTGAATTAAGAAAAATTGAAGGCATTCCCTCTAAAATCTGGAACAAGACAGGGATGCCCTCTATCACCACTTCTATTCAATATAGTTCTCTCTCAAAATACTGGCCAGAGCAATTAGACAGATGAAAGAAATTAAAGGCATAAAAATAGGAAAAGAAGAACTTAAATTATCACTATTTGCAGATGACATGATTATATACCTAGAAGACCCAAAAGAGTCTACAAAGAAACTACTAGAACTAATAAATGAATTCAGCAAAGTTCCAGGATATAAAATCAACATGCATAAATTAAAGCCATTCCTGTATGTCAGCGACAAAACTTCTGAAATGGAAATGAGGAAAAACACCCCATTCACAATATCCTCAAAAAAAAATAAAATACTTGGGAATCAACCTAACAAAAGAGGTGAAAGACTTATACAATGAAAACTACAGAACCCTAAAAAGAGAAATAGAAGAAGATCTTAGAAGATGGAAAAATATACCCTGTTCATGGATAGGTAGAACTAACATCATCAAAATGGCGATATTACCAAAAGTTCTCTATAGGTTTAATGCAATGCCAATCAAAATCCCAAAGGCATTTCTTGTAGAAATAGATAAAGCTATCATGAAATTCATATGGAAAAATAAAAGACCCAGAATAGCAAAAACAATGCTAAGCAGGAAGTGTGAATCAGGCGGTATAGCGATACCAGATTTCAAACTGTACTACAGAGCAATAGTAACAAAAACAGCATGGTACTGGTACCAAAACAGGCGGGTGGACCAATGGTACAGAATAGAGAGGACACAGAGACTAATCCACAAAGTTACAACTATCTAATATTTGATAAAGGGGCTAAAAGCATGCAATGGAGGAAGGATAGCATCTTCAACAAATGGTGCTGGGAAAACTGGAAATCCATATGCAACAAAATGAAACTGAATCCCCTTCTCTTGCCATGGATCAAGGAGCTTGATATCAAATCAGAGACTCTGCATCTGATAGAAGAAAAAGTTGGCTCCGATCTACATATTGTGGGGTCGGGCTCCAAATTCCTTAATAGGACACTCATAGCACAAGAGTTAATAACAAGAATCAACAAATGGGACTTACTTAAACTAAAAAGATTTTTCTCAGCAAGAGAAACAATAAGAGAGGTAAATAGGGAGCCTACATCCTGGGAACAAATTTTTACTCCTCACACTTCAGATAGAGCCCTAATATCCAGAGTATACAAAGAACTAAAAAAATTAAACAATAAGATAACAAATAACCCAATCAACAAATGGGCCAAGGACCTGAACAGACACTTGTCAGAGGAGGATATACAATCAATCAACAAGTACATGAAAAAATGCTCAGTATCTCTAGCAGTCAGAGAAATGCAAATCAAAACCACCCTAAGATACCATCTGACTCCAGTAAGATTGGCAGCCATTATGAAGTCAAACAACAACAAGTGCTGGCGAGGATGTGGGGAAAAGGTTACACTTGTACATTGCTGGTGGGACTGCAAATTGGTGCAGCCAATTTGGAAAGCAGTATGGAGATTCCTTGGAAATCTGTTAATGGAACCACCATTTGACCCAGCTATTCCCCTTCTTGGACTATTCCCTAAAGACCTTAAAAGAGCGTACTATAGGGATACTGCTACAACGATGTTCATAGCATCACAATTCACAATAGCTAGACTGTGAAACAAACCTAGATGCCCTTCAACAGATGAATGGATTAAAAAAATGTGGCATTTATACACAATGGAGTACTATTCGGCACTAAAAAATGACAAAATCATGGCATTTGCAGGGAAATGAATGGCACTAGAGCAGATTATGCTAAGTGAAGCTAGCCAATCCCTAAAAAACAAATGCCAAATGTCATCTTTGATATAAGGAGAGCAACTAAGAACAGAGCCTGGAGGAAGAGCATGAGAAGAAGATCACTATTAAACAGGGACAAGAGTGGGGAGGGAAAGGGAGAGAGAAGGGAAATTGCATGGTAAAGGAAGGAGACCCTCATTATTATACAAAATTACATATAAGAGGAAATGAGGGGAAAGGGGAAAAAACAAGAGAGAGAAATGAATTATAGTAGATGGGGTAGAGAGAGAAGATGGGAGGGGAGGGGAGGGGAGGGGAGGGGGGGATAGTAGAGGATAGGAAAGGCAGCAGAATACAACAGACACTAGTATGGCAGTATGTAAAAAGTGGATGTGGAACCGATGTGAATCTGCAATATGTATATAGGGTAAAAATGAGAGTTCATAATCTGCTTGAATCAAATGTATGAAATATGATATGTCAAGAGCTCTGTAGTGTTTTGAACACCTAATAATAATTTTTTTTTTTTTAAAAAAAAAGGATCCTCTCAGGACAAGCCCATTCTACTGAGAGACAGTTCACCTGCAGAACACATCCAGCACAGGGTTTCAGGTTTCTAAGGGAAGAGAGAATCCTGATTAAGAACACAGTCTCCACTTAAATTCTGTGTGGGACACCTCACTTGACTATGATGACAAATATCTATGACTAAAAGAAAGACAGCATCTTCTCTTTTGTCCTCATTCCCTCAGTAATATTCTCAGATGTTCTCAGTGGTTGTTACTTCACCAGCAGAGACACTCTTAAGAACAAATAGGGAGACACTGACTACAGCATGGTGAATACAGAGTTTATGCAGAAGAGATTCCAGGCAGGTCTGCACAATATGGAAGTAGGAGGCAGCAAGAGTGAGGTTTTCCCTGAGAACTACTGGGACTGAACCAAATAGGCACCTTCATATTATTCTGCCCTTACACTAAGGATGTGAAAAAAGTTGCACATTTAGGTACAACATCACACAGCAAATAAAAAGCTCTTGTTGTTCTTAAGAAATTATGTTTCTTTTTGCACTTTATGGTAGAACAAAAGTGGAACTGATAAAGAAGTGAATTCTCAGGGCCCTGTGCAATGTAGCCCTCTCTGTGCAGGACTGAGAAAGCATCTTCAGAGTGAAGAGGAAAATGTGAACTCAGGGCAGGTTTTAGACCCACTTCCCCATGAACTTAGAACACTGTGTAAAATGTCGCTGCTTGTATATGAGCAGCAGTAATAATCAGGCTTATCCTCAGGCTGAAGTCTAGAAATGGTCAGAGAGGCTGTGTTGCCAGACTTGGAGCCAGAGAAGCGATCAGGTATCCCAGAGGGACGATTAGTGACTCCATAAATCAGGAGTGTGGGGGATGATCCCGGGAGATTTCGATACCAGGAGGCATAATTATATCTCCCAATATCATTGCTGGTTCCAGCACAGGAGATGGTGACTGACTGTCCTGCAGACCCAGAGGCTGATGGAGGCTGAGTCAGAGCAGACTGAGACCAGGATCCTGAAAAGAGAGAAAAACACACTCTGGTATGTCAGTGCTGGTCCCTGGTGAGCCAGAGCTGGAGAAGACACAACATTAGCCCATATTTCCTTGTGTCCCTTCCCTGGAGGTGTCACCTGTGCCCTGGGTAAGGAGAGTGAGGACAAGCAGAGCCCAAGCCATGGTGGTGATGCCCTGAGAATGTTGCCTCCTGAGCCCCCAGCTCTGGGCCTTGCTCCCCAGACTTCTCTTATCCCCTCCCCTGACTCAGAGCAGGGAGGGGCCTCCATGCAAATCTGTTTCCAGCTCCTGCATCTCCTCCCCTTACCCTTAGCTGCCTTGAACTCTGGACACTTCTGCCTTCCAGGTCAGAAAAGTTCAGTTGGAGAATTAAAATTGTTTGATGTGTGTTTTCTGAACCAGGACAGATGGAACCTGTGACAGCCCTAGGAATTAAAGCTACTTTGGGATGTCCCTAACCTTCCAATAGTGGAGATTTTGTAAATGTCACCTGATGATTCTTCAGACTTCTCTGTGCTGTGTGGGATGTCCTTGAGGACATAGTACCATGGCAGGAGAGATCCAGTCTCTTCCCTTTTCAGGAAGAGATATGATTGGAAGCACCACACATCCTCCTCACCTGCTCAGCATTCTCTGGCCTTCTCAGTTAGGATGTGTGTCCAAATATTGTTAAGTCTTCTGCTTCAGAAAAAAAAATAGGGACTGGATTTCGATTCTGAGACCTGGTGTTATTAATAGGCCTTCTAAAAGGTAATTTTTTTGTTGTACAACATATTTAGGACTGGCATCCTATTACTTTAGATATAATCACATAAAAGCACCTGTTTTGAAACTCACTACTGTTTGTGGTAAACCACAGCAACTGCTCTCCAGTCCTGACTTCCCCCTGGTGGATTCATAGGGAAGATCCCAGCCTTTAGGGAAATGGAGCTGGGTAATCTGCTTGACTTCCTCTCCTCAGTCAAGTCTCCATCTCCATCTCAGGACAGGCCCCTGGTCCCTTCTATTCACCTCCAGGTGCCTCTTACTTCTTTTTTATTGTTTCATTGGCAGTGCATTATTCTTGTACATAATGATGGGATTTGTTTTACATATTTGTAGATGCACACAAGATAAAAATGTAATTTGACCAGCATCACTCCACACCACCTAGTTCCTTTCCTCTATTGATATCCTTTTGCTTTTCATCGCTTTTCCTTCTACCTTTCTTTTCCTTTTTAGTGTCCACATATCACAGAAAACATAACCATTGACCTTCTTTTTTGGCTTATTTCACTTAAAATAATGATCTCTAGTTCCATACATTTCCCCAAAAATAATATAATAATATAATATAACAATAAAATAATATAATTTTATTTTTAATGGCCAAATAAAACTGCATTGTCTCTCTCTCTCTCTCTCTCTCTCTCTCTCTCTCTCTCTCTCTCTCTCTGTGTGTGTGTGTGTGTGTGTGTATAATCACATTTTATTTATCCATTCATCTTTTGATGGACACCTAGGCTGGTCCCATAGTTTGGCTATTGCGAATTGTGCTGCTATGAACATGGATATGCATGTATCAATATTGTATAATGTTTTCATTCTTTAAGATAAACATTGAGGAGTGGCTTAGCTGCATGATATGGTGGTTTTATGTTTAGTCTGTGCATTCTGTTCTGTACCACTAATTTCTAAAGTGGTTGTACTAATTTACAATCCCACCAACCTGTGAAAGTTTTCCTTTTTCTCCACATCTTTGCCAGTATTTATTATTATTTGTATTCTTGTTGACTGCCATTTTAATTAATGTGAAATAAAATTTCATTGTTTTTGTTCCACATTTTCCAAATTCCTAATGTTTTTCACATATTTGTTGGCTATTTGTATTTCTTTTTTTTTCCTGTAAAGTTTTCTGAGCTCTTTATATATTCTAGCTATTAATACTGTGTCAGAAGAGTAGTTAGCAAGATTTTTCCCCATTCTGTAGGTTTCTATTCAAATTCCTAGTTGTTTCATTTGCTATGCAAAAGCTTTATAAATTTATTCCATTCTGTTTATTAACCCTTTATATTATTTCCTGAGCTTTAGGGGTCCTATTGAGAAAGTCATTGCCAGTGCCTATATTCTTGAGTATTGACCCTATGTATTATTTTAGGAGTTGCATAGTTTCTGGTCTGATACTTAAGTCTTTGATCCATTTTGACTTTTGTGCAGGTTGAGAGATAAGAGTCTAGTTTTACTCTTGTATATGTGGATAACCAGTTTTCCCAGCCTGTCTTTTCTCCAGTGTATGTTTTTGGCACCTTTGTTAAGGATCAAATAACTGCGGATGTGTGGGCCTGACACTTCCTGAGAGACACTATCTTTTCACCACACCTAAAAGAGCTCAGAAATTTTGAGGACTCACAGGATGGCCAATGGCATCAACATCAGCCCATGTGGCTCATGAGCTGCTGGAAGATGGAGCCTCCAAACACTCCAGCAAACCACGCACTATAGTGATCACAGTGTGGATTTTATCCTCACAGTCCCCCAATCCTGCTGCAGGTTCTAGGTATCTTGCAAATAATAGACTGAGCCCTGCTGAGTAGAATCAGGGCCAGGCTGAGTCCATATCCTTGGGCCTAGTGGGTGGGTTGAGACCCTGGGGCAGCACCTGTGCAATAAGCATGGAGATTGGGGAGGAGAGGCAAACAAGCATGGTGAAAGTGTCCTTAAACTGCTTTTTTAGGCCCAGCCTGGGCTGATTTCTACCCAGGGCTCTCTTATCCCCTTGCAGGGAAAGCTATCTATTATAGTAAATTAGACCAAGCTCAGGACTTCTGCTGGAGGAGGTTGTAGTGTCCCAAGCAGGGTTCAGCCTCAGGTATACAGAAAGGGGAAGGACAAGCTTGCAGACCTACCCTCTACCCACAGAAGTCTCTTTTCCTTGTTAGTCTCATAATTTGGGCAGACACATCTACCTTAGTCTGTATCTTCACCTTGCTTCAGGGATGGCCTGGCCACTCTGAGTTCAGAAGTGAGTCTGTCCATGTTATCTGAACCCAGTCTACTGATAACAGTAAGAGGCTTAGTCAGATGTGTGTCCCAGTCCTTAGCTCTTGGACTGCATAGTATGAATTAATTTCCTTCCTGACCAAGTATCCATGAAATTTTTAGAAGTCCACTGTGGTGCTATAACTCTGTCCCTGTTGTGAGCTCCTCATTAAGATCTCAGGTGTTGTGCTTCCCATCTCCAGCATGCTCTGGAAAGGGTCCACACTCTGTGCTTCAATATTTCCCAACAGTTACAGATTCAGCATGAATGGTGGTCTAGGGGGAGATGAGGAGCCAGGACCTCTGTCACCTTAACAGAGAAATTGTATAAGAGCCTAAAAGTTACACAGAACCCAAAATTTTTTTTGTGAGTGTCAAAGACTATGTTGTAAAAAAATGAAAACTTCCCCTTCAGGTCTCAGGTCTTGGTCACTAACTACCAGCATGAACTTATGCCCTTGAATTTCAGGCCGAGTCCTTCCTCATGTGGCTTTGTCAGGTGGTCTCTCCATGCTGGTTTCTAGTTGCTCAGAGACAACCTTGGCTGATGTGTGGATTCAGAACATACTTCTCAATTCTAGGAGTCCTCAATTCTATGCCCGCTGTCCCCAGAGGAGTAATTTCCCTTGTGTGTATGTCCCTTCCCATGTCAGGCTCATACAACAGAAAATGATGAACATCTCTTTGAATGAGGAGGGTCAGTACCCAGCTCAGATGTATCTGAACATTTCTCCACATGGTGGTGGTCATGATCTGTGGCCCATAGCTTTGGGTGGAGTGACATAGTACTCAGGAACTGGCTCTCCTTGGTGCCAACTGCAGGTGTTGAGACACCTATGGTGGTGGTGAATACAGGACAAATGACACAGGCGACACCATTCAGAACCAGTATTTACTCAAATCCACTGTGGTCTGCACCACATTTCATCCCAGGAAATCTGCGGAACATGACAAGCCTCTGCTCCTCTGAGTTTCCTTGTTTCTGGTGGGGGTTGTGGTTTAGATAAATTTAGCTTGCAGTCTCAGCTGCTCGCACCTTTGCTTTTTTTTTATTTCTCTCATATTCAGATACTTCTTCTAAATTCAAGGCAGCAAGGATTGACTATGTAGTCCAAAGCAAGTCCATGGGATGGAAAACAGTAAATTGGGCTTCTTCTCAGAGCACTTCTGCATTTATGAAGAAAGGAAACACACTGTCTTTTGCATCATTTGGCCTCTTGAATATGGGTGTGATAGGTGAAGTTGCAATGGTCACCTTGAGGTCATAAGTCAAGAAGAAAGCAAGCCTAAGACACTAAGGATGGTGGAACAGAAACTGAGAAATATTCCATGTCCCACATGGAATTGGTAAGCACTGGAAAATAACAATCATCATATACATCAGACTTGTTTTTGGAGGAGAAAAATTAGCCTCCATCAGCTCATGTGTCTGGTTTCATGCACGTGTTTTGCATTAGAAATACCCTGACACTTTGGGGCTGAAGTTGTGACTCAGTGGTAGAGTGCTTACCTAGCAATGTGTGAGGCAATGGGTTCAATTCTCAGCACCATAGATAGATAGATAGATAGATAAAATGTCCATCAACAACTACAAGATATTTTTAAAAAAAGAAGAAGAAAGAAAAAGAAATACCCTGACACTCAGCTACTCCCCTTGTGCTGGCCCTGCTGAGCCGGCCTGCTGGCCTGGCTCCTCTTTGGGACCCTGACAGGCAGGTGGCTGCCCTGAGGAGGCAGGGAGGGGAAGGCTGGGCCAGCTGGTAGGCTGGCGATGATGCTGATGCCAAACTTCTGCACTGCCCCCAACTGCATGCAGAAGAGCTCTCAGTCAGACCTAGTCTTCTTCAGGTTTCCTCAGGGTCTGACTAGATTTCAGAATTTAGTGGAGAATTGTAGGAGAGCTGACTTGGAAGATAAAACACCTGACTGACTAAATATAAACATTATCGATTATGTGCCAAACACTGTGAGACCTCCATGATCTGTAGAACTAATCCTCATAGGACAGTTCTTCAAGATAATGCAATACAAACAATATTTTATCTTACCCACATTTGAACAATCCACATAGTAGACATAGAAAGTGAATAAAAGAAATGGGTGAAGATGAAATCAGGACACTGAAACAGAAAAAAAAAAAATTGTTCTGAGCAGAAAAAAAAAAAAAACATGAAGAAACCGACAATAGCAATGCGCAGAAACCCCGTGCAGAAGAAGGGGCTGATGAACACGATGAAGATATTTTAACTTTAACCCTTGAAAAGGAGGAAAACAAAGAATACTTAAAGTCTTTATTTGAAATTTTGATTCTTATGGGAAAACAAAATATACCTCTGGATGGGCATGAAGCTGATGAAATCCCAGAGGGTCACTTTGTTGCAGGGCCTAACATGGAGGAATGCTTATCTTCCTCATTGTACAACAGGGAATTCCTAACATAGAATGCTATGTTTTGGACAGAGTGCTGTCAGAACACTGGCAAGTGCCATTCTTTTGACAGGAAGAAATGCTCCTTTGACAGGAAGTTACTCCCCTATTGGTACAAGTTCAGCCTGAATGGCATTTTCTGAACTCTTGGTGTCTGGACTCTCGTAAGATGATATGTTGTACATCAACTCTGGCCTATCATGACTGTTATATGTAAATTGGCACATACTCACTATATAAGCTATTTTTGCTGCACAATAAAGTAGATGCAGTTCTCTGAAACAATTCAGGAGGGGTTTCTCTGCATCCTCAAGCTCCCCACAGTCAATTCTGGAAGGGCAGGTCCCTCAACATCCCTTTACTCCTGATAACTTTCAGGCTGTTGGAATGTCAGATAAATTCTGGTGAAGAGGTCCTGAGAAAATGCTTTGAGATCACAGCAGTTAACACATTGTTCTGTTCAAAAGCACAGCAGAGAGAGCCACCCCCCGAGCCTGCAAGGTAGGCAGACCTGCCACCCACCGGTAGTTCAGGCCCAGCAACTCTCAGAGGGACACAGCTGTTCCACGCGCGTGCAAGGTAGGCGGAACCGTGACCACCGACAAAACAGGCCCAGTGGCTGACCAGACACATCGCCCCAGTTGGGGGAGGGGCAGAGCCGCCGGGCGCCTGCAAGGTAGGCGGACCCGCGAACCACCGGCAGAACAGGCACAGAAATCCACAGAGCGACAGAGCCACCCCCCGAGCCTGCAAGGTAGGCAGACCTGCGATCCACCGGCAGGTCAGGCCCAGAAACCTGCGGAGGGGCACAGCTGCCCCACGCACCTCTAAGGTAGGTGGAACCGTGACCACTGACAAAACAGGCCCAGTGGCCCGCCAGACACATCGCCCCGGTTGGGGGAGGGGCAGAGCCGCCACCAGCGCCTGCTAGGTAGACAGACCTGCAACCGACAGACAGAACAGGCCTAGCGGCCTGCGGATGGGCAGAGCCGCTGCTCATGCCTGCAAGGTAGGCGGACCTGTGACCACCGAAAGAACAGGCCCACCGAAAGTACAGGCCCAGCGGCCTGCCGGCGTGGTAGGCACATTGCCCCAATTGGAGGAGGGGCAGAACCACCGCCAAAGCCGGCGAGGGAGACTTTGCAACTATACAAGAGCAATATAAATATATAGGGGGAAAAATCAATAACACAACAGTTTCACCAAGCAGAAAGAAACGCTATCAGTATGAAAAGACAAGGAAAGAAAGGACCACAAGCAATGCAGGTCAACTCAACTTTAGAAGAGGTAATATCTGCAGCAGATGGAATGTCAGATAAAGAATTCAGGATATACATGCTTCAGATGATCTGGAGTCTCAAGGAACACATTAGACAGCAAAATCAGACAATGAAAGACCACTTTGACCACTTCTACAATGAATTACATAAACAAATCCAAGAAGCAAAAGATCAACTATACAGGGAGATAGAGGTTATAAAAAACAAACAAACAGAAATCCTGGAAATGCAGGAAGCAATAAACCAACTTAAAAACTCAATTGAGAATACTACCAGCAGAGTAGAACACTTAGAAGATAGAACATCAGACAATGAAGACAAAGTATTTCAACTGGAGAAGAACATAGACAGCTCAGCAAAGCTGTTAAGAAACCATGAGCAGAACATTCAAGAAATATGGGATAACATAAAGAGACCAAACTTAAGAGTCATTGGGATACAGGAAGGTATAGAGGTCCAAACAAAAGGAATGAGCAATCTATTCAATGAAATAATACGAGAAAACTTCCCAGACTTGAAGAATGAGACAGAATCCCAAATCCTAGAAGCCTACAGGACGCCGAATGTGCAAAATCATAAGAGATCCACACCTAGACACATTATAATGAAGATGCCCAACATACAGAATAAGGAGAGAATTTTAAAAGCTACAAGAGAAAGGAAGCAGATTACATTTAGGGGTAAACCAATCAGGATAACAGTTGATCTTTCAACACAGACTCTGAAAGCTAGAAGATCCTGGAACAACATATTTCCAACACTGAAAGAAAATCGGTTCCAACCAAGAATTGTGTATCCCGCGAAATTAAGCTTCAGGATGGAAGATGAAATTAAAACCTTCCATGATAAACAAAAGTTAAAAGAATTTGCAGCTAGAAAACCATCTCTTCAAAACATCCTCGGCAAAATATTACAGGAAGAGGAAATGGAAAATATCAATGAAAACCAACAGCGGGAGGTAGTACAGTAAAGGGGGGGGGGGATAATCAAAGAGGAAAACAAACCATGTTTAGTAACATAAATAAACAAATATGGCTGGAAGAACAACCCATATCTCAATAATAACCCTAAATGTTAATGGCTTAAACTCACCAATCAAGAGACACAGGCTAGTAGAATGGATCACAAAACAAGACCCAACAATATGCTGCCTTCAGGAGACACATTTGATAGGAAAAGACATACATAGACTGAAGGTGAAAGGTTGGGAAAAATCATATCACTCATATGGACTTCGGAAACAAGCAGGAGTGTCCATACTCATATCAAATAAAATAGATTTCAAGCCAAAGTTAATCAAAAGGGATCAAGAGGGACACTACATACTGCTCAAGGGAACCATACACCAACAAGACATAACAATCATAAATATATATGCCCCAAACAATGGTGCAGCTATGTTCATCAAACAAACTCTTCTCAAGTTCAAGAGTCTAATAGACCACCATACAATAATCATGGGAGACTTCAACACACCTCTCTCACCACTGGACAGATCTTCCAAACAAAAGTTGAATAAGGAAACTATAGAACTCAATAACATAATGAATAACCTAGACTTAACTGACATATATAGAATATACCACCCAAGATCAAGCAGTTACACTTTTTTCTCAGCAGCACATGGATCCTTCTCAAAAATAGATCATATATTATGTCACAGGGCAACTCTTAGACAATATAAAGGAGTAGAGATAATACCATGCATCTTATCTGATCAAAATGGAATGAAATTGAAAATCAACGATAAAAGAAGTAAGGAAAAATCATGCATCACTTGGGGAATGAACAATAGGTTACTGAGTGATCAATGGGTTATAGAAGACATCAAGGAGAAAATTTAAAAATTCTTAGAGATAAATGAAAACAGACACAACATATCGGAATCTATGGGACACATTGAAAGCAGTTCTAAGAGGAAAATTTATTGCTTGGAGTTCATTCCTTAAAAAAAGGAAAAACCAACAAATAAATGATCTAATAATTCAACTCAAAATCCTGGAAAAAGAAGAGCAAAACAACAGCAAAAGAAGTAGAAGACAAGAAATAATTAAAATCAGAGCTGTAACTAATGAAATCGAAACAAAAGAAACAATTGAAAAAATTGACAAAACTAAAAGTTGGTTCTTTGAAAAAATAAATAAAATCGACAGACCCTTAGCCACGCTAACGAAGAGAAGAAGAGAGAGAACTCAAATTACTAGCATACGGGATGAAAAAGGCAATATCACAACAGACACTTCAGAAATACAGAAGATTATCAGAAATTATTTTGAATCCTTATACTCCAATAAAATAGAAGATAATGAAGGCATCAATAAATTTCTTAAGTCATATGATCTGCCCAGATTGAGTCAGGAGGATATTGACAACCTAAACAGACCAATATCAATTGAGGAAATAGAAGAAACCATCAAAAGACTACCAACTAAGAAAAGCCCAGGACCGGATGGGTATACAGCAGAGTTTTACAAAACCTTTAAAGAGGAACTAATACCAATACTTTTCAAGCTATTTCAGGAAATAGAAAAAGAGGGAGAACTTCCTAATTTATTCTACGAGGCCAACATCACCCTGATTCCTAAACCAGACAAAGACACTTCAAAGAAAGAAAACTACAGACCAATATCTCTAATAAACCTAGATGCAAAAATCCTCAATAAACTTCTGGCGAACTGGATACAAAAACATATCAAAAAAATTGTGCACCATGATCAGGTAGGATTTATCCCTGGGATGCAAGGTTGGTTCAATATATGGAAATCAATAAATGTTATTCACCACATCGATAGGCTTAAAAATAAGAACCATATGATCATCTCGATAGATGCAGAAAAAGCATTCGACAAAGTACAGCATCCCTTTATGTTCAAAACTCTAGAAAAACTAGGGATAACAGGAACATACCTCAGTATTGTAAAAGCAATCTATGCTAAGCCTCAGGCTAGCATCATTCTGAATTGAGAAAAACTGAAGGCATTCCCTCTAAAATCTGGAACAAGACAGGGATGCCCTCTCTCACCACTTCTGTTCAACATAGTTCTTGAATCACTGGCCAGAGCAATTAGACAGACAAAAGAAATTAAAGGCATAAAAATAGGAAAAGAAGAACTTAAATTATCACTATTTGCAGATGACATGATTCTATACCTAGCAGTCCCAAAAGGGTCTACAAAGAAACTATTAGAGCTAATAAATGAATTCAGCAAAGTGGCAGGATATAAAATCAACACGCATAAATCAAAGGCATTCCTGTATATCAGCAACAAATCCTCTGAAATGGAAATGAGGACAAAAAAATAAAATACTTGGGAATCAACCTAACAAAAGAGGTGAAAGACTTATACAATGAAAACTACAGAACCCTAAAGAGAAATAGAAGAAGATCTTAGAAGATGGAAAAATATACCCTGTTCATGGATAGGTAGAACTAACATCATCAAAATGGCGATATTACCAAAAGTTCTCTATAGGTTTAATGCAATGCCAATCAAAATCCCAACAGCATTTCTTGTAGAAATAGAGAAAGCAATCATGAAATGCATATGGAAAAATAAAAGACCCAGAATAGCAAAAACAATGCTAAGCAGGAAGTGTGAATCAGGCGGCATAGCTATACCAGACTTCAAACTATACTACAGAGCAATAGTAACAAAAACAGCATGGTACTGGTACCAAAACAGGCGAGTGGACCAATGGTACAGAATAGAGGACACAGAAACCAATCCACAAAACTACAACTATCTTATATTCGATAAAGGGGCTAAAAGCATGCAATGGAAGAAGGATAGCATCTTCAACAAATGGTGTTGGGAAAACTGGAAATCCATATGCAACAAAATGAAACTGAATCCCTTTCTCTCGCCATGCACAAAAGTTAACTCAAAGTGGATCAAGGAACTTGATATCAAATCAGAGACATGGCGTCTGATAGAAGAAAAAGTTGGCTATGATCTACATACTGTGCGGTCGGGCTCCAAATTCCTCAATAGGACACCCATAGCACAAGTGTTAATAACTAGAATCAACAAATGGGACTTATTCAAACTAAAAAGTTTTTTCTCAGCAAAAGAAACAATAAGAGAGGTAAATAGGGAGCCTACGTCCTGGGAACAAATCTTTACTCCTCACACTTCAGACAGAGCCCTAATATCCAGAATATACAAAGAACTCAAAAAATTAGACAATGAGATAACAAATAACCCAATTAACAAATGGGCCAAGGACCTGAACAGACATTTCTCAGAGGAGGACATACAATCAATCAACAAGTATATGAAAAAATGCTCTAGCAGTCATTAGCAGTCAGAGAAATGCAAATCAAAACCACCCTAAGATACCATCTCACTCCAGTAAGATTGGCAGCCTTTAGGAAGTCAAACAACAACAAGTGCTGGCGAGGATGTGGGGAAAAGGGTACTCTTGTACATTGCTGGTGGGACTGCAAATTGGTGCGGCCAATTTGGAAAGCAGTATGGAGATTTCTTGGAAAGCTCGGAATGGAACCACCATTTGATCCAGCTATTCTCCTACTCGGTCTATTCCCTAAAGACCTAAAAAGAGCACACTATAGGGACACTGCTACATCCATGTTCATAGCAGCACAATTCACAATAGCAAGACTGTGGAACCAACCTAGATGCCCTTCAATAGACGAATGGATAAAAAAAAAAATGTGGCATTTATACACAATGGAGTATTACTCTGCATTAAGAAATGACAATGTCATAGAATTTGGAGGGAAATGGATGGCATTAGAGCAGATTATGCTAAGTGAAGCTAGCCAATCCCTTAAAAACAAATGCCAAATGTCTTCTTTGATATAAGGAGAGTAACTAAGAACAGAGTAGGGACGAAGAGCATGAGAAGAAGATTAACATTAAACAGGGATGAGAGGTGGGAGGGAAAGGGAGAGAGAAGGGAAATTGCATGTAAATGGAAGGAGACCCTCAGGGGTATACAAAATTACATACAAGAGGAAGTGAGGGGAAAGGAGGAAAAATATAAGGGGGAGAAATGAATTACGGTAGAGGGGGTAGAGAGAGAAGAGGGGAGGGGAGGGGGGAGGGGGGATAGTAGAGGATAGGAAAGGCAGCAGAATACAACAGACACCAGAATGGCAATATGTAAATCAATGGTTGTGCAACTGATGTGATTCTGCAATCTGTATATAGGGTAAAAATGGGAGCTCATATCCCACTTGAATCAAAGTGTGAAATATGATATATCAAGAACTATGTAATGTTTTGAACAACCTACAATAAAAATTAATTTAAAAAAAATAAAAAATAAATGGGCAAAGTGTTATATATAAAATATAAATATAATCTGTATAAATCACAGTATAAAATTAAGAAGTTTGGAAAATATAAAGTGTATTGTGTATATATGTAATTCTCCTTTTAAAAGTTGCCACAAATGCTGAATTGGGAGCTATACATCTGCATAAAATTTCTTGTAAATTACATTTAACTTAATTTTTCCTTAATATTAATTTTCTTGAATTTCATAGCCAATTGCTATGAAGCAGAAAAAAATAAGCTCAATAATTATAATTTTGAAGATGATTTTTCTGTTGCTTCAACTGTGAGTTCAGCTTAAAGGGGATTTTCCTGGGCTATAACAACTCTGGATGAATTTCTGATCAATTATTTCAAAATGTAAATTTACTATACTTACAGATGATGTTTTTAAAATCTAATTGGTTCTTTTTAGTTATACATAACAGGATTCATTCTGACATGACTATAAAAGCATGGAAATAGAATTTGCTCCAATTGAATCCCCACTATTTCCCCCTTTTTCTTGCCACCTCCCTTCCCTGTTCTCCTCTCCCTAATCCACACATTTTTCTGCTATTTACTTTCAGTTTGCTTTTTTTTAGTTAGTGTCTTGTGGATATAAAAATCTTTTGCAATAGTTTTTTATAAAATGATTAAATTATCTAAAAATGAAAACCAAAAACCGTTTGTTGCAACATTTTTATCTTTATTCAGGTAAAATTTGCAAACAAAATTGGATATTTTAAGGAGTACAATGTGGTGTTTGGATGTATATATACATTGTGAAACCATTGCCACAATGGAGCTAATTAACACATGCACCTGCTGACATACTTGCCTGCTCTCTGAGTCTGTGTGTTGAGAACATTTAAGATCTACTCTCTCAACAAACATCCAGGATACACTATTACGAACTGCAGGAAGCTTGGTGGGGATAAGCTATCCAGAGGTTACTCATCCTGCATGAATGAAACTTGGCAACCTTCAACCAACAGCTCCCCATTTTTCCCAACTCCAATCATCTGGCTACTACTATTGTAATGCCAGATTCATGGGACCCCAATAGACCTCTAGGAGCTGAATCTGATGCAATCACACAACAGTCTTTATTGCAAACTCGAGTCTGGACTCACAACCGTTTCCGAGGCGCGGTCCCAAGGACTGAGTCCCGGCCATTAGTTCAGTGAGGATTTATAGGTTTTTGGGTGACACTCTATGCATCACAACATCACACAGCAAATCATTTCACACTGCAGGAAAATCAAACAACAACTCTTAATATTGATTAGCACCTTCACTGGCGGGAACAAGTTGGGTAAGGGTGATTGTTTAGTACAAGAGGGGGATTCATTTGAACTGATTGGTTTAATCCATGAGGGGTGTACATGCTAAACTACATGGTTTCCCAAAATGTTATCAACCACCAAAAACTGCTGGGGGTCATTTGGAATCCCATGTATTTTCCCTGTCCCATGCCGATTGGTGGTTGCTAGGGGGTTTCTATGGGTCCTCACTTAGCCTAACTGAGTCAGGGACACCTGGCACCCCAGATCTCTCCTGTTAATTGCAGAAAAACAACTCAGAAGAGTAAGTATGTGCCTAAGTGCTCTGTGGGTTTTTCCCAAGGACTAGGGTCACACCCCATTCCTTGGACAGGCTTTGCTCTGAGGTATAGGCTGGTTTCTCAGAAATGGAGTCACATCAGTTTCTCACTATTCTACTCTCTGCTTCTATGTGTTTGTTTAGATTTCAAATCTAAGGAAGAACATTTCCTTCTCTGCTTATTTCACTTAGAATAATGTCTTCTAGGTTCACAAATGGTGTTGTAAATGACAGGTTTTGCATCTTTTTTAATATTTAATATGATATGGCTGCCTTGTTTATACATGCAAACATATATATTTAAAAATCTCAGGGCTGGCGTTGTGGCTCAGTGGTAGAGTGTTTGCCTAGCATGTGTGAGGCCCTGGGTTTGATTTTCAGCACCACATAAAAATAAACAAATAAAATAAAGGTCCATTGGCAACTAAAAAAAAAAAATTTTTTTAAAAATCTGCCAAGTAATTTGACAATCAATCACTTTCTCTACGAACGTTGTTTTCAACAGAATGCCCATTTAGTATTACCTGGGTAATCTTTTAAGGATAATTCTTGGGGATACTGTTTTGGAAAAGGCATAGAATTGAGCCTGCTATCTATGCTTAAAACATCAAAATGCATTTGTACAGAGCTGTGGGCCAAAGTGGTCATCACCCAGCACATGCAAGTCTGGAAATCTAAAGGATTCAAAAGAAATTCTAACCACACATAACTTAAAAAAAAAAAAAAAAAAAAAACACACACACACATATCTCCCACATAACAAATCTGAGAACAAATTCATTTAGAAAGAAAAAAATCTTAACTCAAAAGTCAAATAACTCAATCTCTGCTTCCTGATTGTCATGTCCTGAATTGCTTTCCTTCTCCACATCCTTCTACCATGGTGGTCTGCCTCAGCTCAGGCAAAGAGCAATGGAGTTGGCCGTTTATGGACTGAAATTCTTTAATCAGGTAAAAGGTATACAATTTTATTTATTTCAGGTGTGTAAGCACTGGAAAAATCCCAGGAGGTGCTTTGACCCTAATTTATCATCCTCTCTCACTCTACTTCTCCAGGTTTCCTGAGTTAAAGATACAATGCACTTTATAAAAAAGCAGACCCTGAGGGTATAAGTTAACAATTAGGATTGGTATTGGAATCTAGAGTGAAAAAGGAAGAAAGTGAGGATTTGATTTGGATAAGGATAGTGAAAAGAGTCTTGCTAAGTTGCTTGAGCTGACCTCAAACTTGGCACCCACCTGCTTCAGTCTCTTGAGTAGGTGGGATTACTGGTATTTTCCACCATGCTCAGCAAAATATATTTTCAAATGTTCTTGCCACAAAATAATAAATATTTGAGGTGATAACATGTTAATCAACATGATTTAATAATTTCACAATGTATATGTGGGGTAGATGCATTTTTAACATGAGGTATCATCTGCTGTTAACACAGGTAAATGTATAGTTAGGGGTTTGCTGGCTGAGATATCTCATTTTTATATATATTCTTTATAATTGTCCGACTGGTACAAGTGGAGACTGACTCACATCTTCCCCTCTGCTCATTCACCTCAGCAGCCTTAAAGTTGAACAAATACCACCCTTATGAGGGGCAGGGTGGCTGTCAAACTATGATCCAGCCTCCTGTTTGAGTACTTCTCATGAACTAAGTAAGAATGGTTTGTACATTTTTCACATGGATAAGAGAAATCAGAAGAATACTCTGTAAGTAACAAACACTGCATGAAATTCAAATTTTAATGTCCCTAAATAAAATTTTATTGGGACACAGCCCACCCAAAGTTAATTGACTCAAATATAAATATTCAAGATAAAGAAATTTTGTGGCTAAAATAATCCAGAAGAAACTGAAAGTAATCTTTAAGAGTGAAAAACTGAACCATGAAGAGAAGAAAATGAAAAAAAAAATTGGAAAGGAAATTATTGTCTAGGTATATAATGGTCAATAACTGAATTATCTAAGAGGTTTATAAAATGGACAACTACTTAAAAGGAATGACTACAGGTTTTGGTAATGTGGTAGCAATTATAGCCTAAGAAAGGCCATATAGGGAGGAACAATAATTAGGCAAAGAATCATAATCAGGAAATCTAAGTACAAGGGAGGCATGGGTTTGATAACACCCAAGCTTCTTTATGAGAATAAATGTCCAGACTTCCAAGGCCTCATGGAAGACCTCCAGTGATATTGCTCCCATTATTGAATTCAGTTAAAAAAAAAAAAAAATTCCCTATAGTGTTTTCCTTTTAATTTCTTTTTTTAGTGGTGGAGGACACAATAGCTTTATCTGTCTATTTATTATATTTTTTAAAGTGTATTGCTGAGGATCGAACCCAGTGCCTCACACGTGTGAGGCAGGCTTTTTAACACTGAGCTACAGCCCCAGCCCCCCTATAGTGTTTTTTACATGACACATTGTGAATGCTAAATTATAAGTTACTGTGTTCAATTAAAAGAAAATGAGGGGCAGAGAGCCCTAGCCTGCGTGCCAGGGGCAGCATTTTGTGGTGCTACAACATGGAGGCAGCTTGGTCCTGCACCTGCAGTGGCCATCCTCTGCAGCTGGCCTCGCAAGGCAACTCCGCCCAGATGGCTTAGGGTCGCCAGAACACCTTGGGCAGAGGAAAGTGTGGGCTGCTGGCTGGAGCACAGAGCCGGCAGCTGCAGATTTAGCGCTGGGCCCTGCGCTGGAGCTTGCACGGATCTGGACGCCAAGTCTCCAGGGCTCGCCCCCACCCTCATTCCCGCGCTCCAGCGCTGGCAGCGGGGGCGGCAGGCAGAGTGAACTTCCTATCCTGGGATACGGTCGGGGAAATGGAAATAGAAAAGAAGCTGAAACCCATCCCAGATTACCTGATGCAGCTGATGAACAACAAGAAGCAATTGAGCAGCCTGCTCAACTTCCGTGGGATCTTCAACGTCATCCAGCGGCTGGTGGACGAAAAAACTATATAGGAAATATAGGAAGGCATGTACAATGACATAGTACATGGGAGTTCAGAGAAAAGGAGTGCAGAATTACCTGATGTTGTGGGACCAATTGTTCAATTAGAAGAAAATTTTATGTACCTATAAAAGAATACCCAGATTTTAATTTTGTTGGGAGGATCTTTGAGCACAGAGAATTTACAGCTAAACAGCTTGAAGCAGAAATTGGATGTAAAATAATGGTCTGATGCAAAGGCTCAATGCGAAAAAGGAGGAGGAGCAAAATAGATGCAAACCCAATTGAGAGCATCTAATTGAACATTTACATGTACTAATCGCTGTGGATGATGCTCAGAACAGAGCATGAATAGAACTGAAGAGAGCAGTTGAAGAAGTGCAGAAACTTCTGGTGTCTGCAGCAGAAGGAGAAGACAGCCTTAAGAAGATGCAACTATTGAGCTCCTGATTCTGAATGGCACCTGCAGAGATGACAACATGGAATCACCAGCCCTTGCCTTTTCTCTTGTGGCAACAGCCCAGTCTGCTCCAAGCATTATAACAGGGACTGTGCCTGTCCTCCCACCAGATGAGTATTCTACTCAACTGGCCCTATTATAATGCCTGTCATGGGACAAATACAGACCTCTATCATGCTAACGTGAACTCCTCACTATACTGCTGCAATAGTCCCTCCAGTGACTGAGGCTGAGTTCCATCTACATACCCTATAAATACCCTTACAAGGTTGGTACCCACTACATCAATCCTTGAGTACCCTATTGTAGCCAGTGGTGCAGTGGTTACTAAAGTTCCAAGGCATGATGTAATCAGTCAAAAAAAAATCCCTATAGTGTTTTCCTTTTAACTTCTTTCTTTCTTTCTTTCTTTCTTTCTTTCTTTCTTTCTTTCTTTCTTTCTTTTAGTGGTAGATGGACACAATTGCTTTATTTATTTATTATTTATTTATTTTTAAAATGTATTGCCACTGGCAACTAACCTATGAACTTCTGAACTGGCAACTAACCTCTGAACTCTTCGCCCAGTGATGACTCCACCATGCCTGTCTGCTGATCAGTTAACTGGTAATTGCCTTTGCTTACCTGTGATCAGTGTTGTGAGCTGAGGCACTTGTCTGGTTGCATTACCATCTAATCAAAACAAGACAAATTGTTGTCCTCCAACTCAGCTTTTTTTCCTCTGTTTGGGTGAAAGTGGTTCTAGAAACTGCACAGAATAGAAGTAAAGCAATAAGGCCCAATTCATCCCACAGCACTGACCATCTTTCAATGTGCAACCACCAAGCAAATGGCAAGAAGTCCTCCTTAAAGAGGGAGACAGATGGCCCCAAACTCAGTGACAGAAGCAGTTACTGTGAGAGACTTCTAGGAATCTTTCCTAGAGACTTCTAGGAATCTTTTCCTCTCATAGTGAAGTCACACTCTCTCTGAACAAACTGTGTGATGATGCATCATGCATGAATCTTCTTTGGTCAGGTAAGTCATTGGTGAAATGATTCAAAAGTATTTTAAATTTGATTTCTGAATACTGTTCAGTCACTGAAGTGCCCTCCAAGGGCAGAAGTTGCAGCCTTTTTATATTGCCTGCCAAATTTGAAGTATTAAAAGAGAGAGTGTGCCATGACAGTAAAACTTCAGGAGTTTTGAAAAGTAATGCAAAGAACAAAATTGCAATACTATTTTTAAAAGATGAATATCTAAGTTAAAATTATAGAAGTTTTATTTTACATCACCTCAAAAATGTTTGAGAATAAGGTACATGCATTATGTGTCACATTACTGGGCAAACTGTTCAAGTATTTTTTTAAACTTCCCTTATATGAAAAAATTATTAAGAATGTAAAATCCATGCTTGCATATTTGCTGTGTGCAAGTAATTAAATTATAGATAAAACTGCAGTTCATTGAAACATACAAACATATAATAGATACTTTTACTATACAAGGATGCTGGTGAAGAATAAAATATATAAATTTTTGGAGGGGTAGCATTTTATACTTTCAAGTGTTATTAAACAAGAAAAAGAATAATGAAAACCTTTATTTCATTAAATGAAAAGACCAAAAGAACATTTTCATCATTTTTAGTTTTTAAGTATTAGAATAAGTGTAAAAAAATGTGCTTTGTTTTCCTTGGTGGTCATTTAGTCCAGTGTCTTATAAGATCAGATTAAAAGTTAATGCGTGATGTAGCTCAGTGGTAAAGAGCCCTTGCCTCACAAGTGTGAGGCACTGGGTTCAATCCTAGCACCACATAAAAACAAACAAAGGCATTGAGTCCATATACAACTAAAAAAAAATTAAAAACAAAAAAGTTAATGATGCATGTTATTCAGTTGCCCATATGTGAAAGAAGATGTGAGGGGACAAATGAGTTGAGGGCTTGAATTATATGATTTGGGCCACATTACCTTGATGTGAATTTGCCAAATATGATACTGTAAAAAAATTGATAACTTTTCTAATATCTGACTAGTAAGTTTTTAAAAACATACTTTCAGTTGTACTTCAATGCCAACCCAAAGAATTTTGAGATAAAAATTATGTGTGATCTGAATACCAGTTGACAGACAAAATTAGAGCCTTATTTTGTTAGGAGAAGGGGGAATGTGTTGAGTTTTTCATAGTGGAGATAATAATTACACATATCAAATTTTTTCACAAATATGAATTTTTGTGTTTTTCATTCTGGACAACAGTGTTTTTAAATGACCCAAATTCAATCAGACTTATTGATAGCATACCAGATAACTTGCATAGTCCATCTCTGCTAGCTTTAACAATCTCCCTCCATCTTCCCACATATGCCCTTTATGCCACCTTTTTTAACTTTAAAAGAATGTGAAAAAGGAGCATCATTTTGCATATGAATACTGAACTATGTTTCAGGTTAAGCTTCCAATGTCTCCCGAAGTACAGTTTTATAGTTGAAACAATTTGCATATAAAGCCTATATTTAAACACTTGAATAAATCATTAACTACTCAGTATCAGAGGTGGCAAATCTCCTGTGACAAATTCCAGATCATCTACTCGTTCCCTCTTTAATACTTTCTTGTCTTCACAGTCAGTGTCAGCAGAAGCTCAGTTGGCAGCTTCACAGTGACCTCTCCATCAGGTTGTTTCACTTGGAACCATTTTCAGTTTGTCCTATGCAATAGACAGTCGCTTTGTATTCAGCTAGCTTTGGTTTAATGTGCCACTGCTCTTTCTGTTACACATGCCATTGTTTTGATTTATTTACAATATATGTTGTGCCACTTTGATTTTCCTTTGTTTGGCTGGTTGAATAAGTTTGTGACTCTCAAACACTTGAGTGATATTTTGAAATGATAACAGTATCGGTTCCAGCTTCATTCCAACTATGTTAACCTGGATGTTTTAGATGTTTATCAAGGGGCTTTTATGGGGAAGGAAGTAAATTATGAAATAATAGATGTGTGATATTAATGAGTAATGTTGGCTGTGAACAAACTTTTGAACATTTAGGTGACAACATATTGGATCAACTGAAAAGTAGTATGATTTTGAAATCTGAATGCCTTGGTTCTCAGTATTATCATTGCTTATTTAATTTATTTCTTATTAAAGTATGTAGTTTTTAAGACTTTTTTCTGACAGTATTACTTTTGTTATTCTTTATTATCTTAGTAGTTTTTATGCTTTATATGTACCATAACCAAACTATTGCCCATGAGAAACATGTAAAATAATGTATTTATAGTCATGATTATGAGTTTATAATGTATTTTTCCATCTTATATTATATGTATGCAATATAACATCTACAAATAATTTTTTTCTTAATTGAGAAAAAGATACAATATGCAAAATCCACAATTTGATACCTGAAAATTGCCAATTGTTTTATAGTATGTTATTGTATTAGGTGTCTTGACTTTCTTGGGCTTTTAGTTAGCTAATGAATATATTACTTTTGGGTTTTAGTTGGGATTTTGATGGTTTGCATTTTAAGTATTTGATTCCTTGTTGTTTCCATTAACCCATAGCATTACTTTAATAAATGCTATAATACCAACATAAATTTTAAAATAAAATGGGAAAATGAGGGTATGGGAGGACAGGAGTGATGTTGATGGGGATACACTAGGGTAGTTGCTTTGTAATTCATTAAGATCAACCTCAAGGAAATCTACCTCTATTTAGTGTGTTTTCCTGTGAAGTATTCTATTTTATAGAATGGGTTTGAAAAGCAACTGTTACCAAGTAAATGTTATTTAATATAAAAAATCTAACATTAAATATTATCATTAAATTTATTTAACAAAGTAAACATAAATCTGTACCGTTCTATATAATACAGACTATTATCCCTGTGAGAGAGGAAAACCAGCAAGGCAGCTTCTGCACCATGTCCTGGTGGCTAATTCCAGCTTCTTTGTACTGTAAGTTACACCTCTTCTGAGCCCCTGAACCAAAAATTTCTGTCCTCCCAGGTGTTTCTAGAACAATCTGTAACACAGAACCAGGCGAGGGGTCATTTGGGAAGAGTTGTTGGTCACAGAGAATGTCCAGGAGCACAATTTTCCCCAAGTTATGCAATATGACTTTGGTCCCTGATCTCCCCTCAGAAATGGTCATGGAGCACTGAGGCTGGTATGATGCTCAAAGCTGAGGGGGTTGTCTGCGGGCAAAGAGTGTCTATGAATGTCCTCAGGAGAAAATTCCTATGGACATTCACCTTCAGAACCTTCTGAGGCTGCTTCCCTAGACGTGAACATGAGGCAATGGGAAGGGTTCTCTAGGACATTTGGGTGTAAAGGCTGAGTAGCACACATCTGGGACCCTGAGGAGCAGCACCTGTGATGACACAGGTGGAGCAAGGAACCTGCTCCTCCAGCCCTACCTCTGTAGCTCCATCCTCAGAGAGCTTCCTGCACTGATTTTAACCATAATTGTACCTCGCCTTCCATGGTCATGGTCACATGCAATAGGGGCCACTTCAGTGCCCTCCTTGCTTCTGATGGATTGAAAAAGTGCAACAAAGAAAGTTAAGAAAGCAATGGAGAATATGTGCACTTATTTGATTTCTGCTCTCTCTCCCATTCTCTCCACACTCACATTTCCTCTTCCTATCCTTCTGGCTTCCTTGAACCCACATTTTAGTAAGGACAGGATTTCTGGAACCAGATTTTTATTAGGAGAATTGTTTTCTAATTGTGTAATCTTGACATAGGAAAGGAAGGGTACATTCATTCATGCTCAGAGCCAGCAAGGGCAGGAGGAACCAGTTGTGCAGAGTTGACTAGAAAAAAGTCAGGCTTGTTTGTGTCCCATGCACGAGGGAAGAATGCAGTTTTTCTGAGGCCCCAACCTAACTCAATGCATGGCCATGCAGGTCTCCTCAGCATGATTCAGTGGTGCAGCCTGATGTCAGAAACCAGGGCAAGACTAAGAAAGTTTGTGCAGAAAGATTTAACAAACATTGAGGAATGGGTATGAAATATAAATAAACAGAAAATATGTATTATTTTATAGTTTGATGACATAGGAAAAAGAGTCAGTAAACCTACTGACTTTGAGCATTCTGTTTGTAACATTCTGTTTGTGACAAAGATCTGCATGAGAAAATCACCTTTAGAAAAATCATAAGAGCGGGAAAGAGGAAATACAGAAGAGCTACAAAGAGTTTATAAATAAGAAAGAATAAATAAGAGAGACAAATAGGAAATAAATTACTTGCAGATTTCTGGTCCCATTATCCTCATCCTGATCCCCAGGATCTGCTAAATTGTCTTCTGCATGGACAAGAGCATTGATGGTGATGTTGTAGCCTTGAAAAAAGTAAAGGCAGAGTTAAAGTCAAGGTGAGAACTTGAGTTACTGCTGCTCCTGGTGTTCTATAACCCAAAGTCAAAGCTCTCCATTCTTCCTCTTGTCTGCACTCCTGTCTCCTGGCCTCTGTCACCTCACCACTGCAATGAGGAATAGATCTAGGATCCCAAGAGCTCTTTTCTAGTTCACGTTCCGCCACTGTACTCAGTAGGGATGTCTGTGTCATCCTGTTCCTCCAAGAGGCAGCCACTGTCTCCCTGATTTTCTTGACACAGGCCTCTTGAATGCAAGCAAATTCAGATTTTCATCCTATTCCCACTGTTTGGGAAATAGATGAGGACTGGAGGTGAGAGACATGTTCAAGGATGAACTTCTCCCCACTCTTTCCCAGGAGAACCCAAAGGCCTGTCAAGGGAGCACTGAGGAAATTTTCTTTAAATCCCCCAAATGTGGAAGTGTCTTCTTTTTAATATTTATTTTTAGCTATAGGTACAATATCTTCATTTTATTTTTATGTGGTGCTGAAGATCAACCCAGTGCCTCACGCATGGTAGGCGGGGGCTCTACCTCTGAGCCCCAGCCCCAGCCCCTGGAAGTGTCCTTTAAACCAGGAGTAGATAATAAACAGAAGAGAAGTGCTGCTACGTGGCCAGAACATGCAGAGGGAATTTTGACTTCATATCCACAAGCAAGAACTTTGACACCAGGTTCACAAACTACCACTTAGAAAGTGTGTCCCACTAGATTCCTTCCATTGCACGTCAAAACCAAAGCCCAGATCTAAATTCTTTTATGCACAATTTCCTAAAAAATGTGAGCCAACCTATTTGATGATTAGAGGAGGCAAATGCAGCACAGAGTGGGTTTTATAGGGAAGATTTTGTTTAACTGGCAAAGCAAAAAAGATGTCACAAACAGAATGCTCAAGTCAGTAGGTCTACTAACTCTTATTCCTATGTCATCAAACTATGAGATAATACATATTTTCTGTTTATTTCTATTTCATTCCCATTCCTTAGTCTCCAAAAATGTAGGTTGGCCCAACCCCTACCAGGAAACCTTTCCCATTGGCTTATACACCAAGGGCTGTTCCTACCTGCAGGCTCTTCATCTTTGCTGCTGGAGTCATAAGCTTGGCTGTACATCCAACCTTTAGAAGACACAAACATCAGCAACAGAGTTACTCAAGATTGTATGATGCTTTCTTCTACACCAAATAAGCTCATGATTAACGCTACAGTTGGATGTTGTTTGTCCTCCACATAATCGTGTGATTGAGGCTTGATCTTCAATATGGGCCTAATGTGAGTTATGTAAGAGAAGGGGTCTGGTTGAAGATGACGAGGTCATTTTTGAGGGCATCAGCCTCAGAGGCAAGAATATAGTTTTCTCACACCCTTGTTAGATTGTAGTTATATAAAAAGAGCAAATGAGTCATCTTATCCCTGCTGGCTTCCTGTCTCTCCATCTGATGTTTCCCTCCTACACCTAAAACCATGATGACCCCAACAGTCATTTCATTGCAGCTAAGAGGGCATTCACCAAAGCCAAGCAGATGCCAGTGCTAGGCTCTTGAATCTCCAGAACTATAAGCTAAACACATCTGTATAAATTATTCAGTCTCAACTGTTAATACCAAGAAAAACATAGGAATACTAATATTAATAGTCAGGATCACCCTGGTCTCTGCTCCCACTTCTCAGAACCCTCTCTGAGCTCTGTGGTTTCAGAGGCCTCCAATAAGATGCGGAAAACAATTGCAAACTTTCAAGTGAGAGAATGGTGCTGAATGAGTCAAATTTCAAATTCTTACACTGGCACATTATCACTGTCTTCTTGAAACAGATCAAACTGACATCCAAACTGATGCAAAAAGTTTGAGGGATATGAATTCATGGAACAGACACTGTACCAGAATCAGAGCAGATGCCCACGACAGAATGGGAATGTCACTGCATTATGCCCGTAGGTCTACTTGGGCACTTGAAATGTGAAACTGGGATGAGGCTCTGAATGTTTAATATTAAAATTTAAATTAAATTAAATATACGGCATATCCATGCAGTGACTGTCATTTTAGATGGCAAAGACATGGATTTCATTGCAGAGGAGCTTTCTAGACTAATCTCACTACCCACTTGTAGGTAGATTGTAGACACATGCAAAAGGGCCAGGCACTCTCCAAGGGCCTAGGAACGCTACATCAATGAAGTCAACATTCAGATCCAGATGGCTCCTAGCAGGGTCTAGCACAACCTGCCTAGAAGTTATGAGAACTGTGAGTCTTGTTTGCACAAGTGTATTGTTGGCTCTGGTACATCAGATTACTTGTTGGGCAACAGGATTAGAGGCAAAGACCACAAAGTAAGGCAGAGCAGGCACTGGAGGAAAAGACATGAGTTTTGGGTGATAGATTTCTCAGGTACCATTTGATGGCATGCATAAAATACTTTCTCTACTAAGGAAAATAAGTACTACAATCATGTGACAACTGTTGCTGTCAGACATTAATGTCATCTTGAATCAAGCATCAGTGGTAATAAACTTGTACTTGTAATTCAACCAAAAAAGAATTTGTAAAAGTTATCTATAATGTACACTGTCAGCTTTTCATGCCTAAATTCAAGTTAGAAGAAAGAAAGCAACATTTATACCTTAGAAAAAGAAGAGTCACATTATCTCAGCAACAGATTGTGATTTTTCTTCTTCCCAGTCACATGATATCACCTCCATTATTACCTAACTGGAATCTAGAGGAACATAGTGTAATGTCAGTACATTGGTTTGCTGAAGAATTACTCAGGAGGGTTGCTTGCTGTAGACACGGTCCTAGGGTGTATGGAGATGGTTGTTTGACACACACAGGCTCAGTTGCTGCTGGAATATGATCTTTAGTGGATGGCAGGAAAAGCAGTGACCTGGAAATGGTATGAAAAACAGAAAAAAATGGATGGAATTACAATGAGAAATGAAATATTCAACCATTACAGTTAAGAGTTCAGCTTTCCTTTAAAGCACTTGACAGATCATCAGGAAGAAAAGAAAAACATATACTATTGAATCAAACCAGCTCTGTTACAGGTCAAATTATTTCCATCCAAATACATGTTAAAGTCCTAACACCAGTGCTTCAAAATTTAACCTTATATGAAAATAGAATCATGTAATCTAATCAGTTAAAGATATCCTGTTGGAGCAGGGTGGACCCATTCTCCAAATATAACTTCTGTTCTCATAAGGAGAGGGGACACATTAATGAGGTACAAATTCCATGTGATGATAGAATCAGAGTGTGAAATCCTGCAGTTGTAAACCAGAAATACAAGGATGACCAACAAACCAGTAGAAATTTGGATTGGGCAAGGAAAAATTTTTCCCTACAGTCTTCAGAAGGAGCAGATCCTGCTTACAGGTCAATATGGGTTTTCCAGCCAATAGAACTCTGAGATAGTACACTTTCATTACTTCAAGCCAAAAAAGCCAGTACTTAAAGGGCTGGGGTTGTAGCTCAGTGGTAGAGTGCTTGCCTAGAACATGCAGGGCCCTGGGTTTGATCCTCAGCACCACATAAAAATAAAATAAAGGTATTGTGTCCAGCTACAACTAAAACAAAATATTTTGTTTTAAAAAAGCTAGTAGTTAGACATGGAAACCCTAGTAAATTAGCAAAACCACTATCAACTACATAGATCTAATTGACATTTCTCCAAAAACTTCATACAACAATGAGAGAACAAATTTTTTTCAAGGTTACATGAGATATTCATCAAGAATAAGTATATTTTGGCCCTAAAACAAAACTTAACTTAAACTTGAGAAGAAGAGAGATGATACAAAATATGCTTTCATGGGAAAAGAAGATAGCAGATTTGAGGAAGGATGCACCCCCCACCCCTGGTAGTTCCTCAGCTCCAGACTTACAAGTCAAGAAGATTGCTTCTCAGTTAGGTAACTAGAGGAACTCACCAAAACTTAATAGCCAACTCTAAAAAAAAAAAAAAAAAAAATCACAGAGACATAGAAAGTCAGAAACTCAAGTGTAAGAAATAATACATTAGAAATGCAAAGCCAAATGGCAAGCTACAGAGAGGCTGTATTTCTTGAAACTCCAATACCTGGAAATCAAACAGTGGAAATAGTGCTTCCCTGTGAGAAGGGTGAAAGAGGAATTTCACTAAAACCAAATACTGTACAGAGAATGTCAGAGAATTAGAAACTTGGGTACATTAACTTGGACCCAAGCTGGGAGCAGCAGCAGCAGCAGCGGTGCTGCTACATCACAGAGGGAGGGAAAATGCACAGAAAAAAAAAAAAAAAGACAAATTTAGTACAGAAAATCCTGAGATCAGAAAGGCAGCCTTCTTTGACTGATCCAGGGCTTCATTACTCTGTATACTGCTGCAAGAAGGATTCTCCATGATTCCCACTGTCCACAGAGAGAAAGACAGGAGGCATCTTGACACAGTCAAGGTGAGGAAGCCACCGTAGGAGCCAGAAGCTGGGAGATCTGAGCAGCATGGTCCTGGAGGCACAGGCGGCAGGACCTAGGCTTTACCTAGCTAAGCTAGAGCAAAAGGCACAGAGAGCATTCTACCCAGGGGAACACAAGTCAGACATGTGGAGGAGAGCCCTCTTGTCTTCCCTCTTTGAGTCTGGTGGCTCACGGGACCAGTTGAAGTGGGTTGAGAATTTAAAAGAGCTGATGTGAATACACTCTCAGGGACTAAGTATGGAAGCATGAAAAAGCTATTCCACAGGCAGCAGAGGGGGTGAAGAATTGGCTCCCCCATAACACAAGTGGGATCCTGGGGAGACTCTATTAATAGTTTTCCAGCAGAGATTTTAAAATGCTGGATCCGATGGGTGCACTGATATAATCTCTTCAGAGCAATCACCACAAAGCAAAGCCTCTGGGGCCTGATTGAACCTAACTCCCATGGATGGGAATTTTACCTATAGGAACTCCTCTCACAGACCTCTGAAGTGAGCCTCCCTAAAAATGCATCAACTGGCCTGTGCAGACAAAACTCCAGCAGACTGTACCGCCATCCCATCCTTCCTCACACTGGTGAGAAGGGAAGCTGAGAATTTCTGAACTCCAACTGGCAACTTGGTGAGCAACGCAAAAAGAAGAAAGGTTTAACAACCATTGGCCCTTATACTTGTACTCAGTACATATCTCAAGATATGTTGAGGATATATTCTCATTGACTATTTTGACCAATTCAGTGGAAATGATTCCTTAATTTTTTCATTAACAAATTTTTTTTTCTTCTTTTTGTTATTGTATTTTGTCCTTTGAATGTGTGTGTATGCATGTGTGTGTGTGTGTGTGTGTGTGTGTACTGAATGAATCATGTATTTATACTTATTTGTTAACAGTTTCTCATTGGTTTCATTTTTAAAAGTGTACTTACTTTTCCTTGCATTATTTTTTAAAGGGTTAAGATTTTTTATTAGTATATTTGGGTTTGTTTTATATGGTTTTTCATTTTTCTCTATGTCTTCTTTCTCTTTATCCTGCTAACAGCCAAATTCTGTTCTCTCTTTTACTCTATCTTTGATATTTAACTTCTATTTTCTCTTCCTTCCTAATAACTATCACATCCTACATTATCTTCTGCATTATCTTCTTTCACCTTTTGAAATGATATAGTCATTTCTACCTTACTACTTATTGTTTCTCTTAATTAACTCTAGTTTTACCATCTTTTTGCACTGATCAGTTTATATAATGCCCACCCTAGTCATTAGTAGTGTTGCAATTATTGCTGATAGATAACACATGTTGTTCTATTTAATACCAGATACAACACATGATTATTATTATCTTTACTGACAGCATTGCTGACTGTAACATTTCTAGTGATCAATTATACAAAACTTGGTATTTTGAAGGAATAAACAAAATTGAGAAAGCCTTAGCCAACCTAAACAAAAGAAAGGAATAAACTCACCATTTTAAAATCTGTGAAAATAAGGAAATATCACCTTAGTCACTATTGAAATAGGATCATCAGAAAGGATTTTGAAAATGTATATCCCAATAAACTACAAAATCTTGGAGACATTGACAGATTCTTAATGACATATCACCTACTCAAATAGAAACAAGAGAATAGAGAAAAAAATTGAAAATATCTATTTCAAGTAATAAAATTGATGACAACATCAAAATATCACCAAAAAAGAAAAGCCTGGGAGCAGATAGATTTTCAGCCAAGTTCTACCAGAACTTTAAGGAAGAACTAATATCAATTCTCAGTTTTTTTTCAGGAAATGGAAAAAAGATAGAACTCTTCCAAACTCATTCTGTGAAGCCAGTGTCTTCCTGACAACAAAACCAATCAAAGACACATCCAGGAAAGAAAACTATAGACCAATATCTTTTATGAACATACAAGTAAAATTCTTAATAAATTGCTGACAAATCAACTACAAAACTATATCAAAAAGATAGTGCACAATGATCAAGTGGGTTCATCCCAGGGATGCATATTCAGTTCAATATATGCTAATCAATAAATGTAATTACCCATATAAATGAACTTAGACAAGAACCACATGATTTTCTCAATAGATGGAGGAAAAAGCATTAGACAAAATACAGCATCTAAATATGTTTAGAATCTTGGCAAAACTAGGGATAGAAGGAACATACCTCAACACTTTAAAAGATATATATGACAAACCCAAAGCCAACATTATTCTAAATGGAGAGTAACTGAAAAGATTCCCCCTAAAAATAGGATCAAGAAAGGGATGCCCACTTTCACCACTTGTATTCAAAATAGTCCTTAAAACTCTAACCAAAACAATAGACAAGAAAATTACATGAATAGGAAAAAAAAGTCCTGAAAGTATCTCTGCTGATGACATGATCCCATATTTAGAAGATCCAAAAAAAAAAAAGTCCACCAGAAAACTTCTAGAACTCTTAAGTATAAAATTCAGCAATGTAGCAGGATACAAAATCAATACCCATAAATCAATCAAATTCCTATACTCCAATGATGAATCAGCAGAATGTGGAATTATAGAAACTATCCCATTCACAAACAGTCTTAACAAAAAATACTTGGAAATGAAACAACAATAGAGATAAATGATTTCTACAATGAAAACTATAGAACACTAGAAATAGAAATTGAGGTAGACATTAGAATATGGAAAGACCTCCCATGTGCTCTGATAGGCTGAAGGAATATTGTCAAAATGGCCATACTACCAAAGCAGTATTCATTTTCAATACAATTTCCATCAATATTTCAATGACATTCATAGGAATAAAAAAAATCTCAGAATAGCCAAAGCTATTCTCTGTGAGAAAAGCAAAGCAGGAGGCATCACAATAACAGACCTTAATTAAACTCCAGAGCTATAGTAACAAAAACAGCATTTTGTTGGCATGAAAACAGGCAATATTGATGAAATAAAACAGAACACACAGAGGAAAAAAACCCATAAAAAACAGTTAACTCCTACTAGACAAACATGCCAAAAACATACGTTTGAGAAAATAGACTTTTAAAAAAAAAGTGGTGGAAAAACTAGAAATTCACATCTAACCCTTATCTCTGACGCTGCACAAAATCAACTCAAGTTCATGAAAGACCTAGGAATTACCCCAGAAACCATGCACCAACTATATGAAAGTTAGAACCAACATCCAACATATATGGTCCGGAACAGAATTCATTAACAACACTCTTAAATCCCAAGAATTAAAATTAAAAATCAACAAATGAGATGACATCAAATTTAAAAGCCTGTTCATAGCCAATAAAACAAGCGTGTGAAAAGAGTGCCCACAGAATGGGAGAAATTCTTTTTGCCCTGAACCTCAAACAGGGCATTAATATCTGGAATATACAAAGAGCTCATAGAATTAATACCTAAAAAACACAAATAATCCAAACAAATAAATGGGTCATGGAACTAAACAGACACTTCTAAAAAGAAGTGTTAAATGGTCAACAAATATATGAAAAAGTTGTCAAATGGTCAACAAATATATGAAAAAGTGATCAACATTTCTAACAATAAGACAAATGCAAATTAGAACAACATCGAAATTTTATTTTATTTCAGGAAGAGTGGCAATTATCAAGAATACAAGTAACAATGTTGGTGAATATTTTGGGAACAGGGTACTCTCAAACGTTGTTGTTGGCCCTGCAAATTGGGGCATCCGCTCTGGAAAATATTATGGGGATTCCTCAAACACTAGAAATGGAACTACAATTTGGCCCAGTTATCTTACACCTTGGCATCTATCCAAAAGATTTAAAATCAGTATTCTAAAATGATGCAGCCATAGCAGTGTTTATAGCAGCACAATTCACAATTGCTTACTATTGTTTTTGTCACCTTTTTCACTCCCATGACTGAGAATGGGCCAAAAACAACAATTTAAGGGAGGAAAAGTTTATATGAGGACTCCTAGTTTCAGTGTTCTCAGTTCATCATCAGCCAGCCAGCTCCATTCCTCAGGACTCCAGGTGAGACACAACAAACATCAAGGCAGAAGAGTGTGAAGGAGGGAAGCAGCACACATGATAATCAGAGAAAGAAAGAGAGAGAGAGAGAGAGAGAGAGAGAGAGAGAGAGAGAGAGAGAGAGAGAGAGAGAGAATCTCCACTTTCCAACTGCAAATATATATACCCCAATGCTATGCCCCCAATGACCCACCTCTTCCAGCCACACCTCACCTGCCTCCAATTACCACTCAGTTAATCCCACCCAAGGATTAATTGATTGTTAAAGCTGTCAAAATCCAGTCATTTCCCCTCTGAATGCTCTCACATTGTCTCACCCATAAACTTAAAGGTGTCACCTCACATCCAAACCATAATAGCTATGGAGTCAAACTAGGTGCCATTCAACAAATGAATGGTTAGAAAATGTGGTATATATACACAGTGGAGTATTACTCAGCCATAAATAAAAATGACTTTATGACCTTTGCTGGTAAATGAATGTATTGGAGAATATCATGGTAAGTGAAAGGTCAATCCCCCAAAGCCAAAATTCAAAATTATTCTCTGATATTTGGAAGCTGACATCCAACAAATGGTTGGGGATAAATATTAATTCAGTAGAGTAGACAAAGGGTAATAAAGAGAGTGAGAGAGAAGGGGGAAAGGAAAGACAGTACAATAAATCTGATTTAAAACTTCCTTGTACTGATATGAATATACCACATTGAATCTTAATATCCTGTATATCCATAAGAACTTAATTTAAAAAATAACCATGGGCAACTTGCAGAAAGTTCAGTGAAGGCAACAGAGGAGTTGGGTAGAGGGAAGAGGAAGGAGAGGTACCACATTACAACAAGATGTAGTCCATGCCTGTATTATTATGTTAACATGGATTCTACTGTCATGTATAACTTAAAGGAAGCCATACAAAAAGATATAATACATTTCAGTTGTGCCAGCTTTGCCAACAGTGATAAGAGTGATAATAAGGGAAAGTACTAAGTGGCCAATGGATTTAAAAAAATAAATAAAAATTCAAAGAAAAATCAACTTGGGGAAACCCATGGTTAGGAGAAGAAGGCTGATTTTAATTGTCAGCATCAGCTGGGAAAGTGGCTCAGTGAAAGCAAATCCAAAAACCCTTATCCCCATGGGTAGGAAGAATTCTGTAGATGGAAAACCCTCTTTAATGGGGAAAGTGGCTGCCACATGCAATGTAGATGCAAGTAGAGACATGTAATTGGGAATTCATAAAGGAACTTAGCAGCAGGTGACTATAAAAAGTTCCCAGAACTTGCCTGAACTAGAGAGATTTCTGTAGGTGCAAAGGAAATTTTACTTGGATAATTCAGACTCTGGATCACAAGAGAAGTTCCCATAGATACTGGCACCCCATAATAGCTATTGGGACGATGCCTACTGCAGCCACAAAGGAGCATCCGAACTCCATGGCAGATACTCAGTATTTCATATTGATAGCAGAGATGGTGACACCTGTGCATCTTTTGTCTGTATAGCCTAAAAGTTAATTTTATCAGAGGCCCTAGAGATCCAGATGTTCTCTGCGGGAAGCAGGTGGCAGGCATGTGACTCACTTCTCAAACTCAAACTCACAGAATTCTAAACCTGGGTCAAGACTAAACCCCAATAACTGGAAATTCTAATATAGATCTGTGTATTACCCCTGCTACAGAAATACACAATTTGTCAACACCCCGATTGTGCTAAGCCACCCTATACTGAGAGAAGAAAAAAACTGAGATCTTCTACAACGAGCTTTGCCTCCCAACCACAATAGCTGGAAGCTAAATGAGAAACACAAAGTCTTTGGACTGAACAATCCCCAACCCTCAACCCAGGGGTTACAAGTTAATACAAAGAATGAAATCCACCTCTGCCAATTTTTGACTACCTCAGTGGAAATAAGCCCTTTATTTCTCAATAAGATTTCTCTCTCTCTCTCTCTCTCTCTCTCTCTCTCTCTCTCTCTCTCTCTCTCTCTCTCTCCCTCTCTCTCTCTTTTATATTTGCCTTCTTTCATTTCTTTTCTCCATACTCCCATTTTTATTTTTTAATTCTTTTTAAAATATTAACTTTGTAAACTTTTTCTAACATCATTCATCATATTTTATTAATTTTTACCATTATATATGATTTTGTGTGCTTGTTGATTATGTCGGGTGGGTATTCTCACTTTGTGGATCAGTTCAAACAAATGTATGTATATTCATGTAATTTCAATTTCACTTTAATAGCTTTCATTTGCACTTATTTATTATTCAAACTTGATTGGGCCAAGATGGGGGTTCAATTATACCTGTGTACAAATTGTTTTGTGCCTACAGTTACTGGTTAGTTCGTAGCTTGGTTCATGTCCCTTGTATCTCCCTTGATTTTCACTCATTCACTCAAAGAGCCAATTTTCTTGTTCCCACTTTTTTCTTTCTTTTTTATTACTTTCAGTTTACTTTTTATTCCTTCTTTGTAAAGTTATCATCTTCTACCTCCTGCCTCTTTTCTGATAACTTCTAATAATAATTCAAATTCTCTGTCATCTTCTCCATCCTATTTTTTTCTTAAGGACGTATAATTTAAATAAATAGTAGAATTATATAATTTGTGTAATTCCTACCCCACCCATGTTGCTCTGATTATTTTTTTAAATATTTTTTTTAGGTGTAGATAGACACAGCACAATACCTTTATTTTTATGTGGTGCTGAGGATCGAACCTGGGCCCCACCTATGCTAGGCAAGCGCTCCACTGCTGAGCCACAATCCCAGCCCCTGTTCTGATTATTAATACAGTGAATGACATGGTAAACACAGGATGCTGAATGTCAAAATTAATGTATTTGAGAATAAAAAGACACAGGATCAGTGCAATAAAGAGCTTGTTATTCTAAAAGATAAATAAGATTGACAAACCATTTTCCAAGATACCCAAAGAATGATAGGGAGGACATAAATTAATTAAATTAGCGATGAAAAATGTGGTATCACCAGAGACACCTCTGAAATCCATAGGATCAATAGCAACTATTTTTATAATTTATACACCAATAAACTGAAAAATCTAGAAGACATTGACAAATGTTAAGACATATATGATTGCATATATGAGCTGTGAAGATAGAGGAAAACTTAACAGACCAATATCTATCAAGTAATAAAACTGAAGTGGCAATTAAAAGCTTTCCAACAAAGAAAAGCCCAAGCACAAATGGATTCCCAGCTGATTTCTACAAGACCTTTACAGAAGAACTAACACCAGTCTTTTTCAAATTACTCTATGAAATTGCATGTGAAAGAACACGGTGGAGCGGGGCCGGGCCTGGGGTTGTGGCTCAGCAGTAGAGCACTCGCCTAGCACATGTGAGGCCCTGGGTTCGATCCTCAGCACCACATAAAAATAAATAAATAAAGATATTGTGTTCAACTTAAAAAAAAAAAAAAGAAGAAAACATTGCCAATTACAGTCTGTTAAGCCAGCATAACCCTGATATTAAAAGTATAAAAGATGCATCTAGGAATAAAACCACACACCAAAATACTGATTGAACATAGATGCAAATGTCTTTAATAAAGTATTAGTAAACTGATTTAAAACCATGTTAAGAAGACCATACACTACAATCAAGAGGATTTCATCCCAGAGATACAAATGTGTTTAAACATGCAAATTAATAAAGATAATTCACCACTTTTTATGGTTTACATGTGAGAATTCTTAAAAAGTTCATGGGTAAAACCATGCAAGAAAGTTTTGATGTGAAATGATTGTGTTATGAGAGCCTTAACCTAGTCAATGAATTAATCCCCTGAAAAGGATTAACTGAGTGGTAACAAAGTCAGGTAGGATGTGGTTTAAGGAGGTAGATCACTGGGGTGTGTGCACTATGGTTATATATTTTGTTCTGAAGAGTAGAATCTTTCTTTCTGCTTTCTGGCCATGGTCTGAGCCACATTCATCCACCACACTATTCTACCATGGTGTTCTTCTTCACCTTAAGTCCTATGGAGTGGGGGCAGCTGTCAAAGGACTTAGACCTTTGAAAACATGAACTCCCTAATAAACTTTTCCTCCTCTAATTTTTATTGTCAGGGCTTTTTGTCCAAACCATGGGGAGAAAAAAAAAAAAACAGCTAACATACCATATAAGTGGAATTAAGAACAAGAATCATAAGGTCATCTCAATAGATGCAGAAAAGATCTTTGATAAAATGCATTAACCATTCATTTAAATAATGCTAGAGAAACTAGGGTAGAAGACACTCAACATTATAAAAAAGCTATATATGACAAAGGCAAAGTCAACATCACACTAAACAAAGATAAAAATTAAAGGTTTTTCTCATATATCAGGAACAAGAAAAAAATGTACACTTTACCACTTCTATTTGATATAGTTCTCAAAATTCAAGTTGGAAAAATCAGGCAAGAGAAGGAAATTAAAGGGATATAAATAGGAAAAAAAGTCAAAATACCTATGTTTGGTGATGACATGATCCTATATTTAGAGGACCCAAAAAATTCACCAGAAGAATTCTAGACCTGATAAATTTAACAATCTAGCAGGGTACAGGATCAACACTTATAAATCAATAGCATTTCTATACTCCAACAGAGATTCAGCTGAAATAGAATTCAAGAAAACCATCCCTTTTATAATAATCTAAAAAAAACTGGGGATTAATCTAACCAATGGGGTGAAATAGTTCTAAAAAGAAAACTGTAGAACACTGAAAAAGAAATTGAGGAAGAACAAAGAAATTGCAAAGACCTTCAATGTTTTGGGGTAGGCAGAATTAATGTTGTCAAAATGGCCATACTACCAAAAGCAATATCCAGATGTAATGCAATCCCCTTCAATGAAATTCCTTAGAGTATTCATTTGGAATAATAAGAGAATGAGAATTGCCAAAGCAATTCTGAGCAAGAAAAGCAATATAGGACACATCATAATACCCAATCTCAAATTATACTACAGAGATGAATAGCAAAAACACTTGGTATTGGCCTCAAATAGATACAAAGATCAATAGAATAGAATATAGCACAACCCACATACTTACAGCCACCTTATATTTGACAAAGGTGCTCAAAATACATGTTAGAGGGGAAATAATGGTTTAAACAAATGATGCTGTGCCACAGTCCAACTGCAGCAAAATAACGGGGGCGGGGGGGAGGGTGACGAACAACTTGTGTAGATTGATATAGCAGGAGTAGGAGCCCTTTATTGTAGGATAGGAGTGGTATTTATACATTCCACACAGCTTATCTTAATTTGCATAAAATAGATACAGCAGTCAACCAATAAGGAATCTCCACACTTAATGGCTCCCTGGCGTTACTTCACAAACCACTCCCTCTGGCATTTTGCCAGGTGCCATCCAGACTTGTTTACAGACTCTAACATTTCTCTGGCAAAATGCCAGGCGCCATCCTGACTTGTTTACAGACTCTAACAGTGCTGAAAAAAACTGGATACCCAAAGAAATACTGGCAAGGATGTGAGAAATAAGGTACACTGACACATAACTGCAAATTATTACAATGACTCTGGAAAACAATATGGATATTCCTGAAAAAACTACAAGTGGACCCAGCTATTCCACTATTTTCTGCTTATTCCAAAGAACTTAAATCAGCATACTATAGTGATGCAGTCACTTCAATGTTTGTAGCAGGCCAATTCATAATAGATAAATTAGGGAATTAACAAAGATGTCCATCAATAGTTTAATGCATCAAATGCACAAAACTAACTGGTAAATAGATCTTCATTTTGGAGATATAACATTGTTGATTGACTCAATGCACATAAATTTGCACATACCAAACAAAAGAAGAATTGCAATTTATTCAGAATCATTATTGAAGAATGGACACAATGACTGGATTTCCACAGTACCTTTGTCTGACTGTTCTGCAGGGTACACACTATTTGGTTGCCAGAGGTAGGCTCCTCTGGCCCAAGGTCTGTGGAAGTCTTCAGGATGTCTTGATCTCTTAAGAAGAGATCTTCTCTTATATGGGAAGCAACATCATGGGAAATGAGATAAAATAGAGTCAACTGTTGACAACTTGCTGAAAAAAGCACATAAGGTCACCAATAATAATTCAAATAACAGTTCAAACAGTTTTAATTGACATCCGATAAATGTAACTATCCAGGAGTATAATTTGAGCTTCAAATTCAGATATACATTATACAATAATAGCATACCCAACAACTTAAATATTGGTATTTTTTTTCCTGGTGAGAATCCTGCCATTTTTGACAACAAGGACAATCCTAGAGGACATTACATTAAATGAAATAGATCAGGCACAGAATCACAAATGCTGCAAAATCTCACTCCTTGGTGGAAGTTGAAAAATTGATCTTATAGAAGTGGAGAGTAGAATATCAGTTGCCAGAAGATAGGAGACAATGTTACAAATAAATATTAGGGAAAAAATTCTGGGGTATGTTTTTGCAGTCTGTCACCAGAGTTAAAAATAACACAATCTGTGTTTCAATAAAGTTAGAAGAAAGGGATTTGAATGTTATTGGAATTCACACTTTTGATCTCATTTTTACCATTGGGGCAGCAAAGCACCTGAGGCATATTTGGATGTATTAGGATGACATTGCAATGTGGTGAGGTCTAAAACCCAATAGACTTTTGTGTGCACAAACACTTTTACTAAGGTGAAATCATAGAAAGGCAGAAAGAACAGTGACCAAGAGCAGGGTCTGTGGCCACGTGGCTTATGTTCAAATCCTACCTCAAAGCTGTACATACCTGTGAGAGTTAAATAAACCTCTCTGTGCCTCAGTTGCTTGTTTGTTGATACAGAAGTGTTCATCTGATCCATGTACTGTATAAGGCTGACAATGATCACATGCAGGCAGCCTTAAGAAGACAGGTGCTTCATATGTGTGCTAAAGTGTCCTGTCACCAAATATGTGGAAGAATAAGCTCAATCTTTGACAGTGTTTGAACAAAGAGATATCAAACAGATGTCATCCTCCAGGGCAGTGGATGAAGAAAGTCTATTCTTTATTCTTTACAGATGGATATCTGTAAAGCTCATGGAGAATATCTGTTATTTCCTGTGGCCCCATATCAGCCTGGAGGGATGAGTGGAGCAGAGTCTGTAACCTACAATTTTTTGAGTTTAGGCCTTTGAAATTTGGAGATTTTATGTGACTTCTCAGAATCACAACAGTGATGAATGGTGGATGTGCTACAGTAATGTAGCTGTTTACCTGGGATTAATTAATACCTTAGGACTATGAACCCAGAACTCTTCTCACTCTTTCTCAAATGCTCCTCCCCTAAGGCCTCCTTGGTAAGACTGATGTCCCAGAAGGGTTGACTGAGCCAAAAATAGGTCTCAAGTCATGATCCAGTCTCCTGCCTGTTTATTATAATTACTGACCAAAAATATGATTTCATCCAAATGAAACCTATCTGAAGGTCATGAGTAAGGTCCACGCTTGTGGCCATCCTCCCCCAGGGTCTTTTAGATGTCAAATACCTCACAGTGAGCCTTGCTGATGAGCAGTTGAACATCAAATGATCAGAGCCCTGTGTGGCTGGTAAACTGTTCAGAACTCAGGACATTCTAAATCAACTGCCACTGGATAGCTATGCTCAGAGTTATGTTTCCATCTGCTGTTCACTACTGGATGAGCTGCTATTGTGAGTTAATTGAGGAAAAGAGATACCCTGGGCTGATGCTTTTGTGGATCACTATAGGAGGTGACTTGCCCCCATGTTTACAGACTAAGCACCTGGACCTAGGTCTGTCTAAAAACCTGTTGTACATTCACCAGTTCTGAGCAGGTATATTCTTTCTCCTGAATTTCCCCATCCCTTCTTAGATCTTGCAGGGTCAGTGTGCCAGAAACTTATCTGCCTTATAAGGGACTACCCATAACTATAGCCTGTGAAACTGAGGGTCCTATGTGGACTCTCCCTGAAGTCCACGTAGGCCCTCATTTCCTCCATTATTAGATATCCACTCCCCTTACCTCACTGCACTGTCCTTTGTTGTGTCCTTCCCAGTAGTTCCCAAATACCAGGGATCATTTAGTCATAGACCACTTGGAACCAGGCCTCTAAATCTCAGGCCTTTTACCTTTCTGCAAATGTCTTCATTTAGATTTCTCTAACATTAGTTTTAGAGGTTCACATATTTATTCAGAAGAGTTTGACCTTTTATTTCCTTTTCATGGGATATCTATTGCCATCCTTAATATTCATATTCTCTCTTTTTTCAACTCATGAAAGCAAGGTGAGTATCTTCCCCCTACTTATCTATTCACTCAAAAGATCGCACATGATATTGGCATTGGGAAATGTCCATTTTACTAAATTTAGGAAAACATTTAAGGCAACCACCTGGATAGAATAATCAAATATATAAATTGAGTGGTAAAACAAAATAATTAAAACTCAGAAGAGAAGATTGAGTGTGGGAGATGAAAAATATCAAGAGGAAAATATGTTCAGTAGAAGTTAACTGACCCTTTGAGGAAACAGCCTTCAAAATAGCCATGTCAATATACCTGCACCACAGCAATTCAGGTTTCCCATCACAGACTACTCTAGGTAAGAATCTGAAATCCTCACCACTTCTCTCAAATTTCAACCACTCAGCACAACAACTGACAGTTAGTATGAAAGGTAAGATGTGCATCCCACATTACCATGATGACTGGTCATTTTTAGAATTTTCAGTGATCACATGCCACATAATGGGATGCTGCTATTCTCTAAATGTGTATTTTACATATCCAAGTGTTTTTAATAGTGTATTTTTACTTCAACAACTGAATCCTGACCTACACATTAATGTATTCTGTTTATGAAAACAAATCAGCAAAAATGTCCTACCACCCCCAAATATTTTCATTGATCATAAAAGCCTAGGGTGGGCTGGGGTTGTGGCTCAGTGGTAAAGCACTTACCTTGTATGCATGAGGCACTGGGTTCAATCCTCAGTACCACATAAAAATAAATAAATGACATAAAAATATTAAAAGATAATAAAAATAAATAAATAAAAGCCTAGGGTAAAAGGGAGACATAGGTACAATTTTGAGAATCAGAAGAGATTCCATTCTTGGTTTGAAACACCAACTCTACCCAATTCTCATTATTTATGAATATTCAGACATTTCAGAGAGAAAAAATTTTAAATTAGTTTTAGATTCAGAAAAAATATATATTAAAAGAACTATCATTTAATATGTGAGAGATTTTCAGGTGGGGTAAATTTTAAGATTACATTCCACTTATTTGAAATTTGAAAACAAAACTATTTTCTATTTAGTACACTTTAATCCAATGATTAAAACTAGATAATTAAAATTCATTAGAATTATTGTTGGCCTTCCATGACCCCTGATGATGAATCAATTGTTTTACTTATGGTCTGAATCTGTCATCTCATGCCACAAGAAGTCATGGTTGAAGATGACCATGATTAGGTTAAAAAAAAAAAGTATGCAAAAAGAGGAAATTGATTTAATATGTGATACATTGTAAAGATTACATTCAATTTACTGTACCTTTTTAACAAAGCTAAGAAGATGCCGGGCTCAGAAGGGGATTAAAAGGAAAAGACTTCATGGCAATTTAAATGAAGAAAGCACAATTCATAACTGTGAACCATTTGCATGTGATCAAATAGGCACCCTGAGAAAATGCTCCTTGGTCTACAGATCAGCTCATTGCTAGGAATCTGCAATGTGCCTGAATTTAAACATCATTCTTGACTATGAATTCTCAAAAAGTTTCAGCATCAAAGATAAACAAATGTAAGTAAATTAAAATTATCTGTTATTTTAGTGGAAGCATGCATATAACATTTGAATCTAATATACATGAATTTATATAATTTTATAAAACTTCAATATAAAGTGATAACAATTTAATTTTATCTTCATATGAAAGAAAAATGTACTGTTAGGATTAAGGATTTGACTAAAGGTATGATCAATGGGAGAAATATCTCCAATCAAAACAGTTTCTCTTTTATAATTAAATCAAACTGTGTAGATGAAGGAAATGGGGTCAGGTGAGGCTAGGGAGGGAGAAAGAAGTATTACCCTTCAAAAGGTTCCTGATGTAAGACCCGAACTACTATGGAAGCAGCTAGAGGATGGGAGATTCTAACAAAGACGATGAATCTATTCTTGTGTCTTTTCTTTCTTCTCCTCAAATATTTAGAAATGTCAGGAAAGATGGGTTGAGGTGAGGTTAAGTACCTGGCAATTAATCTAACAAGTGCTGCCCATCTGTGGATCTAGTGTATGAAAGTCAATCCTGTTGGATCCCCCACTGTAGAAGTGGTAGGAATTCACTTTGCATTTCAGTTCCAAGGCTGCAGAAAGGAAGTTTCTCATATTCATAAATCAGGTAATTGCCTGGTTTACTCTAGGTCATGGTGAAATGATACCAACTTCCTGATTTTGATACAGTATAGAACTGGAACCCAAGCTGTGAGCTACTCTATAATGAAACCAGGATGGGACAGTCCCCCCCAAAAGGCTTGTGCACACAGTTCCTTCTTTCCACCCAGGACCCAGAAAAAATGGGGAAATTCACTTTCCATTTGCACTTAATATTGTGGTGCTCCTTTGACATCAGTTGTTCTCAGCCCTGAAAACAAGTAGGGTTATCTGGTGATCTTTCATAAAAAAAAAAAAAATATGGATGGTTATGTCACAACTACCATAGGATATTCTTAAAACTTAATGTATGCACAGTACCTGGAAATCTTTGTTAGAATGTAGATTGTGAATTGGGAGGTTTCAGAATTGCTTTTACTTCTGGCTTGGGGACCATATGTGGAGCAACAAGTCTTATAGCCACTGAATCTGAACTTTTCTCTGGTTGAGATGCCCAGGAATCTAATGTTAAAGCCCCAGCTAATTCCAATGTGCAATTTATGTTGACTCCAATTTCACTGCATGACTTTATCCCAGGTTGGAGAGTTTGATGTGAATATCGATTCAATTGATTATTCCTGTGGGTATCAGCTGAGTTGCACACTCCAGCCTCTTTGGGTACAAAGAAAACCCTGACTACATAAAATACTATCAGACCCCATAACTCTGGAGGGAAGTGACACATGAGTGAACAGATTATGGCAGGTCTGGGCAACAAACTTCACATGTCCTAGGGTGGTTGATTCCCATGATGGCCTCAACACACTTGGCTTCTTTATGGCATCTTCCCTGACACACAAGATTTCTTCTCATTCACCATGAGAGGAGAAGATTTCTTACTCCTGCTTGGAGTGTGGAGCACAAGTTAACTTGTCCTGTTCATGTTTGAAACTCTCTTCCTTCTTCCTTAACAACATAGATTCCTCTTATAAAACCTACTAAATTGCAATCAGACACAGATCAATCACCTGGTAGCTTATTTTAGTATATTTGTGAAAATGTAGAGAGGTGGTAAAATTTTTAAATTTGGCTCTAGTGGAAGGTGATTGGGTCATTGGGGTACCACCCTTGAAAGATTAATATAGTTTCCTCATTACTGGGTTAGTTCCCTCTACAATGATTTGTTATAAAAATAACACACATTCCACTGAACCCTCTGGCTTCCTTTTATCATGTGATCTCTCATTATTGCATGATGTCATCCTTCATGTTGTTATGTAGCCAGGATGGACTCCATCACAGTCAAGCAGATGTCAATACCATGGTCTTGAATTTTCAGAATTCTCTATAAATTATCTGGCCTCAGGTGTTTTGGTACAGCAATAAAAACAGACTAATGCAACAGATTATACAAGATCACCCTCTCTATCCTATGAGTTCCCAAACTCTCTAACTTCTGTAGAGTCAGAACCCTCCCAATAAAACTATGGGATGATATTAGAGAATTTCCATTTAAGACAAAATTGTTAACATTCTAATTGACATTAATTAAAACTGTATATCTGAAGTATGTATAATCATCATGAAATCTGAAACACACATAATATCTTTTTAGGGGGTTGTAATAGGGATTGAATTCAGGGTACTCAACTGCTAAGCCACATCCCCAGGCCTAATTTCTATTTTATTTATAAACAGAGTCTTACTGAACTGCTTAGCACCTCACTTTTGCTAACACTGGCTTTGAACTCATGATCCTCCAACCTCAGAGTCCCAAGCCACTGGGATTTCAGGCAAGTGCCACCATACCAGGCCACTCATAATATCTAAAAGGTTATCAGATAAATGCTCTATTAGAAAGAAACATATCCAGAAGAATTGCACAGAATAATGTAAATGGTTTGATCATGGGGAGGCTGGAAGGGAATGCCAAAAGCCAAGGTATTCATCAATGGATGGATTCTTTGACTCTAGAACTGACTTTGGCACTCCCTGAGTGTTGGTGAACACACTGGTATGCTGGGATATGGTATCCTATATGCTCATAGGGAGAGACAGGAAAGTTCTGTGTCTGGGATCTTCATCTTCCATTCTAGACCTTACCCCATGTTTATCCTCTATAATCAATTTGGAAGCAAAATGTTCTTACCAAACCCAATGAATACTCTCAAATTTATAGTCAGTCTATCAGTAGTGCAGGTGAAACTGGAACCCCTAAATGTGGTTGGTATCTGAAGTTGAGGGCAGCCTTATGGAAGGAAGATTTTTGTCCTGACATTGTGGGATCCAATGCTATCACTGGGTGTTGAGGGTCAGAATAGTATTGTGGCTGACCTAGTTATCATATCCATATTCCCATGAAGCCCAGTATGGTATTTTTTTAATAAGACTGACTGCAATTTTGTAGTGTAAGCAGAATATGAATCTAGAAGAAACATGCTCACAGGGGAGTGTAATCACACTTTCCAAAACACATTTTCTCATCAGTTAGATTGTCTGCAGCAAGAGATTGATCCAGCGAATGATATTTTCTTGCTCTTGAGGCCACATGCAATTACAGACAGAGGAACATGTTGAGGATCCAATAGTGGTTATATCCCCTGTTTGGACAGGTCTTGTATCCTCTGGTTGACATTTTCAAACATGATGAGAAACAGTAGTAAATCAACAGAATCAGACAGCAAGAGGACAGAAAACCTCTCCATCCCCAAAACATGACCTTTCCTGGAGGATGGGCCTATCAGATATATTCTGAAGAATTCATCTCTCATACCTTTTTGGTTGGAAGCTGCTGTGGATGGAGGGTGTACCTTGAAGAGAGAGATCTTGGCTTATGCCAGGGTGTCCACTATCCAAGTTTGCTCTGTGGCTACAAGTCACCACCATATGAGAGATTATATAGCTATTATGAGAATAAACAGATGAGTCCATCTATCTATCCTTCCCTTCAGGTCCTCTTTCCATTCATACACCCTAGCCCAGAAACCACCAGGAAAGCCTGTTCCTGACAGTACCAGATTCACTCTGGTCCACCCTCTGGGGAGCCTGGCTAGATGGAAGGCTAGGTGGCCATGTTCTATGAGTTGGAGACAGAGAATTGGTTAGGTATCATTGGGGCCTAGAGTCATTATCATATATAACCAGCACAGGGGAATGATCTTGCTTCTGCTGGTACAGTGCTAGCATATTCATATCCAATGGTTATAGAAGGCAAGGTGGAGATGATCCAGAGCTCTATGTCCTGAGGTTGACAGCACAGCTGGGCTCACCCCAAGACTTTTATTCCCTTGATTCTGCAAGTCTTTGGAGATTATGAACATTACTCCTTTCCTGGAGCTCTTAACTGCTTGGGGCTTCTGGGGAACCTTCTTATAAGCTCTGGAGGAAAAGATTTTGAGAAGAATAGATGGAGGTCAACTTCCTCTAGCTTTTTTTATGGTCATAAAATAAATAAGCTTCATCTCCAAGACCCTGATCCCAATTACCCATGATCATTGTCCCATCCATCCTACATTGAGGTGTGTCCTTGGCCTAGGTAAGCAGGGCTGTGGAACTTCCAAGGTTCTGGCCCTGGGCTGAGCTGGGCTCTCCTGAGGCCACCAATCATGCCTGAGTCATCAGGAGGTGGACCATGGATCTTACTTCCTCTTCCATTTCTCCAGTCGTCCAGGTGCACTATTGTCCCACCACTGTCACTTCTTTATGACAGAGTGCCATTAGGACTTTTGTGAAATCAGTGTAACATATGACATTTTTTAAAATAAACAATCAGGTGCTTCTGTGGATTCACCACATCTTCTAATCTCATTTCATGAGTGGTAATTACTACCTTTTACACCAGCCTCCTTCCCACATGAACAACTGCCACTGGAATGTTTTTTATTGCCTCAGTGTTTTAGATAATCTAATTAATATGCCAGAAACAAAACTTCCTGAGAAAAACACTGCAATCTACCTGATCTCTGAATTTCCTCAGTGTTAGGTTGTGTAGAGCTAAGCAGGAGGATACTGTTACTGAAATATCTAGAGCCCAATGTTCAGGGAATTGACCTGAAGCATATGAGAGTCCATGTCATTATATAATGAGATTCCTAAATGAGGCTATTGATTCAGAGACAAGGTCCCAAGTGCCCACTCTGCCATCTGACACTGCACCTGAGCATAGGAGCCTTAGCCCTGAGGACAGATATTTCTGGAGGTGGGAGAAAGGCAGGGAGGGGTAAGAAAATGTGCCTAAGAGAAAGGAATTAGTGCTAGCACCATTGCTGAATGATGAGCATACACCTTGAAAGTAGTCAGGAGGGCCAGGCAGCCATCCTGGTTGAAGGACACAGGCCCTCAGCTCCCTGTTCTGCCATTCTGAGCTCCCTCCTGAAGCACCTGAAATTTTATATGGTTTACCCAATGGCCCCAAATCCTTCAGGAACTGCCTACATTGACACATCTTGGATCAAATTCCTCCAGCACATTTCCTAGGTAGGCTCCTCATGGATCCCAATTCCTACTCATGCCCTCAGCCCTAAGACATTTACACCGTGTGAGTCTGACCCTCATTGCAGCCCATGCATAGAATGGATTGTCCTTACTTCCATTGCAAAGACTGTTCTTGGACATCTGTTGTTCCAGGAGTTGATCTCCCTCTTGGGATCCCCCAGGGCAGATCTAGCCTCCCTTGTGGCTGCTCCTTGCTGCAGTTTTGCCACTTCCTGCAGATGGAAAAGACTCAGAGATTGAGCATCCCCCTTATAGGTGAACCCAAAGCACCTAGCACCTATAATTGTGTGTACAAGGAGGCCACACTCACTCTAGAACAGTTGTCCCTACCAATTCCTGACCAGAACAGCAGAGAAGTAGCATCTGAGGTACACAAGCAAGAGAGGCAGGTATGGTTCCTTTCACCCAGTCCAGGGTAACATTCCCACCCGGGTGCTTTGCTTTCTTTAGGGAAAGAAATGGCCAGATTCCTGTATATCTCCTGCCAGGCTTCTCCTTGGCAACGCGAACAGCAGCTGGGTTGGGGAAGCACAGGGTGTTCCTGCACTAAAGCTCTGTATGGCTCTTAATTCATGATCACCATTGTAATTCTCATCATCAAAATCATCATCATCTATATAACATTTTCATTTCTTTCTACATCTCAGTTCATGATCCTACATTTCTACATTATCTTTGAGTGCCCTTTTGATAAATCCAGACTCCCTGCTTCTTCATACATAGAGATGTCTGTTCCCACAATGGAGAAAGCACACTTTCCTTTGGATTCCCATAGAGAGATCCCATACAGCTAGGCCACAGTGTCTCCTCACACTGGAATATGAGCTGGTTGCTAAGGGCTTCAACTGTGGCCCAGAGCTGGAGCCAGCACAGAGATGGATGCTGTGTCAGGAACCTCCAGTGGCCAGGGGTTACCACCACCCATTCGTCATCTCTGGCACTGGAGCCCAGGTGGAGGGAGGAATGAACTGCAGAACCTGGAATAAGGTCAGGGAAATGATAATCTCAGATTACCTGTTGCATTTGATGAAGGACAGCAGCTCTTGAGCACTCTGTCCAAATTTTGCAGGATCTTCAACCACCTCCAGCAGTTGCTGGAGGAAAAAATTAGCAGAGTACAGAAAGACATGTACAATGACACATTAGATGGCAGTCAAGAGAAAAGGAGTGCAGAATTGCCTGATGCTGTGGGACCTATAGTTCAATTACAAGAAAATTTTATGTACCTATAAAAGAATACCTAGATTTTAATTTTGTTAGGAGGATCTTTGGATCCAGAGGACTTACAGCTAAATATCTTGAAGCAGAAACTGGATGTAAAATAATGGCCTGATGCAAAGCCTCAATGAGAAAAAGGAGGAGAAAATAGAGCAAACCCAATTGGGAGCACCTAACTAAACATTTACATGTACTAATTACTGTGGAAGATGCTCAGAACAGAGCAGTAATAAAACTGAAGAGGGCAGTTGAAGAAGTGAAGAAACTACTGGTACCTGCAGCAGAAGGGGAAAACAGCCTCAAGAAGATGCAGCTGATGGAGCTTCCGATTCTGAATGACCCCTGAAGGGATTCAAACGTTAAATCACCAGCCCTTGCGTTTTCTCTTTGTCAACAGCCCAGGCTGTTCCTTGGATCATAACTGGGCCTATGCCTGTCCTCTCACCACCTTCCCTCAGTACTCCTACCCAGCTGGCCCTAACAGACCACTGTTACGCCAAATGGAACTTCTCACAAAACTGCTGCAATAGTCCCCCCCAGCGCCTAAGGCTGGGTTAATCTACATGCCCTACAAATACCTTTACATGATATCACCAGCTGCTTCAATCCTTGACTAGGCTATTGAACCCAGTGGTTTATTAAGTGTAGTGGCTACTAAAGTTTAAAGGTACAAAATGTGTGTCCATCCTTACAAAAAGATCGTGACTGGAGGCCGAGCTGCCATTGACAACTAACCTACGAACTTCTGATCTCTGAACTCTTCACCAGTCATGACCTGACCATCACCTTTGCTTGTCTGTGGTCAGTACAGAGAGCTAAGGCACTCGTCCATTTGTCTTACCACCTAACTGAACAAAAGGCAAAGAAATTGTTGTCCTCCAGCTCAGCTTTCCCCCTCCCATGTGGATGAAAGTGGTTCTAGAAACTGCATTGAATAGTAATAAAGTATTAAAGCCCAAATCATCCCACAGCACTGATCTGTGGGAAACTAACCTGCAGGTGACTGAGTTAACTCCCCTGCTGAGCTATGTGGCATCAGGCACCCGCTGCTAGATTGCCCCGCCCTTCTAGGGTTCCAGTGACTGTGTCTTTGTACCTGGTCGTGTCTTCCTACAGCCCCATAGAGCTATGCTCACCTGTTCCTTTGTAATATTACCCCTTACCCTGTTTGTGATAGAATGTTCCATGGAAGTGCTTTGTGTGTTCCTTGCCTTTTCTCTTTTGTGGAGATCAAGAAGATAGACTCAGCCCCCTGAAACCTGACCTCTTGCCCCAATTGAATAGCTTCTCCTCAATAAAAAGGGTCAGCACATGTGGGCTCTTTCTCTCTCTCTTTCTGCAGACCCTTAAGGTCAGAGGAGCCATCACAGCAACCCCAAATAAAAAGGTATTTCTGTCTCCTGTGTGGTTATTTCATGCAACCCAATTAGCCCAGTATCCCTGGAGTGTTTTAGTCAGAAAAGAACCCCGGCACTGATCATCTTCTAATGTCTCACCCCAGGTAAGAAGGCTTCCTTAAGGAGGGAGACAGATGGCCCTTAACTACTCAGCGACAGAGGCAGTTCTTGTGAGAGACTTCTAGGAACCTTTCCTTCTCATAGCGAAATCAAGCTCTCTCTGAATGAACCGTGTGATGATGCATCATACATGAACCTTCTTTGGTGAAGTGATTCAAAAAGTATTCCAAATTTGAAATGCTATTCAGTCACTACAGTGCCCTCCAAGGGCAGAAGGTGCAACTTTTTTTTATATTGCCTGCCATATTTGAAGTATTAGCAGATTGTGCCATGAGAGAAAAACCTAAGAAGGAGTTTTGAAAAGCAATGCAAAGAACCAAACTGCAACACTGTTTTTTAAAATTACAGAACCTTTATTTTATACCTCCTTAATAAAATCTTGAGAACAAGGTACATCCATTATGTGTCACATTACTGGCAAACTTTTCTTGTATTTTTTAAAACCTCCCTGTATACAAAAAAATAATTAAGGATATAAAATCTATGCTTGGCTATTTAGTTCTAAAGAAAGTAAAGTGCCCTATTTTCCTTTATGGTCATTTAGTCAAGGTATGGTAAGATCAGTTCCTCTTCAGAATAAAAGCTAATGTCTGTTACTCAGTCAACAAGTATATGAAAGAAGATATGAGGGGGACAAATGAATTGAAGCTTTGAATTACATGATATGTGCCACATGACCTTGATGCAAATTTGTCAAATTTGATACTGTAAAAAAATTGATAACTGTTCTAATATGTGACTAGTAAATTTTTTAAAAAATGTCATCATGGACTACTTTTGGTATTAAAATCATCAGTGTCAACCCAAAGAATTCAGAGATAAAAATTATGTGTGATCAAAACACCAGTTGACAGACAAAATTAGAGTTTTATTCTATTCCTAGAAGACAGATGCATTGGATTTTTTTCTTTTTTTTTTTTTTTCCTTTTCTTTTTTTTTGGGGGGGGGGGGTATGGAGATAATAGTATACCTAGCAAAGTTTTTCACAAATATGAACTTTTTTGATTTCTATTCTGGAAAACAGTGTCAGCAGGAAACTCAGTTGGCACCTTCATAGTGATCTCTCTATCAGCTTGTCTTACTTGGAAGTATTTTTATTTTATTTACCAAGCAATAGACAGTTGTTGTTTTTTGCCAGCTTGTTTTGGATTAATGTGCCACTGCTCTGACTTTGTGTTAGACATACTGTTGTTTTGATTTATTTACAATATATGCTGTGCCATTATGATTTTTTAATTTTGTATGGTTAATTGAATAAATTTGTGACACTCAAACACTTCAGATGACAATTAAAAATGATATCAGTATTTGATCCAGCTTCATCTCAAATATGTTAAAACTGTACATTTTAGATGTTTATCAAAGGTGCTTTATGGGGAAAGTAAGTGTATGAAATAATATATGTGTGACATTTATGAGTAATGTTGCTGAATAAATTTTGAAAACTTAGTTGACAAAATATTGGATCAACTAAAAAGCATGGATTTTGAAATCTAAATGCCTTGGTTCTCAGTATTATCATTATTTATTAAATTTATTTTTATTAAAATATGTAGTTTTAAGACAGTTTTTTTCTGACAGTATTCTGTGAGTATATCAGAGTGTTCCTAGTATGTTACCATAGAGATGATGTGTATTTTTTGTCTAGTGTTTATTATCTTAGTAGTTTTTCATGCTCTAAATGTACCATAACCAACCTATTGCCTATGAGAAACATATAAGACAATGTATTTACAGCCATTGTTACAAATTTATAATATATGTTTCCATCTTGTTTTATGTGTATGTTATATAATATTCAAAAAGATTTTTTTTCTTGATTGAGATACAAATGATACAAAAAGATACAAAATGCAAAATGACAGTTTTGATAAGTGAAAATTGCCATTTTTTTGCAGTACATTATTACATTGGATGTCTTGTCTTGGGATTTATTTAACTAATTAATGAATAAATTAACTAGATAGTTTTGGTCTTCAGTTGGGATTTACATAGCTTGCAACTTAATTCTTTGTTTCTTTGCTGTTTTTATTAACCCATTATTTTAGTAAATGTTATAATACCAACCTAAATAAAACAAAAAAGGAAAATGAGGGGTATGGGGGAGAGGAATGATAGTGATGGGAGATTACTAGGGTAACTGCTTTGTAATTCTTTAAGATCTACCTCTATTTAGTGTGTTTTTTCTATGATGTATTTTATTTATAGAATGGGTTTAAAAAGCAACTGTTACCAAGTAAACATAATTTAATATAAAAATGTACCATTAAATACTAACATTAAAATTATTTAACAAAGTAAATCTTAATCTGTATAGTTCTATACAATATAGACTATTATCCCTGTGGAACAGAAAAACTGCAAGCCAACTCCTGATCCATGTCCTTCTGGCTGACTCCAGCTACTCTTACTGCAAGCTTCACCTCTTCTGAGCCCCAGGAACAAAGATGGCAGTGGTTCTCCCAGGTATGCTTATAGCAATCTGTAACACAGAATCAGGTGAGGAGTCACTTGGAACAAGTTGTTGGCCACAGAAAGTGGCCAGGACCACAATTTTCCCCAGGTTATGTAATAGGACAGTGCTCCCCTCAGAAATGGTCAGGTAACACTGAGCCTGGAATGCTGCCCTCAGCTGAGAGTGTTGTCTATGGGCAGAGAGTGTCTATGAATGTCCTCAGGAGCAAATTCCCATGCATATTCACCTTCAGAACCTTCTGAGGCTGCTTCCCTAGAGAGTGAACATGAGGCAATGGGAAGGGTTCTCTAGGACATTTGGGTGTAAAGGCTGCGTAGCACACATCTGGGACCCTGAAGAGCAGCACCTGTGATGACACAGGGTGGAGCAAGGACCCTGCTCCTCTAGCCTTCCTCTGTAGCTCCATCCTCAGAGAGCTTCCTGCACTGATTTTAAGCATAATTGTACCTTGCCTTGCATGGCCATGGTCACATGCAATAGGGGCCACTTCAGTGCTCTCTTTGCTTCTGGTAGATTGCATAAAGCGCAACAAAGAAAGTTAAGGAAGCAATGGAGAATATGTGCACTTATTTGATTTCTGCTCTCCTTCCCATTCTCTCTATACTCACATTTCCTCTTCCTATCCTTCTTGTTGCCTTGAGCCCGGGGATAGGATTCCTATTGGGAGAATTGTTTTCTAATTATATAATCTTGACATAAAATAGGAAGGGTACATTCCTGCATGCTTAGAGCCAGCAAGGGCAGGAGAAACCAGTTGTGCAGTGGTTTCTAGAGCAGAGCCAGGCTTTTTTGTAATCCCACGCATCAAGAAAGAATGCAGTTTTTCTGAGGCCCCAATCTAACTCAATGCATGGCCATGCAGGTCTCCTCAGCATGATTCAGTGGTGCAGCCTGATGTCAGAAACCAGGGAAAGACTAAGAAAGTTGGTGTGAGAGATTTAACAGACATGGAAGTCCAAGGACCTAAAATATCTTGATAAAAAATCACCTTTAGAAAAATCACAAAAAGTGGGAATGAGGAAATATGGAAAAGCTACAAAGAGATTATAAATAAGAAATAATAAATAAGAGATACAAATAGAAAATAAATTACTTACAGATTTCTGGTCATATTATCCTTGTTGTCCTCCTCAGGATCTGCTACATTGCTTAGTGCATGGACAAGAGCAGTGATGATGATAATATGGCCTTGGAAAAAGGAAAGGCAGTGTTAAAGTCAAGGTGAGAACTTGAGTTGCTGTTGCTCCTAATGTTCTATAAGCCCAAAGTCATAACTCTTAATTCTTCCTATTGTTTGCACTCTGTCTCCTGGCCTTCACCACCTCACCTCTGCAATGAGGAATAGATCTAGAATCCTAAGAGCTCTCTTCCAGTTCACATTCTACCACTGTTCTCAATAGGGATGTCTGTGTCATCCTGCTTCTCCATCCAAGAGGCAGTCACAGTCTCCCTGATTTTCTGGACATAGGCCTCTTAAATACAAGCAAATTCAGATTTTCCTCCTAGTCCCAGGGCTTGGAAATTAGATCAGGACTGGAGGTGAGAAACATGTTCAAGGATGAACTTCTCCCCATTCTATTTCAGCAGAACCCAGAGGCCTGTCCAGGGAGTAGCGAGAAAATTTTCTTTAAGTACCCCAAATTTGGAAGTGTCTTTTAATCCAGTAGTATACAGTAAACAGAGAAATTGCTGCTATAAGAACAGAATATACAGAGGAGAATTTTGACTCCTTACACACTACTTAGCACAAGTGAGAATTTTGACACCAGGTTTGCAGACTACCACTTAGAAAGTGTGTCCCACTAGATTCCTTCCATTGTGGGTCAAACCCAAAGCCCATATCTAAATTCTTTCATGTACAATTCCTAAGAAAATGTCCAATAATAAATGCCAAGCTCTTTGATTCTTATGAGAGGCAAATTCAGGACAGAGTGGGTCTTACAGGGAACATTATTTGTAACTGGCAAAGCAAAACAATGTCTTATGAATAGGATGCTCAAAGTCAATAGGTCTACTATCTCTTATTCCTAGAGAGAAATACATATTTTCCATTTATTTCTCATTTTCCACATAAGTAGGTAGGCCCAACTCCTACCAGGAAACCTTTCCCTTTGGGTCTTACCATAAGGGCTATTCCTACCCACAGGCTCTTCATCCTCACTGCTCGAGTCCCATGCTCGGCTATACATCCCATCTTTAGAGACACAAACATCAGCAACAGAGTTAATTAAGATCTCTCATGCTTTCTTCTACACATTATGGGTGCTAGAGTTGAATGTTATTTTGTTCCCCCACAGATTGTGTGATTGAGGCTTGGTTCTCAATGTGTCCATAATGAGAGTTGTGAAACCTGTAAGAGGAAGGGTCTGGTTGAAGGTGAGGAGGCCATCTGAGGGCATAAACCTTGGAAACAAGAATATAGTTTCTCATACCCTTGTTAAATGCTGGTTATATAAGAAGAACAAACATGACATCTGATCCATGCTGGCTTCCTGTCTCCCCATCTGATGTCTCCCTCCTGTACCTGCATCCATGCTGACACCACCAATCATGTGATGCAGTTAAGCTGGACTTCACCAAAGCCAAGCTGATGCCAGTGCTAGGCTCTTGAATCTCAAGAACTATATAAGCTAAACACACCTGTATAAATTATTCAGTCTCAAGTATTTCTTTAATAGCAAGAAAAACATAGTAATATTAATATTAATAATCAGGATCACCCTAGTCTCTGTTAACTTCTCAGACCCTCTCTGAGCTCTGTGTTCTCAGAGGCCTTCAACAAGATGCTGAAAACAATTGCAAACTTTCAAGTGAGAGAATGAAGCTGAAGGAGTCAAATTTCAAATTCTTACTTCCAATGACACATTATCACTGTCTTCTTGAAACAGATCAAACTGACACCCAAACTGATGCAAAAGGTTTTGAGGGATATGAATTTATGGAACAGACACTGTGCCAGAATCAAAGAAGCTACCCACAAGAGAATAGGAATGTTCTCTGCATTATGCATGTAGTCTACTGGGCACTTGAAATGCGGAACTGGGATGAGGCTCTTAATGTTTTATATTAAAGTTTCAATAGTATTAAATATAGACAGCACACTGATGTAGTGATAGTCATTTTGAATGGCAAAGACTTGGAGTTCAAAGAGAGGAAGACATGACCTTCCTTTCCCTGGGTTTCACTACAGAAGATTTTCCTAATCTCACTACTCACTTGTAAGTATACTGTGGACTCATGCAAAAGGGCCAGGAACCCTCTGAGGGCCTGAGAATACTACATCAATGAAGTCAACATTAAGATCCAGATAGTTTCCAGCAAGGTCTGGCACATCCCACCTAGAACTACTGAGAAATATGGGTGCAGAGCTTGGACACGATTTTATCTTCTTAACTTCCCTAAGGATTGGCTGATCCTGGTCAGATCCCAGGTGGATGCCTAGCTCAGTGTGGAGCCCCACAGGCTGGACAAGTGAGATCTTAGCACAGAGTGGCATTCATCAAATTCTGATGAGGAATAAGATGAAGACATCCTGCCTAGGGCTGAGCCCAGGGATGAGAAGAAATGATCAGGACAGTGATTCCACCCTCACAATGACCAGTTAGTTTCAGTATTCATGTATGATTGGAAGGATCTAGATCGGTCTTCACATATCAGAGACACTGTCAAAGTGATATCCTCCAGGCTCTACAGGGAGCAGCAAGGCCTAAACTGTGGGATCAGGTACCACTGCTGTGTGAGCTTATCCTTCACTGGAGCCCATACCCCTGCTCTGTAAGTATATGTGCTGCAGCTACACTGGTCAGGTCTCATGAAAGTCCCTCCAGTTTAACATGTTTCTCAGAAAGTAGTGTCTACATAAGGACCCATCATAAGGCAGCTTCCAGACTCACTTGAAACTTACAAACTGAGTCCTTCCTGAGCTTCAGGAAACTCAGGCCTAGGCATCTCCTATGTCTCAGACTTCTACCATAAGTGAGTGCAATGTGTTGGTGGACCTGAGGGTCACTGCTAAAGAATGGCCCAGACCAGAACTTTTTGCTTAGAATGCAGTTTGGAAGATGAGTTCTGACACCCCTCACAGAAAATGTATGTGAATGAGTTGAAAAATCAAATGCCATGACTAAATGCAGGGCCTACAGACAGGTGAGGTTTGTTGTTAAATGAAGTTGCTACCAGTGCAGTGACAGGAATGAAATGTTATTGAGTGTTGTAAAAAATTTTCAGGGTTTTAATGGAATATATAACTCAAGGAATATATAACTCAAGTTAATTGAGGCATTCTTGACATGGAGTCTGCATGCATGTAAGGTCGACAATTTGATTTATTTACAAATATACATAATCATTATTTAATGGAGATGGCATTTTTTTGGTTAAAAATGTTGACACTGGCATGTATATCTAGAGCAATAAACAAATATGCAAAAACAAATACACAGGCATTCTCAGAATCACATCACATGGATGCACACAGAGACACACGTATATATCTCTCACTGACCTAACCACACCATTCAAATTGCACAGTTGCTTCCAGTAACTACAGAGAATAGCCATATTTTGTGGTAGTTTTGGATTTTTGTTTGTTTGTGTTTAAATAAATTTCTACCACAACACCCTCACTTCTCATCTTCCATCAGGAAGTGGAAATCACTGTGACACATAACAAAAAAGACAGTAAAACTGTTCAATCCTTAGCATCATCTACATTATTCATCAGCAAGAGAGTGAGACCAGGATACATACTACTTATGGTTCCTCTTGAATCCTCCTGTAAATACAGAAAAGGAGTCACTATGATGATCAAGCCATGCTCTGTCCTGCGTGCACAAGTCTTTTGTTTACTTGGTGACATTAAAAAAATCAGATGAGAAAGTAGTCAAGTCAAGGGAACTCAAAGCAAGGACAAAGCAAACATACTCTCACCAAATGACACAAGCTTCTCTAGGGGATTTGTGTCACAGGCCTATATTAGGTGATAATTAAGTAATTCGATGGCCAGGAGGGAAAACCGCTGCCAGGCACAAAGCTTGCCATCATACAGTGTGTAGCTGATGCTGGTTGTTGTTAATGTTGCCTTCAGTGAGGTCTCAGTAACAGACTCTCCCTTAAATATCTCCCACAGGCAAAATTGTATATTATCTCTAATATATACAACCAGGTGATCAGCATAATACAATAGCAAAAGAAATCAAGAAAAACACTTGTATTTAAAAGAAAGATAAGCAAACTTACCACGGCATTTGATGGGTCCTGACCCATTCTTTGTGCAAAAAGTGATTCCCCCATGCCCTTTGAACGAACTAGGAAGATACAGAATGACTATTATTATAGTTATATTATTGTTTATGAATTATTCCAGGCAATTCTTGATATGAACAGTAGTAAAAATATATGGCAAAAAGAAGAAGAAGAAAGAAACAAGAAGCAGAGCCTTTGGTTTTCCAGCTAGACTGCAAGCATGTGGACAACATATGTTTTACATTTTCTACTCCTGGAGAGATATCTGCCCACAGAGATGACCACTGTGGCCACCTTACAATGATTAACAATATTTCACATCTCTGTAAGGGGATATGATTACACAAACATTTTGGAACAACCTGGAGTGGGTACATATGTCTAAGTAATGAATACAGTTCTCCATCCCAGTGCATCAACATGGGGGCCCATTACTGACTTACTGACTCTACCACTTACAGAGTCAAGAACTTGGAATTTGGCCTATGTGCAGAGTGGGCATAGTAAATTGAACTTCAGATTTGGTTGTGATGAAGTTTGAAGGAATTGATTCATGCAAATCATGAATTAGAGGGAGGGATGTAGAAAATTGACGCTTGTGCTAGGAATGTTAGAACAAAATTTCTGAGGAAGTTCCTACATCCTCAGAAATGTATACAAAATTTACATACACGTGGACATGCTCAGAAATACCTCCCTACCCTCATGCACGCAAATGACAGCTGCTTCAGGATCATGATGGATGGTCATAATTCTTCACTGGATTATCACTTTGAAACCACTTCCCAACTCTCATTTCCAAAAGAATTCTGAAATCATGATACCTTTCTATATAAAAACAGGCAGGAAATTCCAAACTATCTCAGTACAAAGGTTTTCCTCAGTGTGTTAGGGAGTTGAGAATACTTACAGAGTCTACCTATAGTTACAGAAAGAGAGACAGTGTGAGCACAAGATCATGCTGAGTCTCGTTTGCACAAGTCTACTCTTGGCTGTGGTGACATTAGATAACTTTATGGAAAACAGTGATTGAAGCAAAGACCACAAACTAAGGCAGAGTGGGCACTTGTGGAAAAGACATTAGCTCTGCATGAGGGATTTCTTAGGTACGATTTGATGACATGCACAAAATCCTTTTTCTACCAAGAAAAAGTGCGACTGAGGAAAATACTACAATCATTTGACAATTGTTGCTGACATACATTAATGTCCTCTTGAATCAGGCATCAGTAGTATCAACTTATAGTTGTAATTCCACAACAAAAGAAATTGTATAAGTTATCTGTCATGTACACTGTCAGATTTTTATTCTTGAATTTGAATTAAAAGAAAGAAAGCAACATTTATATCTTAGACAAAGAAGGGTCACATTACCTCCTCAACATATTGTGGTTTTTCTTCTCCCCAATCAATTGATACCACTTCCATGGTTACCCGATTGGAATCTAGGGGAATATAGTGTAACTATCAGTATATTTGTTTACTGAGGAATTACTCAGGGGGCTATCTTGCTGTGGACATGGATCTACAGTGTAAGGAGACTGCTGTTTAGCACACACAGATCAGTTTGTGCTGGAACATGATATTTAGTGGATGGCGGGAGAAGGAGTGAACCAGGGGAAAAATGAAAAGATGAGAAAAAATGGAAGGAACTACAATAAGAAAATATTCCACTGTTACAGTAGAAGATTTCAGCATTCCTTTAAAGTATTTGATAGATCCATCAGGAAGAAAAGAAAAATATATCGTTGAATCAAGTCCCATAGTAGGTTAAATTATTTCCACCCAAATTCATGTTGGTTCTAAAACCAGTACCTCAAAATTTTATTGGGTTTGAAAATGGAGATATTGTAATCTTATCTGTTAAAGATATCCTGTTGGAGCAGGGTGGACCCATTCTCCAAATATGATGTCGGTTCTCATAAGAAGATGGGGCACATTCATGGGGTACAAATGCTATGGGATGATGGAAGCAGAAAGTAAAGTGCTGCAGTTGACAACCAAGCAATACAAGGATGGTCACCAAACCAGTAGAAGTTAAGAATGGGCAAGAAAAAAATTCTTCCCTAAAGTCTTCAGGAACTTACCTAAATGTAATAGTGAACTGTAAAAAAATTTCAGAGAGATATAAAAAGAAAGGGGAGGGGAAGTGGAGATAGGAATGATAGTACAATGAAACAGACATTATTAATGTTTGTATATATGTGACTGCATGACCAATATGACTGTGCAATATGTACACTCAGAAAAATTAGAAATTATATCCCATTTATGTATTATATATATCAAAGTGCATAAATGCATTCTACTGTCATGTATAACTAATTAAAACAAATTTAAAAGTTCTAAAAAGTAAAATAAAATAATACATTAGAAAAGGGAAGCAAAGTTGCTCTGAGATTGTACACTTGTGTTTTTTCACACCAAAAAAAAGCTGGTACTTGGACATGGTAACCCTAGGAAACTAACAAAACCACTATCAATCACATAGATCTAATTGGCATTTGTACAAATACTTCATTCAACAATGAGAGAATAAAACCTTTTTTTTTCAAGATTGCATGAGGTATTCATCAAGATAGAGTATATTTGGCCCTAAACATACCTTGACATCTTGAAAAGAGCAAAATTTGCTATTTCTCAGGTGGGAAACTAAATGAACTCACCAAAATTTAATAGTGAGCTGTGGGAAAAAAAATGATCATAGAGGCATAGAAAGTTAGAAATTCAAGTAAAAGAAATAATACATTAGAAAACAGAAGCTAACATTCAAGATAGAAAAGCCTTTATTTCTTGTAGCTCTAGAACCTATAATGCAAACAGCGGGAATACTGCTTCACTCTGAGGTGGATGAAAGAGGGATTTTGCTAAAACTCAATACCAGAAAGTCAGGGAGGCTTAGAGATTCAAAAACTTGGGTATATTAAACAAAGAAAAAAAAAAGAGAGAGTACATTGAAGCCAAGCTGGTAGCAGCAGCACCGGCAGCAGCAGTAGTGGTGCTACTAGGTCACAGAGGGAGGGAAAATGCACAGAAACAAAATACACAGATTTAGTGTGGAAAATCCAGAAAGGCAGCCAGCCTTCCTTTGGCTGATCCAGAGGCTACATTGCATAGTACACCAGTGCAAGAAGGATGCTCTGATTCCCATTGTCCACAGAGAGTAAGACAGGAATCACCTTGATATAGTCAAGCTTATGCAGCCACTACAAGGAGCCAGGAACTAGGAGATTGGAGCAGGGATGTTTGCACAGTTCTGACAAGTGCTTTCTGCAGGACCTAGGCTTTTCCTAGCAGAACTAGAGCAAAAGGCATGGAGAGCATTCTACCCGGGGGTACTCAAGTCAGAGATGTGGAGGACAGTCCTGTTCCCTTCCCCCTTTGAGTCTGATGGATCACAGGACCAGCTGAAGTGGGTTGAGAATTTGAAAGAGCTGGTGTCAATATACTCTCAGGAACTAAGTACAGAAGCATGAAAAAGCTGTTCCACAGGCAGCAGAGCAGGTGAAGGATTGGCTCCCCCACCACACAAGTGGAATCATGGGGAGACTCAAGAAATAGTCTCCCAGCAGAGATTTGAAAAAAAGCTGGACCCTATGTGTACATTGATATGATCTCTTCAGAGCAATCAGAGAGTTTCTCAAAAGCTCCTGTGTGAGACAATGCAAGAAGGGTTTAATGTGAAATGGTTGGATTCTGAGAGCCTTAACCCAGTCAGTAAATAATTCCCAAGAAAGGAATTAACTTTGTGGTAACTGAAGGCAGGTGGGTATGGCTTAAGGAGGTGGGTCATTGCAGGCATGCATTATGGTTATATATTTTGTCCCTGGAGAGTGGAGTCTCTCTGCTTGCTGAACATGTTCTAACAACTTTCATCTACCACACTATTCCACCATGATGTTCTATCTCACCTCAAGTCCTAAGGAATGAGGATGGCTGTCAAGGGACCTTTTGAAACATGAGCCTTAATAAACTTTTCCTTCTCTAATTTTTCTTTTTGGGGCTTTTGGTTCAAACAGTAAAAATTAAAAACTGACTAACACACCACGTAACTGACATAAAGAACAAAATTGATAAAGTCATCTCAATAGATGCAGAAAAGGTCTTGATAAAATAGAGAAACCATTCATTTTAAAAATAATGGAGGGCTGGGATTGAGGCTCAGTGGTAGAGCGCTTGCCAGTTTCATCCTCAGGTATTGTGTCCAACTATAACTTAATATATATATATTTTAAAAAATAGAGAAACTTGGGATACAAGGAACTTAACCTGAACATTATAAAAGCCGTATATGAGAAACACAAAGCCATCCTCACACTGAACAGAGATAAAAATGAAAGGTTTTCCTCAAATATCAAGAACAAGACAAGAATGTCCACTTTTACCACTTATATTCAATATAGTTCTCAAAAGCCAAGTCAGAGCAATCAGGCAAAAGAAGAAAATTAAAGGGATACAAATAGAAAAAGAAAAAAGCCAAATTATCCCTGTTTCCTGGTGACATGATTCTATATTTAAAGACTCAAAAATTTTCACCAGAAGAATTTTAGACCTGATGAATTCAGCAATCTAGCAGGATACATGATCAACACTCATAAATCAATACAATTTCTATACTCCAACAGCAATTCAGCTGAAATAGAATTCAAGAAAACCTTCCATTTTAAAATATTCTGAAAAAGCACCTAGGGATTAATATACCCAAGGGGGTGAAAGACTTCTACAATGAAAACTATAGAACACTGAAAAAGAAATTGAAGAACACCTCAGAACATGCAAAGACCTTCCATGTTCTTGAATAGGCAGAATTAATATTGTCAAAATGGCCATACTCCCAAAAGCAATATTCAGATTCAATGTATCCAATACAATCCCCTTCAAAATACCAATGACATTCCTTAGTTTTGAGAAATCAGTCCTGAAATTCATTTTGAATAATAAGAGCAATATAGGAGACATCATGATACCCAATCTCAAATTATAATACAGAGATGAGTAGCAAAAACAGTTTGGTAGTGGTCTCGAAATAGATATGAAGATCAATGGAATAGAATATTCCCACAGAGACAACCCACTTGATACTTACAGGAAAATAATCAATAGAATTTCTATACTTCCTGACAAGGGCACCAAAATATATGTTAGAGAGGAGATAGTGGTTTAAACAAATGATGTTGAGAAAGCTGGATACCCATAGAAATACCAGAAAGGATGTAAGAAATAAGGTACACTGACACATTGTTGGTGGGACTGCAAATTATTATGACTCTGGACGGCAACATGGAGATTTCTTTAAAAACTACAAGTGGAACCCATATGACTCAGCTATTCCAGTCCTCTCTGCTTATTCACAAAAACTAAAAATCAGCATACTATAGTCATACATTCACTCCAATGTTTGCAGCAGGCCAATTCACAATAAATAATGTCCATCAATAGTTGAATGAATCAAGCAATAGCACTGTTGAATGACTCAAAGCACATAAATTTGCACACACCAAACAAAAGATTTGGAACTCTGAATAAATTAGAATCATTATTGAAGAATGGATACAATGACTGGATTTCCACAGTACCTTTGTCTGACTTTTCTTTGGGGAACATACTATTTGGTGGCCACACATGGACTCCTCTAGTCCAAGGCCTGCAGAAATCTTCAGAATGTTTTGACTTCTTAAAAACCTTATGTGAGAGACAAGAGCCTGGAAAATATGATAAAACAGAGTTAGCCATTGACAACATGCTAGCAAGAAAACAGAGTTGTCAACAATAATTCAAATAACGGTTCAAACCGTTTTAATTGACAAGTGATAATTGTAAATATCTGGGGGTACAATTTGACCTTTGAATTCAATTATATATTATACACTAATAGCACGCCCAACAACTTAAATATTTGTTTTAGTTCTGGGAGAAACTACCCCCACTCTGTGAGAAGAATTCTGTCATTTTCAACAAGGATAATCCTGGGGGATATTAGATTAACTGAAATAGTTCAGGCACAGAAGAACAAATACTGCATAATCTCACTGTTAGGTGGAAGCTGAAAAATTGATCTCATAGAAGTTGAGAGTAGATGGGACATCATTACCCTAAGTACACAAATGGTGTGAATGTACTTTGTATACAACCAGAGATACGAAAAATCATGCTCTGTATGTGTAAAATGAATTGTAATGCATCCTGATGTCATATATAACAAATTAGAATAAATTTTAAAAGAAATTGATAGCAGAATATTAGTTACCAGAGGATGGGAGACAATGTTACAAATAAATATTAGGGGAAAAATTATGATGTATGTTTTGTAGTCTTTGACCAGAGTTAAAAATAACACAATCTAAGTTTCAATAAAGTAGAAAAAAGGGATTTGAATGTTATTAGAATTCACACTTTTGCACTCATTTTTTACCACTGGGACAGCAAAGCACCTGAATCAATCAGATTTGGGCTTTAGGATGACATTGCAATGTGTGATGTCTAAAACCCAACAGATTGTGTGTGCCCAAACACCTTTACTAAGGTGAAATCATAGAAAGGCAGAGTGATAAAGAGCAGAGGCTGTGGCCACATGGTTTATGTTCAAATTCTACCTCAAAACTTCACACACATGTGAGAGTTAAATAAACCACTCTGTGCCTCAACTGCTTGTTTGTAGATGCAAAATTGTTCATCTGACCTATGTAACGGTATAAGAATGACAATGATCACATACAGGCAGCCTTAAGAAGACTGCTGCTGCTTATGTACGCTGAAATGTCTTGTCACTAAACGTGTGGAAGAATAAGCTCAATCTTTGACAGTGTTTGAAGAGAGAGGTGTCAAACAGATATCACCCTCCAGGGCAGTGGATGAAGAAAGTCTATTCTTTATTATTTCCAGATGGATTTTCGAAAAGCTCATGGAGAATATCTGTGACCTCCTGTGACCCCATACCAGCCTGAAGGGAGGGATGGAGCAGAGCCTGTCAACCATAATTTTGAGTTTAGGTGTTTGATATTTGGAGATTTTATGTGACTAGTTTACCTGGGACCTGAGATCCCTGAATACTTGAGTCCTCTAGTTGATACCCTAAAACAAGGAACCCAGAACTCTTCTCACTCTTTCTCAAATGCTCCTCTCCTAGGCCTACTTGGTAAGGAGCCTCAGTCCCAGAAGTGTTGACTGACCCAAGAGAAATGTTCAAGTCATAACCTAGGCAATTACTGGCTAAAAATATGATGATTTCATCCAAATGAAACCTATAGGTCTGAAGGTCAAGGGTATAGTCCACACCTGTGGCCATCCTCCCCCAGGGTCTTCTCACTGCCAACTGCTTCGATATAAGCCTTTCTGATGAGCAGGTGACCAACCAAATGATCAGGACTCTATGGGGCTCACAAACTATTTCAGGACTTGGGACATTCTAAACCAACTGCCACTTGATGGCTATGCCAAAAATTAAGTTTCCTTGTGCTTTTCCCACCTGGATGGCCTGTTAATGTGAATTAATGGGGGAAAACAAATACCCAGGGATGATGCTTTGGTGTTTCCATGTCAGTAGCTGGCCTGCCTCCATGTCTTCAGGCTAATATTCTGAGCTATCATCTGAGAAGCCAGACAATGCCTGGCTGAAAACATGGTTGTTGCAGATGCACCAGCTCTGATTAGGCACATTCCTGCTCCTGGCCTTCCACACCTCTTCCTAGCTCCTACAGGGCCAGGAGCCAGAGTCTTATCTGCCTTAGGTGGACCCACCAATAACTACAACCTGTGAACCTCCACCAGCGGATCCTCCCTGAAGACCACCAAGGCCCTCATTTCCTCCATTATCAGACATCCACTCCACTGACCTCACGGCACTGTCCTTATCGCCTCCTTCCCAGTAGCTCCCAAACACCAGGGATCTTGTAGTCATCAACCACTTGGAAAGTTGCCCCTAAATCTCAGTATTTTTTTCCTTTCTACTAACAACTTGATTTAGACTTCTCTAACAGTTTTATATGTTCACATGCACTCAGATGAATTTGGCCTCTAATTGCCCTTTCATAGGATATATATTGCCATACTTAGCATCCATAGTCTCTCTCTCACTTTATTTTTTGATTTCATTAAAGCAAGGTGGATGTCCTTACCCTGTTTATTTATTCACTTCAAGAGTACACATGATATTGACATTAGGAAATGTTTATTTTACTAAATTTAGGAAAATTTGTAAGGCAGCCAGTTCAATAGAACAAGCAAATATATAAGTTGAGTGATAAAACACAATTACAAAATATTTAAAACTCAGCAAGAAGTGTGGGAGATGAAAAAGTCAACTTTTAACTGATCTCTTTGAAGAAACAGCCTTGAGAACATTTATGTCAACATACCTTCACTACAGCAGTTCAAGTTTCCCATCACCAACTAAAAACCTTACTACTCCTCTCATTTTCAACTGATAACAATTCACTCAACACATCAGATGAAAATTGAAATGGAAGGTAAGATGTGCAGCCCACATTACCGTAGTGACTGGTCATTATAGAATTTTCATTGTGAGCACAAGTCATATTATAAGGTGCTACTGTTCCCTAAATAAGTGTATTTTACATGTTGAAGGTTTAGTTGAAGAGTATGTGTATTGATTCAAAAATTTAATCCTAGACCCACACATTCTCTGTTCATGAAAATAAGTTAAATCAGGAAAAATGATCTACTCCACAAATAATTTTATTGCTCATAAAGCCTGGGGTGAAATGGAGGCATAGCTACAATTTTGAGAATCAAGAAATTTTATTCCTAGCTTGAAACACCAACCCTACACATTTCCCACTATTTCTGAATCTCTAGACATTTGTAGATTTAAATTTAAATTTTCTTTTAGATTCAGAATAAAAATATATACAAAGAGTTATTTAATAAGTGAGAGATTTTTCAGGTGGGAGTGGAATTTTAAGTATACATCCCCCTTAATTGGAATTTGAAAACAAAACTATTTTCTATTTGGCATGACTTAATCCATTCATTTGAATTAATCTTCCTCTTCCATTCTTCCTGCTGATGAATCAGCATCTGACTCTGTCATCTCATGCCACAAGAAGTCATGGTTGAAGATACCTAAAAATTAGGTATGCAAAATAAGAATATTGATTTAGTATGAGATACATTGTGAAAGGGGAAAAAATAATAACATTATATTCAACTTAATGTAACTTTTTAAGCAAAACTATGAAGATGTCAGTGCATAGAAAGAAAAGACTCCATAGCAATTTAAAGAAAGTACAATTTACTTCACTGTGAACAATTTATGTGTGATCACAGGAGCACCCTGAGAAAAATGCTCCTTATTCTCCAGCTTAGCTCATTCCTAGAAATCTGCAAAGTACCTGAAACTCATTAAAAAATTAAATATCATTCTTGGTTATTCTTATAAATTCTCCAAAAATTTTAGCATCAGAGATAAACAAATGTAAGTAAATTAAAATTACCTAAGATTATTTCAGTAGAAGCATGCACATATGACATTTGGATCTAATATATACGAATTTATACCATTTTATAAAACTACAATTTCAATAAAATTGAATAATATACTTTAGGTTTATATACAAGTCTTTAGTTCATCATATATATCAGAGGAACCATCCCTACAACAAAATGATGGAAAATTTTCTAAGATAATCTTGTAAAATTAGTATGTGATGTGTAATCTAATATAAAGTGATAACAATTTAATTCTATCTTCATATGAAAGAAAAATGTACTCTTAGAATTAAGGTTTTGACTAATGGTACTGTCAGTATAAGAAATATCACCAATCAAAACATGTTCTCTTTTAAAATTAAATCAAAATGTGTAGGTGAAGGAAATATGTCTAGCTGAGGCCAGGGAACGAGAAGGTAATCTTATCCTTCAAAATGCCTTGCTCTGTTCCTAATGTAAGACCTAAACTACTATGGAAGCAGCTAGAGGATGGAAGAGTCTAGGAGAGATTAATTGACTCTGTGTCTTCTTTTTTTCTTCTTCTTCTTCTCAAATATTTAGAAATTTCAGTAAAGATAAGATAGAAGTGAGGAGAAGAATTGGCATTTAATGATTCTAACAAGTGCTGCTGTTGATCAAGTGTTTGAAAGTCAATCCTACTGCATCCCCAACTGTAGAAACGGTAGAAAGTCACTTTGGATTATGTTCCAGAGCTCTAGAAGGGATGTTTCTCATATTCATATATCAGATAATTGGAGGTTACTCTAGGAAATACTGAAATAATTCCAACTTCCTGCTTTGGATAAAGAAAGAAACTGGAACCCAAGTTGAGGGCGACTCTACAGATGAACCCAAGGATGGGGCAGTCCCAGAAAAAGCATATGCACATATTACCCTCTTTTCACTAGGGAACCAGAAAAAAAAAAACTCACTGGGATGATTAAGTACTCTATTTGCACTTAATATCATGGTGCTTCAACCAGGTTAGAGGGATCTCCCCCCTGGAGGAGGAGAGCTTGTTATCAGCCTTGATAACAAGTAGGGTCTTCTAGTGATCTTTCACAAAAAATAGGAATGGTTGTGTCACAACTGCCACAGGGGATTCTTAAAATTTAATGAATGTACAGTACCTGGGAATCTTTGTTTGAATGCAGATCGTGAATTTAGAAGTTTCAGAATTTCTATTACTTCTGGCTTGGTGACCACATGTAGAGTAACAAATCTTACAGCTATTGAATCTGAACTTCTCTCTGGTTGAGATGCTCAGGAGTCTGATGGTAAAAGCCCCCAGTAAATTCCAATGTACAGTTTAAATTTATACCCACTTCACTGCATGAACTTGTCCCAGGTTGAAGAGTTTGGTATGAAGATCAATGGGGTTATTCCTGTGGGTATCAGCTGAGTTTCACACTCTGGCTGCCTTGCCAGGGTACCAGAGATAATCCTGACTACATAAAATGCTATCAAACCCTGGAGGGAAGTGACACATGGATGAAGAGATTATGGCAGGTCTGAGCAACAAATTGGACCATGTCCTGTGGTGGTTAATCCCATGATGGCCTCAACACTCTTGGCTTCTTCATGGCATCTTCCCTGATACACAGGATTTCTTCTCATCCACCATGAGAGGAGAAGACTTTTCACTTCTGCAAGAAGTGTGGAGCACAGGTTAAATTGTACTGTCCATCTTTGAAACTCTCTTCCTTCTTCCTTGTCAATATAGATTCCTCTAATTTAACCTTCTAAACTTCAGTCAGACAGATCTATAACCTGATAGCTTATTTTAGGATATGTGTGGCAATGTAGAGAAGTGGTGAAATCTTTTAAGATTTGGATGTAGCAGAAGGTTACTAGGTCATTAGGGGCAACAACCTCAAAAGATTAATGTAGTTTACTCATTACCTGGTTAGTTTCTTCTACAGTGATGTGTTATAAAAGCAGTAAATCAATCCTCTGAATCCCTCTGGCTTCCTTTTACTATGTAATCTCTCCTTCTTGCATGGGCACCCCCAAAGATGTTACCCATCATGTTGTGATGCACCTAGGAGGGACTCCATCACAGCCAAGCAGATGTCACTGACGTGCTCTTGAATTTTCGGAACTCTTTATAAAGTACCTAGCCTCAGGTGTTTTGTTATAACAATAAAAACAGACTAACCTAGTACATTATACAAAATCTCCAGTACATTATACAAAATCTCCTTGCTCTTTCCTCTGAGTTCTCAAAAACTCTGGCTTCTGTGGAGTCAGATGCCCCCCAGTAAAACTGGAATTATGTTAGAGAATTCTCAATTAAGACATAATTATTGAATTTCTAGTGGGCATTAATTAAAACTGACTTTAAATCTCAAGTATGTATAATCATCATGAAACCTAAAGCACCCATAATATCTTAAAGGATATCAGAGAAACACTCTAATAGGGAGGAACATACCCAGAAGAGTTGCATAGCAAAATGGAAATGGTTTGCAAATGGAGATGCTGGAAGGGAATGCCAAAAGCCAGGATATTCAAGAACAAGTGACTTCTTTGACCCTAGAACTGACTTTGGAACCCCTTGAGTGTTGGTGAACACACTAGTATGCTGGGAGGTGATAATCTATAGGCTCACAGGGAGAGGCATGAAAGTTCTGTGTCTGGGACCTCCATTTTCCATTCCAGACCTCATCCTATGTATATCCTCTATAATCATCTTTGGAAGATAGGGATTTCCTGAGCTCTTTATGGGTGATTTTAATAAATTATTGAACCTGAGGAATAATCTCAAATTTATAATAAGTCTGTCAGTAGTGCAGGTGAGCCTGGAACCTCCCAAATGTAGCTGGTGTCTGAAGTTAAGGGCAGCCTTATGAAAGGAAGACTTTGTCCTGATGTTGTGGGATCTACAGCTACCACTGGATTTTGAGTGTCAGCATTATATTGTGGCCCACCCACTTGTCCTACCTATATTTCTATTAAGCCAAATATTGGATTTTTTTTTTACTAAGAAGTCTGACTTTTGCAATTTTGTAATGTAAGGAGAATATGAATCTAGAAGAAATACACTCATAGGGGAACATAATCACACATGCCAGATCACATCTTTCTCATTAGGTAGATTGTCCACAGCAAGTGACTGATCCAGAATATGCATGATGTTTTCTTGCTCTTGAGGCCACATGCAATTACGGATAGAGGAACATGTTGAGGATCAAATAATGGTTATGCCCTGTTTGTACATGATTTTTTATTCTCTTGTTGACATTTTCAAACATGATGGGAAACAGTGGTGCATTAACAAAATCAGACAGCAAGAGGACAGAAGACCTCTTCATGCCCAAAGGCATGACCATTCCTGGAGGATGGGCCTTTCACATTTATTCTGGAGAATGCATTTCTTACACATTTTGGTTGGTAACTGCCATGGATGGAGGGTCTATCATGAAGAAGGAATCTATGCATATCCCAGGTGTCCACTATGGAAGTTTGATCTATGGTTATAAGTCACCACCATATGACAGATTACACAGCTATTATAAGAACATATGAGTCCATCTATCTACCCTTCCCTTCAGGTCCTCTTTCTATCCTTGCACTCTGGCCCAGATAACACCAGGATAGCCTGTCCTTCTAGTACTAAATTCACTCTGGTCCACCCTCTTTAGAGCCTGGCAAGATGGAAGCCTAGATGGCTATGTTCCCTGAGTTGGAGACAGGGGATCATTGAGGCCTGAAGTCATCCTCATAGATGACCAAGCACAGAGGAATGATTTTCCTTCTGCTGGTACAGTGTACAGCATGTTCATTGGCAAGATCATCTTCAGAGCAGGTGGTTGAGGCAGTCAAGGTGGAGACACCCCAGAGCTCTGTGTCCTGAGGTCTGTACACAGCTGGGCTCTCCAAACCTCTTTTTTCTTCTCAGGCCTTTTGATTCTGTGAGTGTTTAGAGATTATAAAGATTTACTCCTTTCCTGGAGCTCTTCATTGGGGGGTTCTGGGGAACCTTCTTACAAGCTCTGCAGATAAAAGAGGTTGAGAAGAGATAGAGATCCAATTTCCTCCAGCTGGACAGAAAATACATCTTAGTCTCTAAACCCCTATTGCAGTTACTTTTCAGGTATTTATCCGTGATCATTGTCCCATCCTTCCTGAATTATGGTGTGTCCTGGGCCTAGGTAAGCAGGGCTGTGAAACTTCCAAAAGCCTGGCCATGGACTGAGCTGGGCTCTCCTGAGATCATACCTCAGTCAGTAGAAAGTGGACTATGGATCTTAACATCCTCTTCCATCCCTCTGGTCACCCAGATGCATTCGTGTTCCACTATTGTCACTTCTTTATAATATGGCAGTGTGTCATTAAGGACTTTTGTGAAATCAGTTAAAATATGACACTTTGTCTGATAAACAATCAGGTGCTTCTGTGGATTCACCACATCTAATCTCATTTTACAAGTGGTGATTACTCTCTTCTACAACAGCCTCCTTCCCATGTTAGACTAACAACTGCCACTGGAATTTTTTATTGCCTCAGTGTTTTATAATCTAATTAATGTTCCAGAACCCAGACCTGCCTGAGGAAAACATGTCAGTCTACCTGATTTCTGAATTTCCTCAGTGTCAGGTTGTGTAGAGCTAAACTGTAGATTGTGGTTGGTCAGAGTTCCCTCTATCCCAGAGGATACTCTCACTGAACAATCTGGAGCCCAATGGTCAGAAAATTGACCTAAAGCAGACGAGAATCCATGTCATTATGTAGAGATTCCTCAATGAGATTGATGATTCAAAGATCCCAAGTGCCCATTTCACCATCTGACATTGCACCTGAGCATAGGAACTATAGTCCTGAGGACAGATCTTTCTGGAGAATGGAGAGAGGCAGGGGTAGAGGGTAAATGTGTCAAATAGAAAGGAATAAGTGCTGGCACTACTGCTGGATACTGAGGATGTGCCTTGAGAATGGGAGGAGGCCCAGAGCCATCCTGGTTGAAGAACACAGAACTTAGACTCCCTGTTCTGTCACTCTGAGCTCCCTCTAGGAGCACCTGGAATTCTGTATGGTCTCTTCAGTGACCCACAATCCTTCAGAAACTGCCCAGACTGAGCTTGAACAAGATTCTTCCAGTATATTTTCTAGTTAGGCTTCTCATGAATTCCAGTCCCTACTCATGCCCTCAGCCCTATGACACTGACAAGGTATTTGCCCTTCAGAACTTGGTCACTGCAGCCCATGCATAGAATGGATTGTCCTGACTTCCATTCCAAAGGCTGTTCCCTGGACACCTGTTGATGCAGGGGCTGGCCTCCCTCTTGGGATCCCCCAGGACAGAGCCAGCCTCCTTTCTGGCTGATCCTTGCTGCAGTTTTCCCACCTCCTGCTGGTGGAAGAGACTCAGAGATTGAGCATCCCTCTCACAGGTGAACCCAAAGTGTCTATCACCTGTAATTGTGTGAACAAGAGTCCACCCTTATTCCAGCTACCCCAACCATCCCTGACCAGAACAACAGAAAGAGGTGGCATGTGAGGTACACAAGCAGGTAAGGCAGGAGGAGTTCCTGTCACCCAGTCTAGGGTAACATTCCCACCCTGGTGCTTTGTTCTCTTTAGGGAAAGAAGAGAAAGATCTGTGTACAACTCTTCTGCAAAAACAAAAGAGCAGAGAAACAAGAATAGTACTCTTTGTGGAGCCAGACTTCTGTATATTTACTGCCAGGTCTAGTGCTACCCACCTTGGCAATGAGAAGAGTTGCTGGGTCAGGGGGAGCACAGGGTCTCTCTGTACTAAAGCTCTGTATGGCTCTTCAATCATGATCATCATTGTCGTCGTCCTCGTCATCATCATTGTCATCATCATCATCATCATCTACATAGCTAACATTTTTATTTCATTCTACACCTGAGTTGATGGTTGTGCATTTCCACTTTAGCCTTGGGTGCCTTTTTGATAAGCCCAGACTCCCTCCTTGTTCAGACCTAGGGATGGACTCCTGTTCCCATCATAAAGAAAGTGCACTCCTGGCTGAGCTCTTTCCTTTGGATTTCCACAGAGAGATCCCAGGACCTGGCACTCCTCAGGCTTTATGTAATTTATGTCTGAAAAACAAGTTTCTTAAGATAAGTATAGGTGTCCCCATTTCACATCAGGTAACATTGAAGCCCAGAAAGCCTCAATTGCTATCTCCAACATCGGCATTGTCAAAGTCAGAAACTGACCAAGGTGTGCTGAATTCTGGTCCTGGGCTCTTTGTGACAGAGGATGGCCAGGATGGGTAGGGGTTATCTTGAGGGACAGACTGGGCCACAGGGCTTGTTTGTGTACTGCATTGTTCATTGCTGTCCCACCAACCATAGCTTATTCATCACCAGGAGCCTACCTCAGCCTGCAGATGGAGGTTGCTGGGGCTGTGCCCAGTTAGAGCTGGAGAACCTATGGAGAGTCAGGAGTCTGTTGTGCTTTTCATGGCTGGGCTGGCTTTTGCGGATTCTATCTTAACTGTTGCCTGATCTCCTTTCCTGAGGAAATGGGTAACACATGTCTCAGGGACTTTATCTGGGACAACTGAGTCTTAGGAGATCCCAGGGGCTGAAGGCTGAGGAGACTGTAGGGCTCATTCTTCGAAATTTGCCTGCTGAAACATGCCCAGGGCTGAGCTCAGGATCAGGGTCAGTCCTTGTGTTATTGTCAGTGGGGCTAATCCTGGATACAAAGCCTCATTGGTCAGTGAAGACAGGATCAAGAGAACCATTCAGGTCATTGTGTAGACACCCCAGAGTTCTGTGTTCTAAGCGCACACCTGAACAGGGACCCTGTCTTCTGTCCTCTACCTGGAAAGGATGAAGCTCTGGGGTTTGCAGCCTGTAATGAGGTAGGTGCTGTTCTATGTGGTTCTAAGGTAGCCATCCAGTACCTACTATAGGACCACACTCACACTACAGAGGGCATAAGCATATTGTGGCCATGGAAGTAGTGGGAGGAACCACTTCTTGCATGAAGAATAATGAGCAAATTAACCATAAATCAGATTTTTTCTTCAAATATTGCCATATTTTAAATTTAGGGGTCAGTCTTATAAAATTTAGACTTTTTACAAGCATCACACTTAATAAATGAATAAATGAGTATTATTTGTTTCTCCTTGTTCAAATTGGTGTCTGAGGTTTTTTTTTTTTTTTTTTTTTTTTTTTACAGTTAATTGTTGAATTACCCTGAGTAATGAGGATGAATCCAAGAGATATCGATTGGGTAACAAAAGACCTTTATCCACACAGGAGATTCTGAGTGAGGCTTATAAAGCCAGAGGCATCCAAGACAAACTCAGAGGTTCTCCTCTGAGGCTTGTTTGTCCTGGAGACCTGCTAGAAGTTTCTGCTCAGGCCATACTGCTGGCACCTACCTGACTGTGAAAGAGGTTGATAATCTCTGGGGCAGTTTTCTTGGGTGCTTCCATGGCTGGTCTACAGCTAAATAGGAAGAGAAGATTCTGGCCATGTCTCTGGGCCTGACATGAAGCATTGGGAGGAGCCTTCCTGTGAAGAGGGGAGGCCTCAGTGAAGGGGGCAATGGGAGGGGAGACCATGAAGGTGAGGAAGAAAGTGAAGGAGTGAAGGAGGTCTGCAGCAGGAGGGAGGAGCCTAGGGATATTGCAGTGAAGGAATTGAAGTAGTGATGACCAGGCCTCAGTCCTCCTGCATTTTGCTCTATCCCAGACCAAAATCTCAATCCCAATCCCACTTTAGTATGCACTTAGAATTACACTCACAAGGTCATATCTATCCAAGGGGAGACAACTACTGCATGTTGGGGGGCCCACTAATCAAGGAGGTCTCAGCCCTAGAGCTAGAGAGGTTGTACGTGTGTGTGTGTGTGTGTGTGTGTGTGTGTGTATGTGTGTGTGTGTGTGTTTCCCTCTCTAAACCTCACATGTTCCTCTGTCTCTTATGGTCACCATCATTCTTCAGTAAATATGTGTTGGGGCTATGGACCACTTTTATCATCTCAAATATTGGACCCAGAATTCTTGTACCCAAGAAGATGAGGGAACATTCAGTAACACTTTGCTTCAGAACATTCCTGAAAAGCAATTGTACACAAACACTTGGCTGCTCTGAGTTTACAATTTTCACCTGGGTGAACTGTTCAGTTATCAAACAAATGTTTAGTAATCAAGACTCAGTAATTATCTCATAATGTCCTCTTCCAATGACATCCCTTTTCTAAGATACCAGGACAACTGTGTCTGAGGGTTATTCTCCCTTAGTTCTCATAGACTTGCTGGTGCTTGATTGACACCATAGTGCTGCTGTCTTAAGAAGCTGGCAGTTCATATCATTCAAAATGTCCTGCTCAGGTCAAAATAGAGTCAGCAGAACATGGAAATGTTCAGAAACAAGGACCCATCTCTCGGAAGTGTGAGGACAGGGGCAGAACTGGAAACACCCATGTGACAGGCTCTTTCCTCTCACTGTAACCAAGGCAGGGAGAGGCCATGGTAGCCAGGCTGGTGGCAGGGTTTTTTTCTCCCTGCCCTGTCTGCCTTTGTCCCTGTGGGCAGCATTGCCATCCTTCTTCTGACAGTAATTGTCCGTCTTGTCCCAAGCCTGGGGCCCACTGAAAGTCAAGGTGGCTGTTTCCTGAGTTGGAGCCAAAGAATCAGTCAGAGATGCCTGATGGTCTGCAGCTGTCATTGTAAATGTCCACTACAGGAGCCTTGTCTGGCTTCTGCTGGTACCAGTGCACAAGATAGCTGCCAATGCTGTTGCCCCCACAGGTGATCCTAACTGTCTGTTGTGGGACCACTGACACTGAGGATGGCTGAGTCACTTTATAGGATGCCACAGAGTTTGCAAAAGAAAAAATGTGGTTGTATTCATGAATATGAAGGAACAATCCCAGGTTACCCCTCTGCCAGGCTTGGATGAACTTTATGGATTCTCTTTGCCCACACCGCACCCCTACCATCAACCTCAGCACCAGTGGCCAGGGGGGCTTAGGTGGAAGATGGAACTTTTGAACACAAAAGCAAAATTGCCCCTGTCTCCTGGCAGCTGCAGCCCCTCAGGCTCGCATAGCCCCCATCTAGATCATCCTGCCAATTGCATGCTGAGCCTTGGTGAACTGAAAGTCAGGGCTATTTTGATTTCAGAGCCCTGGGCTGAGTGGGTGGGTGAGAGTCTTGGAGCAGCACCTGTGCAGCAAAGAAGTAGGCCAAGGAGGACGGTTGTCCAGGCCGTGGTAAGTTGCCCCCAGAGCTGCTTCCTGAGGCCCAGGTTGGGCTGGCTTCCTCCCAAGGATCTCTTATCCTTTTACTGAAATTTTGTTGCCCTTTATGTAAATGAGCCTGCACTGCTAGAGGAGCTTTATTTTGTCTAGGGGAGGGTGCAGCCCTGGGGACACAGACAGGGGTGGAGTAGACCTCTAACCCCACCTTCAACCTAGGGCCTGCTCCTTCATCACCTGGTCTTAGTCTGGCAGACATCTCCACCCCATACCATTTCCTTGCCTCACTCCTCTTCTGCCTTGGCCATGCAAAACTTGACAGAACTCTGACTGGACTGTGAAGTACTTCTAGAAGGCAACTTTGAGATATTGCTCTGAGAACTGCTCTTAGAAGCTAGGTTGGACACAGTTGCTAAGGAAGTGCTTTTGAAAACCAGAGATCCACTGGTTTGGGATCTGCCCAGGGAAGCTAACAGTGATGCAGCTACCTGGGAAGTGCTTTTGGAAGTTAGCATGATGTATTTGTTGAGCTGTTGTTGGGAGTTAGTAAGGATGTGCCTGATGAGGAATTGTGTTTACAAACTGATAATGAAACACTTGCCTCTGAACTACTTTTGGAAGTTAATCCACTTTATGTTGTCTATGAAATAAGTTTAAAAGATAATAATTTAGGCGACTCTGATACTGCCAGTTATTGGTGATGAGTCCTGCTTCCCCACATTGAAGTTTGAACATTAGAGAAGCATGCTGAGGAAAGCATATGAAGCAAGGCTTATTTTAAAAGGGGTAACATAGACTTCCCCCCAGAGGAAGAAGGGGGCCATAGCTGGTATCCTGGTATCCCAAGAGGGGGGGTGGTCTGCCCTTTTTATATGTCCTAGACTTCCTTTGTTCTCCTGCCTTTCCCTCTAACCTTTCTTCTTCCTGCATAAGTGACTAGGCCCAGGAATGCTCAGTGGGAGGGCCAAAAGATGGGAAGCAGGTGGGCTGAGGGGGGGAAGGGCAGGGTGGAGTTGCTAAGGACACCTTAACAACTTTATAGCTCCTTGTAGGAGGGGAAATTCCTGGGACAGGTTACCTTGGCAACAGGTTGGAGCAGGGGCAGGTTCTTGATAAGATCCCTCAGAGGACGGACAGTCTTAAACTTCCCAGACTCACTCAAAATTGGCCTCCTTGATTCCACCTAACTCGATTTACCTATCTACATTGACTGCCTGTCTAATTCTGGCTTCAACTCTACTTCTGAGCTTCCAGAGGAACCTAACATGGGCACCTCAATCTCTTGAGCTGCTCTGAGAAGCAGAGAATGAAGAACCTTCCAAAGCACTCTTTTTAGGTGAGCCACTTTGTTATCTGCAATCAGTGGACTGGGTCATGTAACTAACTATTCACACAGGATTTCTATTTATTTATTTATTTATTTATTTTTAGCTAAACAGACTTGTTTTATTTTTAAAACACCCAACCTCCAGCATTCCATCAGAGCAACACATAACTGACAAAGACAGGTGGTATAACAGGAAGTGCTGTGATGGGAGCCAGAAGACCTGGTCACAGAGCTGACCCTTTGACGTCAAGCAATCACTTAGTCCTTCTAATCCTCAGTTTCTCATCTGTAAGTTGAAATTTGAATCCTTACAACCTCTGAATCAATAGTTATTAGTTATATGAACTTGTATGAGGCAAATTATAAAACCCTCCTGAAAAAGACAAAAGTAGACTTTCAAACATATGTGAAAAACTTTCCATGCTATTGGATAGGATGACTCAATTTCATAAAGATAACGGTGCCTCTGTATCAGTCTGTTTTCTGTTGCTATAATAAAATACCAGAGGCGGGGAATATAAAATAAGAGGGTTCTTAATTCAGAGTTTGGGAGGCTGAAAAGTACATGGTTGTGTGTCCCCATATGTTTAACCTTTGGTCAGGATCTCATAGCTTATGCATCACTATAGTGGTTCCACAGGCAGAAGAGAACACATGGGAAGCCAGAGATTCAGGGGCTAGTCTTGCTCCTTTTACAAAAACTCAAGTGAGAGGACTCACTCTCTATGCAAGAGAAGCAGTAATCCTTGCCCAGGGTGATATCCTCACACAGGATTTCTATAAGGAGAAAACAAATGATGCTGCACCATGCTTATCTGGAGCTTCTGATTCAGAAGCTTTTCCAGATCCTAATGTTTTTTCCTGAGAGGAAATGCTGTTGCTACTTTGGCTGGAAACAGATCCCTCTCCCGTCACTCCTAGAGTTATTCTGACTGGAGATGCCAGAGCTCCCTAGTGAAGTTTTCACTTCTCTTTGATTTGGTGGATGACCCAGAATATGCAGAACTGTTTGCCTGCTGAGCAGATGTGCATTCTATTTTGGCAGAAATTTTTGCAAGATCTCACTCAACTGCAGAGTTGGTTTTTTTTTTTTTTTCCTTCTATGATTTGTTTTTTGGATTGCTCCTCTGCCCCTTCTTGGCAACCAGCTCGTCCCTCTTCTTGTATGCATTGGAACATCTGTCACTTGGATGCCTTCAGCCATACTAAGAATTTTATCCATAACTTCTTGAGGGCACCCACACCCAGGGAACATGTGGTTTGTCCAGATCATGGAAAAGGAGAAGAGCTGCTGCAGCTGCAGATTGCTGGTCTTGATCCTGGTGTCCACAGCTTCCTCATGTTAGCAGATGGAGCGTTGCCCACAGGGGCCAGGTCCCTGAAGTTGTGGAGCAAAAACACCAGGTGGTATTGACAGTGTTTGTCAATCTCCTTGCAGCTCAACTCCTCCACCTGGGCAGCCACCAGTGGGTTCCTGCTCAAGTACTGCAACAACATGTTAGGCCTGCAGGATGCAGAGATCACCAGCAGACACTGAAGCCTGGAGCAACTGGGTTTGCAGGGGCGACCAGCCCTGTCACTGAGGCCAGCACCAGCGGCCCTCTAGAGTAACCCCTCAAGAGGCCCAAACACCAAACAACAGTATCCAGAGCAGCTGAACCACCCACTTCCTCTGATCATGTCTTAAACTGATTTCTTCCACCACACTTTTCTGCCATGATGGTCTCCCTTGCCTCAAGATCCAAGGAATGTAATCAGCTGTCTGTGGACAGAGACCTCTGAAACTGTGAGCACCCATACAAATTTTTCCTCCTCTAATTGTTATTGTCAGGTGATTTGGTTGTAACAGATTGAAAAAAAAAAAAAAAACTAACTAAAACAGGCATAAAAGGTTTTGGGTTGGTATTCTTCGCAGGGAACCTTTTCTCCATGACAGAAACCAACTGGTTGTGTGCTGTACATTTCTTCTTAAATATGAGTGTCACAGGTGGAGCTGTAATAGTCATCCTAAAGTCTTAACCTGAATCCAGAATTTTTGAGAAGTGAGGTCACTGATGATGGGAAATAACTGCTAAAGAGGAGGTCCCTGCACCACCCCAGCATCCAGCAAACACAGGTTGTCCATTTTTTGGAAGTGCTCCAGTGGTTTCCCATTCATTTCCTTCATTCAGTTAAATGCATTTATATTGTATCTCAATTTTTTGTAAAATTGAGACTTTTCTAAATAAAACATGGTAATGAAAAATTATACTAAAAGTCCAAATGATCTAAAGAAATGGGCACAGGCCATATGAGGCAAATTACTTGTCTTGCTTTGTTTTTAACTAGAATTAGCATTAAGGATCTTTGAATTTTAAACTTCTTTTTATTTTTATTAGGTTTTTTTATAATTATTCATAGAAGTTGGGTTCATACTGACAAACTCATACATGCATGGAAATTTATTTTAATTCATGATGCCTCCTTTTCCCTTCCTTCTTCCCTCCCCTCTCTCATCCTTCTTCCTCTGCTTTACTCAGCCTCAAACCTCTGTTAATTTGCATTTGTTTGGTTTTTTATATTATCCTATCCTTCCCTCCTCCTTTGCGTGGGCTCTCTTTCCTCCAGGGAGGAGGTCAACGGAACAGGGTAGAGGAGAGTGTGGCTGCAGAGTCACTAATCAAGACCCCCAGATGCAGGTCTGATTTTATTGTGCAGTTACCATGCATATATACTCAGGCAGTAGTTAAGCAGATTACAGGCAGCCACCAATGCAATTTCTGCTAACTGTTCTTGCAGCGACCAATCGAGGAGTGGGCTGTGGAGCAAGCGCAGGGACTGTAACACACAGACTCACACCCAGGGCTGTGCCTACAGGGTAAGTGGTTTGGGGTAAGTGGTTTGCTGCTTACATGCCTAGCACAGGAAAGTGGTTTGCCACTCAGATGCCCTAAACATACACCATTTTTTCATTACTCACTCCATGCACTTGTCCCCACACTCCTTTCCCTGATTTTACTCCAGCTTCCCCAGATAAGAAAAAACATTTGACCTTTGTGTTTCTGAGTTTGGCTTATTTCACTTAACTTGATATTCTCCATTTCCATCCACTTAACCAGCAAATGCCATAATTTCACTTTTTTAATGGCTGATTAGAACTCCTTCTTAGACATACACCACGATTTCTTGATCTATTCATCTAATGACAGATGTCTGGATTGAATTCATAATTTAGTTATTATAAATTGTACTACTACAAACATTGAGGTGGCTGTATCACTGTAGAGTGCCAAAAATATATCTTGGAAAAAAGACAGCCTTTTTAACAACTGAAGCTAGAAAAACTGCCTAGCTACATGTAGAAAAATGAAATTAGACCACTCTCACCCTGCCTATTTTCAATCTTTTGGGAAAATACCAGAGTGGGACAGTTGGGTCATATGGGGCTCCATCCCTAGTTTTCGGAAGAATCTCCATGCTGCTTTCCAGAGTGGTTATTCTAGTTTGCAGTCCCACTATAACAATATGCAGTTGTACCTCCCCCCCCACAACCTCATCAGTATTTATGGTTGTTTGTATTCTCCTTTTTTTTTTTTCTTTTTCTTTTTTTCACATTTTTTGTGGCTTTATTTAAAGACACATGAATAGACATGAACTGTCTATTCATTTTTCTTCACTGTGCAGCCTGGCATTGGGATTGATGATTCTGATGGCCAGTGCTACTCTTTCCATGATGGCTTTATGATTCTTGGAGGAAACATTGCGAGCACTGTAAAATTTGTTGCACATGAGTAGCACTTCCAGCTTCTTAACATTGTGGGCCAGGAACTTCTGGAAGCCATTGAACAGCATGTGCTGTGTTTTCTTGTTGCTCCTAGAACCAATGCTGGGCATCAAGATCTGGCCCTGAAACTTCTCTGCACCTTGTTGTCAATACATCTGGGTTTCATGCTTAATTTTGACATATAGGTCTAACTGGTGCCAGATTAATTTCTTGGTCCTCTTTTTAACAATTTTTGGCTTCACAAGAAGCCATGATGCTGGATACAGATGGTGGCCACCTTTGTAGGCAGCATTCAAGAAAAGAGCTGTTTGTATTCTTGATCATTGCCATTCTGACTGGAGTGAGATGTGATCTTAGTGTAGTTTTCATTTGCATTTCCCTGATTGTTATAGATGTTGAACATTTTTTTTCATATATTTACTGACCATTTATATTTCTTAACTTTTGAGACATTTCTGCTTAGTTCTTTTACCCATTTATTAATTGGGTGTTTAGTTTTTATAGTTCTTTTATATTCTGGTATTAATCCCCTATCAGAAGAATAGCTGACAAAGACTTTTCTCCCATTTAGTGGGCTCCCTCTTCACATTCTTAATTGTTTCCTTTGCTGTGCAGAATTATTATTATTTTTTTAGTTTGATGGCATCCCACTTATTGATTCTTGGTTTATCTCTTCTGCTTTGGGTCTTGTTATGGAAGTTAGTGCCAGTATCTATATGATGAAAAGTTGACCCTGTATTTTCTTCTAGCAGTTGTAAAGTTTCCAGACTTATTTTTTTTTTTAATTTTTTTTTATTGGTTATTCAAAACATTACAAAGATTTCAGAATCACATCGGTTACACATCCACATTTTTACATAATACCATAATAGTAACTGTTGTATTCTGCTACCTTTCCTATCCTCTACTATCCCCCCTCCCCTCCCCTCCCATCTTCTCTCTCTACCCCATCTACTGTAATTCATTTCTCTCCTTATTTTTTTCCCATTCCCCTCACAAACTCTTATATGTAATTTTGTATAACAATGAGGGTCTCCTTCCATTTCCAAGCAATTTCCCTTTTCTCTCCCTTTCCCTCCCACTTCATGACTCTGCTTAATGTTAATCTTTTCCTCCTGCTCTTCCTCCCTGCTCTGTTCTTGGTTGCTCTCATTATATCAAAGAAGACATTTGGCATTTGTTTTTTAGGGATTGGCTAGCTTCACTTAGCATAATCTGCTCTAGTGCCATCCATTTCCCTGCAAATTCCATGATTTTGTCATTTCTTAGTGCTGCGTAGTACTCCATTGTGTATAAATGCCACATTTTTTTTATCCAATCATCTATTGAGGGGCATCGGGGTTGGTTCCACAGTCTAGCTATTGTGAATTGTGCTGCTATGAACATCGATGTGGCAGTATCCCTGTAGTACGCTCTTTTGAGGTCTTCAGGGAATAGTCCGAGAAGGGCAATAGCTGGGTCAAATGGTGGTTCCATTCCCAGCTTTCCCAGGAATCTCCATACTGCTTTCCATATTGGCCTCACCATTTTGCAGTCCCACCAGCAATGTATAAGAGCACCCTTTTCCCCACATCCTCGCCAGCACTTGTTATTGTTCGACTTCATAATGGCTGCCAATCTTACTGGAGTGAGATGGTATCTTAGGGTGGTTTTGATTTGCATTTCTCTGACTGCTAGAGATGGTGAGCATTTTTTCATGTACTTGTTGATTGATTGTATGTCCTCCTCTGAGAAGTGTCTGTTCAGGTCTTTGGCCCATTTGTTGATTGGGTTATTTGTTTTCTTATTGTTTAATTTTTTGAGTTCTTTGTATACTCTGGATATTAGGGCTCTATCTGAAGTGTGAGGAGTAAAAATTTGTTCCCATGATGTAGGCTCCCTATTTACCTCTCTTATTGTTTCTCTTGCTGAGAAAAAACTTTTTAGTTTAAGTAAGTCCCATTTGTTGATTCTTGTTTTTAACTCTTGTGCTATGGGTGTCCTATTAAGGAATTTGGAGCCCGACCCCACAATATGTAGATCGGAGCCAACCTTTTCATCTATCAGACGCATAGTCTCTGATTTGATATCAAGGTCCTTGATCCATTTTGAGTTAACTTTTGTGCATGGCGAGAGGAGGGGGTTCAGTTTCATTTTATTGCATATGGATTTCCAGTTTTCCCAGCACCATTTGTTGAAGATGCTATCCTTCCTCCATTGCATGCTTTTAGCCCCTTTATCGAATATAAGATAGTTGTAATTTTGTGGATTGGTTTCTGTGTCCTCTATTCTATACCATTGGTCCACCCGCCTGTTTTGGTACCAGTACCATGCTGTTTTTGTTACTATTGCTTTGTAGTACAGTTTGAAATCTGGTATCGCTACACCTCCTGATTCACACTTCCTGCTTAGAATTGCTTTTGCTATTCTGGGTCTTTTATTTTTCCATATGAATTTCATGATTGCTTTATCTATTTCTACAAGAAATGCCGTTGGGATTTTGATTGGCATTGCATTGAACCTATAGAGAACTTTTGGTAATATTGCCATTTTGATGATGTTAGTTCTGCCTATCCATGAACAGGGTATATTTTTCCATCTTCTGAGATCTTCTTCTATTTCTCTCTTTAGGGTTCTGTAGTTTTCATTGTATAAATCTTTCACCTCTTTTGTTAGGTTGATTCCCAAGTATTTTATTTTTTTTGAGGATATTGTGAATGGGGTAGATGTCCTCATTTCCAGTTCAGAAGATTTGTCGCTGATATACAGGAATGCCTTTGATTTATGCGTGTTGATTTTATATCCAGCCACTTTGCTGAATTCATTTATTAGCTCTAGTAGTTTCTTTGTAGACCCTTTTGTGTCTTCTAGGTATAGGGTCATATCATCCACAAATAGTGATAATTTAAGTTCTTCTTTTCCTATTTTTATGCCTTTAATTTCTTTCATCTGTCTAATTGCTCTGGCCAGTGTTTCGAGAACTATATTGAATAGAAGTGGTGAGAGAGGGCATCCCTGTCTTGTTCCAGATTTTAGAGGGAATGCCTTCAGTTTTTTTCCATTTAGAATGATGCTAGCCTGAGGCTTAGCATATATAGCTTTTATAATTTTGAGGTAAGTTCCTATTATCCCTAGTTTTTCTAATGTTTTGAACATAAAGGGATGCTGTACTTTGTCGAATGCTTTTTCTGCGTCCACCGAGATGATCATATGGTTCTTATCTTTAAGTCTATTGATGTGGTGAATAACGTTTATTGATTTCCGTATATTGAACCAGCCTTGCATCCCAGGGATGAATCCTACTTGATCATGGTGCACAATCTTTTTGATATGTTTTTGTATACGATTTGCCAGAATTTTATTGAGGATTTTTGCATCTAAATTCATTAGGGATATTGGTCTGTAGTTTTCTTTCTTTGAGGTGTCCTTCTCTGGTTTGGGAATCAGGGTGATATTGGCCTCATAGAATGAATTTGGGAGTTCTCCCTCTTTTTCTATCTCCTGAAATAGATTATGGAGTATTGGTATTAGTTCCTCTTTAAATGTTTTGAAAAACTCTGCTGTATATCCATCCGGTCCTGGGCTTTTCTTGGTTGGTAGTCTTTTGATGGCTTCTTCTATTTCCTCCCTTGATATTGATCTGTTTAGGTTGTTTATATCTTCCTGATTCAATCTGGGTAGTTTATATGTCTCAAGGAATTTATCTATGCCTTCACTATCTTCTATTTTATTAGAGTATAGGGTTTCAAAATAATTTCTAATTATCGTCTGTATTTCTGAATTGTCTGTTGTGATGTTGCCTTTTTCATCCCGTAAGCTAGTAATTTGGGTTCTCTCTCTTCTTCTCTTTGTTAGTGTGGCTAGTGGTCTATCAATCTTATTTATTTTTTCAAAGAACCAACTTTTAGTTTTGTCAATTTTTTCGATTGTTTCTTTTGTTTCGATTTCATTGATTTCTGCTCTAATTTTAATTATTTCTTGCCTTCTACTGTATTTGCTGCTGATTTGTTCTTCTTTTTCTAAGGCTTTGAGGTGTAGTATGAGGTCATTTATTTGTTGGCTTTTCCTTCTTTTAAGGAATGAACTCCATGAAATGAATTTTCCTCTTAGTACTGCTTTCATAGTGTCCCAAAGATTTCGATATGTTGTTTCTGAGTTTTCGTTTACCTCTAAGAATTTTTTAATTTCCTCTTTGATGTCTTCTGTAACCCTTTGTTCATTCAGTAGCATATTGTTTAATCTCCATGTGATGTAGGGTTTTTCCTTTCTCATTTTATTATTGATTTCCAATTTCATTCCATTATGATCAGATAAAATGCATGGTAGTATCTCAACTCCTTTGTAATTGCTAAGCTTTGCCCTGTGACATAATATATGGTCTATTTTTGAGAAGGATCCATGTGCTGCTGAGAAGAAAGTGTATCCGCTTGATGTTGGGTGGTATATTCTGTATATATCAATTAAGTCTAAGTTATTTATTGTATTATTGAGCTCTATGGTTTCTTTATTCAATTTTTGTTTGGAAGATCTGTCCATTGGTGAGAGAGGTGTATTAAAATCTCCCATGATTATTGTGTTGTGGTCTATTAGACTCTTGAACTTGAGAAGAGTTTGTTTGATGAACGTAGCTGCACCATTGTTTGGGGCATATATATTAATGATCGTCAAGTCTTGTTGGTGTATGGTTCCCTTGAGCAGTATGTATTGTCCTTGTTTATCCCTTTTGATTAACTTTGGCTTGAAGTCTATTTTATTTGATACAAGTATGGACACCCCTGCTTGCTTCCGGGGTCCGTATGAGTGATATGATTTTTCCCAACCTTTCACCTTCAGTCTGTGTATGTCTTTTCCTATCAGATGAGTCTCCTGTAGGCAGCATATTGTTGGATCTTTTTTTTTTAATCCATTCTACTAGCCTATGTCTTTTGATTGGTGCATTTAAGCCATTAACATTTAGGGTTACTATTGAGATATGGTTTGTATTTCCAGCCATATTTGGTTATGTATGATACTTAACATGATTAGTTTTTCCTCTATGCTTAGTTTTTCCTTTATTGTACTACCTCCCGTTGTTGGTTTTCATTGTTATTTTTCATTTCCTCTTCCTGTAATGTTTTGCCAAGGATGTTTTGAAGAGCTGGTTTTCTAGCTGCAAATTCTTTTAACTTTTGCTTATCGTGGAAGATTTTTATTTCATCTTCAATCCTGAAGCTTAATTTCGCTGGATACATGATTCTTGGTTGGAACCCTTTTTCTTTCAGCGTTTGAAATATGTTGTTCCAGGATCTTCTAGCTTTCAGAGTCTGTGCTGAAAGATCAGCAGTTATCCTGATTGGTTTACCTCTAAATGTAATCTGCTTCCTCTCTCTTGTGGCTTTTAAGATTCTCTCCTTATTCTGTATGTTGGGCATCTTCATTATTATATGTCTTGGTGTGGATCTCTTATGATTTTGTATATTCGGTGTCCTGTAGGCTTCTAGTATTTGGATTTCTTTTTCATTCTTTAAGTCTGGGAAGTTTTCTAGTATTATTTCATTGAATAGATTACTCATTCCCTTGGTTTGAACCTCTGTACCCTCTTGTATCCCAATAACTCTTAGGTTTGGTTTCTTGATGTTATCCCATAATTCTTGGATGTTCTGCTCATGATTTCTTAACATTCTCACTGAGCTGTCTATGTTCTTTTCAAGTTGAAAAACTTTGTCTTCGTTGTCTGAAGTTCTATCTTCCAAGTGTTCTACTCTGCTGGTAATACTCTCATTTGAGTTTTTAATTTGGTTTATTGTTTCCTGCATTTCCAGGATTTCTGTTTGTTTGTTTTTTATATCCTCTATCTCCCTATAGAGTTGATCTTTTGCTTCTTGGATTTGTTTATGTAATTCATTGTCAAAGTGATTTTTCATTGTCTGAATTTGATGAATAATGTCTTCCTTGAGACTCCAGATCATCTGAAGCATGTATATCCTGAACTCTTTGTCTGACATTCCATCAGCTGCAGATATTACCTCATCTAATGTTGAATTGACCTGTATTGTTTGTGGTCCTTTCTTTCCTTGTCTTTTCATACTGCTCATGATTCTTTCTAGCTTTGTGAAACTGTTGAGCTAATGTTTTTCCCCTTATATATTTGTATTGTTCTTGAATAGCTCCAATATCCCTCTTTTTCGGAGAAAGACAATGTTAACAGATCCCAATATCAACAGTACATTATCTAAGGACAAGTTTTCATTATTAATACATTTATAGTTAGATTCTAAGACTATATATATTGGATTTAATTATTACTTAAGAATATATTCCTTAGTTTCATAAAAGGCGTATCATATCTGGTGGCATATAGAAAACTTAATTTCAGACGAAGGATGTTATACTTAAAGAGAAAGGAGTGAGGGAATGAGGTTAAACTAACTTAGCAGCTTTGGAGAACTCTAACCACTCGACTGGTAATTTATGGAAGAATGTATAGACTCAACCTCCTATTTAGATAGTTACCCTATGTATAGATAGCAAAAGTTAGGAGATTGAAAGTGCTATAGAGAGAATATGAATAAAAAAAAAGAAAAGAAAAGAAATAACAAGGAAGAAAAGAGAAATAAGAGAAGGGAAAGGGAAGTAAGATAGAAATACAGAAAAAAAATGGGGGGGAGGTGGGGTATATGCAATTCCTCTATATTATATTACTTTGGTAATTCAGTTGATCATGCTCAGTTCTTGGTTTCACATATGCTGAAGTTGTGGAAGAGAGAGAAGAAAAGAGAAAGAGAGGGAAAAAAAAAAAAAAGTCTCTCAGAACACTGTTTTCCTTGCTTCCAGTAGGTGGCGTTGTCTATTCCTAGTTTGAGCCTCTGTATTCAGGGTGGTGGGTATAGCCAGTGTGAAGGGAAATGAGCTTCCACCTGTATCTTCCCTACTCTAGTCTCTGAGGTAGAAACCAGGTGCCTCTACAGTTGTTGTTTTGTGTTGATAGCTACAATCCCCAAAAGCTTGTGGGAAATATTTTGAGTTATCGCAGCTAAGGGTGGGGGAGTTGGAAACCGGGTACCTGGATCAGCCGCAACTGTGCTGGTAGCCACACCCACTTTGATGGGTTTTAAGGGTTGATGGGCTTCCTGGAGACTAGCGCTCGGGGCGGGACCGAACTTCCTCCTCCGGTCTGGCTGAGCGGCTGGCGCCTTCCTGCTCCGGTCTGGCTGGGCGACTGTCGCGGCTTCCTGCTCCGGTCTGGCTGGGCGGCTGTCGCTCCAGACTTATTCATACATCTTTGATCCATTTTGATTTGAGTTTTGTGTTGGGTGAGAGACAGGGGTCTAATTTCATTTTGCTACACATAGTTATCCAGTTTTCCCAGAACCATTTGTTTAAAAGGATGTCTTTTTTCCATTATATATCTTTAGCACCTTTGTCAAATATCAGATGGCTATAGATATGTGGGTTTGCTTCTATGCATTGAAAATTTGCCCTATTTTGCACTGATTTCTGTTTTTAAAATTTAAATTGGGTTTCTTGTAAGCAACATATACTGTTGGATCTTGGTGTGAAATTCAGTCTGACCATGTATGTCTTTTAGTAGTGGCAATTAATAACTTATAACTAATATAATTCATAGTATAATTTGTTGAAATATACCTTCTGTGTCTTCACATTCTAGTTTCTCCTTAAGTTCAATGGGTTTTTTTCTAATTTTTTCCAGCTTTATAAATGACAAAATTGTGTGATCTTAAGGTATACAGCTAAGGTATACAACATGATTAAGATTCAATTTTTTGTTGTTGTTGTTATTGATGGACCCTCATTTTTTCATTTATTTATATGTGGTGCTGGGGATTGAACCCAGTGCCTCACACATGCTAGGCAAGTGCTCTACAACTGAGCTACAGCCCCAAAATTCAAAATTCAATTTTTTATTTTCATTTTTCTCATTAATTCGTTCATTTGTTCTTCATTTTGATTTTGTTTTTTTTTTTTTTTAAAGTGTTCCCTTTCATCTATTTGCTAGCTTAAGTGATAGTTGATTTTTGGGCTGGCTAGGCCACCTTCCCACAATGATTTCTCAAACACTTTGTATGGATGCTGAGATAATGTTTTTCATAGGTGATTAACATTAACATTTAATCAGTCGTTGCTGAGTAAAGCAGGTTGCCCTCTAAGATGTCCCTGGGCCTCATGGTCAAAAGCCTTTAGAGTAAATACTAAGATTTCCAAGGTACTGCTCTGCTGAATTCAGACTCAAGAATTGGACCTTACCTCTTACTGAATTATCAGGCTGCAGCCTGCCTAGCAATTTAACCTCACCAGCCACAATGATTATATGAAACAATTCAATAGAATAGTTGCCTCTTTCTGAATGTGTGTCTGGTTATGTACCTATTATATGTATCCATCCAATCTTACACTGCTATAATGGTGTTTGTTTATCATAGACTGTATATATAATGGTGGTCTCATAAGATTACAATGGAATTGAAAAATTCCTGTTACCTTGTTATGTCATCCCGTCCTAAGGTTGAAGTGCAACACATTAGTTATGTTTATGATGATAATGAAGCAAGCAATACTACTGTACTACCAATCATGTAACCCTATCACACAATTATGTGTAGTAGATAATATTTGTCATGATAATAAATAAGTATGATATTATCTGTGTTTCTTGTAGTATAGTTCTCATTTTTAATCAGAGTGTACTCCTTCTAATTATAAAAATGTTGAGTATAAAGCTGTATGTTGTACTATGCTTACAACAGCCTCATACCTCTCCTGTATCTTCAGACTATGAGACTGATGCACTGTTCACTACACCAAGAGGGCTGCTACCGTCTCTTGATTGCTTCATTTCTCCTGTGCTGGATTCAACTTCATGTTGCTTAATTCATGGCCCTAGAAGCAATAGGTTTCAATATATATATTATATGTACAATATGTTATATATATAGTACATATACAACACATATTCACACACACTCCATGTAGCCTTAGTGTGTAGTAGGCTGTACCATCTACATTTGTGTAAAGTGCACTGTATGATATTCATAGAATGATGAAATTGCCTATGATGCATTTCTCAGGACATACCACTATTGCTAAGTGATGCAGGACTGTAGGGAATATGTGTACATATCTCCCTGCAGTTGGTTCTCAACATTTATAGGTTCTGCATCTTTAGATTCCACCAAACATGTGTTGCAAATGTTTTCTAAAAATTGTATCTGTACTAAACGTGTATGTTTCATTTTTCTCTTTATTAATCCTGCAAATAACAAGAAAATACACACAAAAAATTTTTGTATCTATAATCTCTACCTACCTATTTTATCCTATATCTTTCTCTTTCATCTGTCAAAATATTTATACCTACATCTATCCTATTCTATTGCTGTTATATCTCCTATTAATTCTGTTTTCATGGAGAACCCTGACTAATACAGTTCATCTATACCTTTAAGAAGGTATTATTTTAATAAATTTTTTTTCATGGGGGTAATGAAATTTGATTGGAGGGGTACTCTGCCACTGAACCACAACCCTGTAATTTTTCCTTTTTATTTTGAGACAAAGTTTTACTAAACTGTTAAGGGTCTCAAGAAACAGCCAAGACTGGCTGCAAACTTGCAATCTGCTTGCCTCCACCTCCTGAGTCATTAGGATTACATGCAGACACCACATACCTGAATTCAAGTGAATTTCAGTGTTTGTGAAAGTTTCATTTTGCCTTAATTTTTGAAAGACAGCATCACTGGGTAAAGAATTTGAGGTTGACATATTTTTCCTTTCATTTTGTAAAGGTATTGCTCCCCAGTCTTCTTCCTCTCCTGCTTCTGGTAAACAATCTGCTCCTATCATTAAGGTCCAAGTGTCCCATTCACTACTAGTTTAATCAAGTGACATCATATGTGGTGACAGTGTTTTCTTCATGTTTCCTGGGATTGATTTTAGTGAGTTATTTGCTTGTTGGTTTCGGGTTTTCCCCAGTTGTGGAATATTTTTGGCCATTATTTTCTCAAATACTCTATCTATTCATGCCCCATACCCACCCTGCCTTCCTGACTTCAATCACACACTTTATGCTGAAAGAAGCTGTTCCCCAACACAGTGATGTATTGATTATTGTTTTTATTATCCCCCAGTTTTATCTTTAGTAGTTTCTAAGGTTCACTGATCTTCCTTGTATCTCATTTACTATCACTCAGTTTGTTTATTTATTTACTTTTCCTTAATCTCACACTTCCATTTTTCATCTCTGCAAGTATCTATATCTATAATCTCTATTTGTTTGTGTGATATTTTGTTCATTCCTCTGGATCTTGAACAACTGAAACACAGTTGTGATAAATGTCTTTGTATCTTCTCCTGAGATACCAAATGGGAAGGCTGGGTAGAAAGGGCAGACTGGGGTCCTCAGATCTGGTTGAGCTGAGCCAGACCTGACCTGGCTTTGCTTTCAGGCCTCCTGGGCTAGAGGAAGAGTATGATACAGACCAGGAAGATGTTTGTATCTCACTTATCCGACTGCCTGAGTCACTGTGAGCTTTATCATTGTTGTCCCACCTGTGGCAGTAATAGTTAGCCTAACCCCCAGGTTGGGCTCTGCTGATGGACAGGGTGGCTGTGTTTTCTGAAATGGAGCCAGAAATTTTGTCAGAGATTTCTTAGGATTCTTTGAAATCTCCTTAGATGAATAGTACAGGAGCCTAGTTTGTTCTTTTTTTTTAAAATTAAATTTATTTTTTTAATTCTTTTTGTAGTTGTAGATGAACAGAATGCGTTTTTTTGTTTATTTTTATGTGGTGCTAAGGATCAAACCTAGTGCCTCATACATGCTAGGCAAGTGCTCTACCACTGAGCTACAGCCTCAGCCCCAAATTAGATTTATATATATACAAAACTTGTATCAGGTTAAAATCAGGCAATTCAGCATGTACCTATAGTCCTAGCCACCCAGGAGGCTGATTCAAGAGCATCACTTGAACCCAGGAGTTCTAAACAGCCTGGGCAACATAGTGAGACCCCATCTCAAAAAAAAAAAAGTTTAAATAAGATTAAATTTATTAATATCTTTAAACATTTATCATTTATAGTGAAAACTTACAAAATCATTTCTTCTAGCCTTTTCTAATGCACTGTAAAAGGATTAAGTTGATAAAATTTTGTTCTGTATATTTTACCACAACTTTATAAAAGAATCACTGCTGGGCACTGTGGTGCACATCAATGACTGAGGAGGCTTAGGCAGAAAGACCTCAAATTCAAGGCCAGCCTTAACAATTTAGCAATATCCTCTTTTTTAGATATACATCACAGTAGAGTGTATTTTGACATTATATATACAATATTATATATATAATATATATTTATGGAGTATAACTTATTCTAATTAAGATCCCATTCTTGTGGTTGTACATGATGTAAAGTTACACTGGTTATGTAGTACATGAACATGGGAAAGTTATGTTGGATTCATTCTACTATCTTTTTATTCCCACCCCGGCTCCCTTCCCTTTGTCTAATCCAATGATCTTTTATTCTTCCTTCCACCCACACCCACCTTATTGTGTTAAAATCCACATTTCAGAGAAAACATTGCATTCATTCTTTGTATTTTGGTGTGTGTGTGTGTGTGTGTGTGTGTGTGTGTGTGTGTGATGGTAAATAGCTGCCAAGTAGGAGGTCTCTGCACCATATCTACAAAATAATTCCTTACTCTCTTATCTTAGTATAATTGGTTAAAAGTGCACAGGCAACAGCCTCACTGATTTTTCTATTTAGAAATTTCTTCCACCACATTTTACTTTCTCTTAATTTTGGCTTTCCATCAAGCCCTAAGGCCTAGGCACAGTTTAGCTTGATTCTTTGCTTGACTCCAGTTTCCAAAATGATATTGCTCCTTTCCATCTGAGCCCTCATCAGCATGATGCCCTCATCTGTCCACATTTTTAGTAGCATCCTGGTCATGACCACATAACCAATCTTTAAGAAGTTATAAACTTTTCCTAAATTTTTTTTTTGCCATCTAGCTCCTCAACAGAATCATCCATATTGTTCCATTTTCAGCATTTTAAGCTTTTTTAGCCTATTTCTCCAAGATCTCCCAGCCCTATTTCTAAATTTTCATGTATTGATTGTTAAAAACAGTCTTATTTCTCTATTCCAATTTTCAGTCTTAGTCCTTTTTATGTTGCTATATCTGATTACCACAGACAGGTAACTTATGAGGAAAAGAGGTTTATTTAGCTCATAGTTCTATAAGTCCAACAACATAGCACCATCATATGCTTCACTCTCCTGAGGGCCTTTCTGCTGACAGAGAGTCCTGAGATGGCGGAGGGCATCATGTAACAAGACAAATCTTGCTCAGGTTTCTCTTTGTCTTCTTAAGCTGCAGTCCCATTGGATTAAGACTTGGTCTTTATAACCTCATTAATATTTATTACCTTTCTAAGGTCTGACCTCTAAATTCATAGATTACATTTCTCCACTCTATCTCATGATGGGAAATGAATTTCCACCTCAGTTTTGGAGGAGACATTCAAGTTATAGCATAAAGAATAAATATCATATTCAGGCAGTCCTTCAGTTCTCCCATGGTTCTTGATTAAAGACAGAAAATCACTACCACCATTAAGGCAGGGCTGATAATGGACCAGAAACTTCAGAGATAAACTCTGGATTCCTCCCACCTGGGAGGGGAGGTGTTTGCTGAAGGTTCAGGTGATGTGGAATAAATTGAGAAGAGTGATAATGAGTATCAGCTACAATGTTAGAACCAGTAACAAGGAGGTTCAAGTATTTGAAATGAACATGTAGATACAGGTTAGCCAAATATTCTTGTTTTCTCTTCCCCTTTCTTCCTCGTATTTTCCAACATAAGACATTCTGACAGTATATGTTTAACTTTGAGATGAAGTGTTTGAAAATAAAATGTGAATTAGCTCTGAGAAGAATAATGTCACCCAAAAGTCAGAAAGGGTTTTGCATAATTTTACCAAGGAACAGTGAGTCTGTTTATGATTTTACCCAGGATTGTTGCATCTTATTAAGTAGGAACATGGATCTCAACATAATCTTTCTTCGGAGATTTGGTGGATTATAAAATGTGTGGGTTCCCATTGCCAATGGGTGGACTATGAGGACTTTATGTTAACAGCTTCCAGACTTTCCTTTATTCTACATTTCTGGTTAACCTTGGTGAAAAGAAATTTGCCTGTGTGAGATTCAGCATGTACTAGGGCATTCCCCAAACTATTAACAAGTCCATCATCAGTTAAGAAATTGTCCAGATGTGGTGTGAAACACACTGTATTAATGGCTGTTTATTCTATAGGGTTTAGAATGCATACCATGGTCACCTAGTGGTTAAAAATGACAGCTGAAACCAAAACGTCAGTAGTTTCATGAAGCTGGATTCCTACAGAGGCAGAGCCAGGCAACTTGACTTCAGGCAGCAATCAGACCAGAATCACCCTGTGTGGGAATGGGTGGGCCAGCCTGACAGAGGAGTACCTGAGGAGATACCACAGGGCCCACTATACTGGTTTGCTCAGTTCAGATTCATAGGCTTTGTAGGAGCTTGGGGCTTCAGGAGCTTTTCAAGGACTGGATACTTCTGACTAATCCAGGTCATATGGACCTAAAAGTGGCCCAGTCTACACATATGTAAATTCAGGGATCAAGAACAGAGTTCATTGACACCTGTGTCTGTCCTCCCACTTAGGTCCTCTATCCTTGACACACTCCCAAGCCAAAAACTCACCAGGACAGCCTGATATGTCACCCATAAATCCACTCATGATACCCCCTCTGCAAAGCCTACCTAGAGAACTGGAAGGAAAGGGCAGTCTAGGGGCCTCAGATCTGTATAAGCTGGGCCAGACTCTCTTATGGCTTTACTGCCAGTCCTCCTGAAGACTATAAGAATGTGACACAGACAAGGAAAGTGTTTGTGTCTCACTTCTCCATTTGCCTGAATCACTGTGTGCTTTAGCATTGCTGTCCCACCTTTGACAGTAATAATCAGCCTCATCTTCAGCCTGGACCCTGCTGATAGTCAGGGTGGCTGTGTTCCCTGAGCTGGAGCCAGAGAATCGGTCAGGGATCCCTGAAGGCCTCTCGCTGTCCTCATAAATCACCAGTACAGGGGACTGAGCAGACTTCTGCTGGTACCAATGAATATATTTTTCAGAGAGTTTGTCTCCAGAGCAGGTGATTATAGCCGTCTGACCTGGAGTCACTGACACTGAGGGTGGCTGTGTCAGTACATAGGAGGCCATGGAACCTGAAAGAGAGAAGAGGAGAGGGGGACCTGAGGATGAAGGACCCATTAGCAGGTACCCTTAATGTTGGGCTGAGCTCAAGGTTTGAGGTGGACCCAGCTCAGGATCCTGTGAGAGCTGAGCCTGGGGACAGGTTAGCAGATCACCTGTGCAGACAGACAGAAGGGTGAGAAGGAGAGGGATCCAGGCCATGGTGGAGATGTCCCAGAGTTCTGTCTCCTGAGAATCACAAGACAGCTGGGCTCCCCCAGACCTCTCTTATTTCCTCTCTTGTCCTTTGGGGTAGTATTTGGTTGTCATGCAAATTTTCTCCTCCCCTAGGTCTCTTCATTGAGTGCAAGTGGGAGTGAGAAGAAGAGACTGAGGAGGAGGAGTGGAGTCCCAACTTCCTCCAGATTTTTCTCTGGGCAGAAAATCAGCTTTGAACCCCAAGTTTCCAGGACAGAGTCTCCTTTCAGAAATTGACACGATGACCATTGTCCTAGACCTTCTGAGGTGTGGTATGTCCTGGGCCCAGCTCAGCAGGGTTGTTGACCTTCTAGGAGCCTGGTCATGGGCTGAGATGAAACCTACTGTGGCCATTGATAACATCTGATTCAGCAAACGGTGAATCATTGTACCTCGCTTTCCTCCTTCTCTTTCTGTGTCCCCCAAGTGCATTTTTGTCTCATCCTTGCTGTTTCGTTTGAACGTGGTCTGGAAATATTAGCCTTTCTGGTAAATCATTTCATATAGAAATTTTGCTTGGTAAGCACGCACCTGCTTTTTGTATTCATCACAGCTTCTATTCTCATTTCACATCTGGTGTTTTCTTCCTTCTGTGGCATCCCCCTTCTCACAAGGCACTAAGGATCAGAACAAGAATACTTTCTTTTATTTAGTTGTTTATCAGTATTTCAAATTATCTTGTTAAAAAGGCCAGAAACCAGACCTATTTAAGAACTGCACTTTAGACTTGTGGTCTCTGAATGTTATCATGGTCACAGGTACAGAATTGACTCTTGAAAGTGGGTGATCAGGGATTCTTCCTGTAAGGAGGATCCTGTCAATGAACCAAGGATAGGCTATCATCAGAGCTGTGAAAAGAGGGACACAAGAGTCCATGTCATTCTACAGAGGTTTTTTTTTTGTTTTGTTTTGTTTTTTTGTCTTTTAATTAGTTATACATGACAGTAGAATGCATTATGCACTTCGATGTATCATACATAGATAATTTCTCATTTTTCTGAGTGTACGTGTTGTAGAATCATAGGTCATGCAGCCACATATATACATAAAGTAATAATGTCTGTTTCATTCTACTATCTTTCCTATCCCCACATACCCTCCCCTCCCCTCCCCTCCCTTCACTTCCATCTACCTAATATAAGTTACTGCTATTCTTCTCTAGGGCTCCCTAGTTTATTGTGAATTAGCATCCAAATATCAGAGAAAACATTCAGCCTTTGGTTTTTCAGAATTGATTTATTTCACTTAGCATGATATTCTCTAGCTCCATTCATTTCCTGGCAATTGCCATAATTTCATTCTTTTTTAAAGTTGAGTAATATTCCATTGCATATACCACATTTCCTTATCCATTCATTTATTGAAGGGCATCTAGATTGGTTCCATAGTTTAGCTATTGTGATTTGAGCTGCTATATACATTGACATGGCTGCATTACTGCAGTATGCTGATTTTATGCCCTTTGGGTATAAATCGAGGAGTGAGATAGCTGGGTCAAATAGTGGTTCCATTCCAAGTTTTCTGAGGAATCTCCATACTGCTTTCCATAGTGGTTGCACCCAATTTACAGTCCCACCAGCAATGTATGAGTGCACTTTTTTCTCCACATTCTTGCCAACATATATTGTTGCCTATATTCTTGATGATTGCCATTCTGACAGAAGTGAGATGAAATCTTAGTGTAGTTTTAATTTGCATTTCTCTAATTGCTAGAGATGTTGAACACTTTTTCATATATTTGTTGGTTGATTGTATTTCTTCTTCTGTGAAGTGTCTATTCATTTCCTTAGCCCATTTATTGATTAGGTTTTTTTTTTTTTTTTTGGTGTTAAGTTTTTTGAGCTTTTTATATATCCTAGAGATTAATGCTTTATTGGAGGTGCATGTGGTAAAGATTTTCTCCTGATCTGTAGGCTTTCTCCTCACATTATTGATGTTTCCTTTGCTGAGAAGAAGCTTTTCATTTGAATCCATCTCATTTATTGATTCTTAATTTTACTTCTTGTGCTTTAGGAGTCTTGTTAAGGAAGTCAGGTCCTAGGCTGACATGGTGAAGATTTGGACCTACTTTTTCTTCTATTAGGTGCAATGTCTCTGTTCTAGTTCCTAAGTCTTTGACCCACTTTGAGTTGAGTTTTGTGCAGGGAGAGAGACAGGTTTAATTTCATTTTGTATGCAAAAGAGTCAGCCTTGCAGCAGCTGCCCAGCCTGATACCTGGGACCAGCTCCTCTAGTGCATTTCCCAGGGAAAGCCCTCTTTTGCCCAGGCTCCTGGCATAATTGTGGGTTGACCCACTCTAAGTCTGATCCTCAAAACCCTTGCTCATTACAACCCAAGGCTATAGAATGAATTCTCCTTTCAATCTGGGGACTGCTCCTTAAACACCCGTTGAACACCACAGCTGGCCTTCCTCTTGGGCTCCCCAGGGCATCTGGAGCTTCTGTTTTGACTGCTCCTTGCTGCAGTTCTGCTGCCCCCTGCCAGTGTATGAGCCTCAGAGCAGGAACTTCCCTCTGCAGGGGACCCTTAAACCATCTTTTACCTGAGAGGGTTGGACAGAGAGTGCAGTCTCACTCTATGTCAGCCTCACCCACCCTGTCCTTCTCAGCACAGCACAGAGAAGTGGCCTCTGCAGTGTGCTTGACAGTGGGCCACGTAATTGAATGTCCAAATGTAAAATCTGTCTCTGGTCCATGTGTTTTGATAGAAGAATAAAAAGTGCAGAATAAGCTTTAGTCTTACTACAAAGGGTCCGGTTCAGAGAGACCTATGTGACACCCCTCAGGGAAGTTTCCTTACTTCACAAATAGGAATCAAAACTGATTTTACTCCTTCTCCCATCACAGCATGGGTGATGCTACAGAACACAGGATGTGTTTGGTACCACAGTTCATCTGTGTGCTTATGCCACCTCCAACATCCCTGTTCTCCTCCCCCCTTCTCCTCCCTCTTCTTCTGCTCCTGTTCTCTTCCTTGTTCTCATCAATATCACCACTACCACCACCATCATCATCATTGCTATTACAATTATTTTTACTTCATCACACATGCCCTCTCACTACAAAATGTTTGCCAGCACATTAATGTAATCATGAGTACTCTGTGCATCCTAATCTTGCATCAAAAACAATTTAGTAATAAATACTTTTAAGTGATACTAGCAATTTTTTTTTAAATCTCATAATGGTCATGTCCAAAAAAATTGGAATGAAAATTGAGCCAATTGTGTGGTGAAATACTAGTTCATGGTGGAAGACTTTTGTATAAGCCTGGTGTGAGCCTCCCATGAAATTGAAAAAAAAAAATCCTTCTATTCAGTCTTAATGAAGTCCAGGCCAACTTCACAAAAAAATCACTGTTTGCTGAGTCCATTTCATAGATCTCTTCAGAGGAAGGAAAGGATTCTAATATTAGACTGTGCCACCTAGTGAAACCTGAGATATTTAGAGACAGGGTCTTGCTAAATTATTTAGGGCTTCTCTAAGTGTGCTGAGGCTGGATTTTAACTCATGATTCTCCTACCTCAGGCTCCCAAGTAGCTGGGATTAAAGGTGTACACCATTGCACCCAGCTAAAGTAAGCAATTCTTAAAGAACTTCTCAATGACAGCAGAAAGTATCTTTCTTCTTAAAGTAAGCTAATCTGAGATACACAGCTGTTTTCATGTGAAGCAAGTTGTGTGATTGCAAGATAAGCATCTGAACATCTGCATACCTCTCTGAACTAAAATTTTGAAATGAACACTATTAATGGCATTGCTAATGCAGGTAATCTATGGACAAATGAATGAGAAAAAGAACAGTAAGACAGAAAAATAAGTCATCTGTATCTACAACAGTCATATGGTTTTATGGTGAACTCCATAATTGTCTGAAAATTCATTCCAATTTATCTGTTTTATTTGCTGAGTCACAGAGATGTGTTTTTTCTGCTTTTTTTGTTTTATTTTCCTCTGTATCTCATTGTCCATGATAAAACCAGCTCTCTGAACCTTGGAACACAGGAGAAACAGAACCACAGAAATGTTTCTTCCTGATGCTTCTCATAAAAATTTATGAAATGCTTTTTCAGTCTCTGTATTTTCATATTTACTTACTTTATACTAATTAAATTTCCATATTGAAAACAACATGTTATTGTTTTTGCAGGTAATAGTTTCTCTATCAAAAAAAGTTAAAAAAAGAAAATGGGCCCCAAAATGCATGAAACAGCTGTGTGTGAACCCTGAAATACAAGCCACAGAAGGGAAGGTAGGAAGACAGGACTCAGAGGTGAGATTTCTGCTCGTCCTTTTTTCTCCCTTGCTTGGACTCCAGGCAGCCCTGGGACTGAAAGGGATCCCATATGAGACAGGACAAACCCCTTGTTCAGTGTTCCATCCTGAGAAAGGTGACTCTTGGTGCTCTGAGTAGGATTGAGGAATCATGTTTTGTTTTCCTGCTGTCCATTTTCAATACCCCATCCTTCAGGACATTTGGCTTCACTGACAGCAGTCACAGCAGAAGGAGCAAGGACCTGATCTAGAGTGCATCCAAGAGGATGGCATGAAGCTTCCTTGGTTCTATTGCCTTGTCTTCCTGGTACTCAGCCTGGACACATGTATAGGCATAGAAGTGCTCAGCAATAAACATACACTTTGTTAAACCAGCGGGAGAAGGGGAAACACCACAGATAAGGTTTAAGGAGGTTGAGAGAGATGAGGTTGGGAAAGCAACCACCCAGATCACTTATGATCTTATTATGGCCTTACCTCTATACTGCAGACACATGGATCTGATACTAAAGAAGATGCAAAAACTGAAAACAGGATTGAGGGGTAGGGATAGTCCACAACCAGTTTCCAAGTGGGAGACTGTATGGTGTATATACAAAGTAAATGCAAAGAGTATTGCAAAACTTTTATAAAGTAACCTGAGATAGGATCTTAACAAGATGCAAGAGTTTTATAAAATAATATTGGAAGTCTGGAATAGAGTCCAACTATCTTGATATATAATGGATTTAGGGAAGCTCAACATTCATGTGAAAGACAGTCAGGAGATGACAGAAGTGTTACATTTCTCTGACAAAGGCTTTAGGGCACCCATTGCAAAATCCATCCCAGAAATAAGGGCAAACACTATTGAAGTGAATGGAAATCTAGAAAAGTTACAGGAAGGAAATTAAAGTTTAAAGGAGAGAAATGTGTGGAATGATTACAGATGGACATTCTCCTGGAGATAGGAAATGAAAAATAGATGCTAAACAGGAGTCACCCTGATTAGCCTCATAATATAAACTAATCAATAAAATACACAGAAGGGAAAATTGAACAGTAAAAGAATCTTCCCAAAAACAGAAAAAAAAAAATATCAGTAACCTGTTGGATAATCATGTGACTTATTATATAGGAAATGAGTGTCCTCAAAGGAGAACAGACAGAAATTATGAATCCGTGATTCATCAAGTACAATTAAATCCACACATTCAAAAAGTTCAAATGTCAGCACAGGAACATGGAAAGAGCCACATGTGGGCTCATTAAATGCATCTTCTTGTTTTCATGAAAACTTTTTTTTTTCCCACCCTGGATTTTATTTGGTAGGTAGTTACAATAGTGTGATTGATCTGGCTCATGTACATGCAGTCAGCTGGGGCCCAGGGTGGCTCTTTGCAAAGCTGAGGTGCAAGCTAAGGAAGCCAGGCAGGTCAGGGGTCCTTTCTACCTTCTCAAGCCTCCGCCTGAGTTCTCGTCAATTCTAGTCTCCCTGGCATGATTAGGGACATTATCAGAGAAACATATAATAGGGGGCACATCTGGGCACTTATTCTCTTTGCTGTAGATGCATTTATTCAACCACCCCCAAATTCAACTCTTGACCCGATATGAGACCTTTTAAACCAGGATTTCTTGCAGGAAAGCTGACTTGGAAACATGGGGAGGTAGGAGGAAGGAGCAATAAGAGGGACCCTGGGAAGAAGATTGGGTGCCTACAGTAAAGAACCCTTGAGCTAGGTACCTCGGGTCAGGAAGAAACCTGCACTGCATGTCCTTCCCTTCTTCAGGAACCAAAAGCAAGGAACAGAGGCAAATTGCAACCCCTTGTTACCCTGCCCACCTTCTGGCAGTCTCTAGATAATGATCTAAGGAAATAAGCTTATTACATTTATAATTAGAGGATAATTTGGAAAATTTACACTGTTTACAAGGGTCACCCTACAAGGAGCAGGGAAGGTGAGACTGCTGGGCACAGAATGAAAATGGTTTGGGGTACCATTACTTTTGACATTCTCAGCCTTCAGCTTATGGCGGGGAGAGTAGAGGAATTAGATTCTCTCAAGAAGCATAGGTGGCACAGAGACCATTTACCCTACTGTTTGCAAAGGTCCCAGCAGCAGTTAAGGTGTGACTGCTGCCTTGGCATAATCAGGCTGGGGAGCTAAGAGGAGCAGCACGGTCCCTATCTGCTGTCCTCACTCAGAGGAATTGGGGTACACTGAGCCTTGGGACTGCCCTGCCACATGAATGCCTGGAATGGTGGACAGCTTGAGCAGCAAGGCAAGGTCAAGTCCAGTCTCTATGTAGTTCAGGAATAAACTTAGACCAATTGATGTTGTCAGGGCCCAATGGGTCCTCCTCCAGGCCAGGGAAGCTGATATCCAGCAGGATCTTGCTGAGGCTGTCAATCATCGTATCCAGAAACAGACCTTCAGTCAGAGAACGATTGGCTGAAAGACTGGGAACCTGTAGCTCTGGGGAGCCTGGCTTGGGAACTTCCAGATCAGAGGGGGAAGAGCTACTAAAGGGGTCAGAGGCAAGACCAAAGGCTTTTGAACTGAGGAGCTCTCAGGGTGAGTCAAAGAGGGAAATGCTTTTCAGCGGTGTGGTGCTCAGATCCATCAGCCCCAGGGAGTCAGGCAGGGAGCCAAAGGCGCCCTGGAGGGTTTGTACTGGGCTGAAATCAAGACCCTGTGCTTTGGTTGGGGGTGTGAGCCTCCGGGATTCAGGGGTTTGGGGGAGGATAGATTTGCTCGGTGTGGAGGAGATGGGCAGAGTCTCCTTAATGGGGGTCTTGAAAGGTCCTCCCTCCTCCTGGAGGCAGCTCAGGTGGAAGACAGGCTCTGCCAGGAGGGGGCCTCAGTAGCTCTTCGGGATGTGCTGGGGCCCTCTGAGAAGACCAGCTCGGGCTCATCCAGACAGGAAGGCTGCAGATGCTGTTTCCTTCGAGACCGGCTCATCTCCCTCTTCTCCCTTCCTTTAATCACGAGCATTTCTGAGACACATCGGGCTGGGGACTTAAGCCCACTGTAGGACTTCTTGGGTCTTGGGGTGGGAGAGCAGGATGAATCCTCCCAGGAGTGAGACAGCTCCTCTTTGAATGATGGGCATGGGGAGGGCCATTCTTCCAAGGGAGGGCTCTCCACTTTGATGGGTCTTGCTAATTGTGGCATGTCCTCCCCATGCTGAGTTTCCTCTTCCTTGGGACTGAACTGGAAGCAAAGGCAACAGCCCTTCTCCAAGCAGGGGTTTCTCCTCCTTCACTGGACCCACAGCAGGAAGAGGGGCTATGCCCTCATCAGCTAGTAGCAGAAATCCTAAAAGAGAATCTAGAAGACTATATGCACAATCTGAGGGTAGGGTGACCTGCTTAACCAAGACTGGAAGCCCAGAAGCTTGGGGGCAATGCGAACTCGCTAGCTATGATGGGCAAGTTCGGAGCTCATGAGTGAACCTGCCAGGGACAGTGGCACCTTCACTGAGGGCTGCAGCACCAGTGACTGGTTCACTGGGAACCGGATGGGCACCAGGTATGAGCTGACCCAAGGAAGCAGAGGCTTCATCTTCCACCGTGCACCCAGTGAGAGTTCCATTTTGGGTCATTTCTGCTGCTTAAACACTTGGTCCAACGTCAAGTAGCGATTGACACTGGGGTGAATGGTCCAAAAGGAGACCTTGCCATTGGCAGATGTCTCCCGAACAAACATCTCATGGAGGGAAAGGTTGTGGTGAATGGAATTCTTCCAGCCTGGCTTGGCAATATGCTTAAAATAGGGGAAGTGGTCCTCAATCCAAGTATAGATGTCCTTCAAGATGCGCATCCTCTCAGTGCTGTTGATGGCAAACTGTATCATGGCCATGTAAGAGTAAGGTAGTCACTGAGACACAGAGTCCTGCCAGGATGTTGATGTTCCTGAGGGCTCTTCCATCTTAACCTGACTCTGCTCTGAGTGACAATTCTCTTTTTCCTCCATCTCTTGTTTGATGCTACAGGAGCCCAGTCCATCAGAACTCATCTTTCCAAGCCATTGGATGTTGGTTAAGCTGTTGTCCAGGGTGTAGGATGCTGTGTCTCCACCAGCACAGTTCTCCAGTCTCTGCCCCAGAATGGGTCCAGGTGGTCTAAGAACATTTGCATCCCTAGTGGCAGGCTTTGGTCCCAAAATGTCTGTAATAACTTCTGTCCTCTTAGAATCATTGCTTGTCTGGAGTTGAGGTTGATGTCCTGAAGAGTGAGTTGAGGCTCTCCCACAGCTGATAAGGATGAATTTGTTGGGCCCACTGCTGTCACTCTTCTTTCCTTTGGCAGTCAATGCTGTGATGATGCTTTGGATATCAGCATTGTTGGGGATGGCCACCACCTGCATGTTGGGCATGGTAGGGTGGTTAATAATCTTGATCCCAGTTGGAAACTTGCAAGAGTTGGACTCAGCCACCTCTTTGGAGGCCTGTGCTTGACTAGGTTCCTCTTGGGCAGGGGGTCTCTTAGGTTCCTCCTCTGGTGTTTCGCATGGGGCATCTTGAACACGAAGAGGCAGCCTCCGTCTTTTGAGAATTAGTGGCCACCAGGGGCTGGTTTTCATTATGAATCTGTACTTTCACTCTCCATTGAGAATCACAAGAATGGACCCTCCGGATCCCAGCGCCGCCGCCTTGGCTTCTCCAACCTGGGGCCGGGCCAGGGCCCAGACAAGGACTTGCGCCAGGCCAGCTGGCGTTGGTGCAGGATGGGTGGGAACCCCGGGATGGTCATGAAAACTTTCTAAAGCGTGGTCAGGCTTCAGCAGTATTTTGACAGTTAGTAAAATGTCAGCCATGAAAAATGTTCCCTGGAAATTCCATTAGAAAGTTTCCTTTTCTCTCACTCCCTCCCACCACAGTCACAAAACAAACTCCAGTCTCAAGACAACTCCTCATTCTCCCAGAGTGGGTGCTGGATTCTGTTCACAGCATCACTGGTGAGCTTTTGATTGAGGACTGCAAGACTTCGGGAAAAAAATGCCTCTGGTGACATTTATTATATTGATAGAGAGAGTGTGCCCTTCTGAAACCGGACTGAAACATTTTTAAAAGGTTCACAAACAAGAGTGTCAGGAACAGGATAATGGAGAGCTACACAGATTTGAAGCCATGAACCATACTGAAAAGTGCTAGACCTGAGAAAGCCTGATTCTCAGCGTGCCATGAGAGCCCTTGTAAAAATACTTGCAGTGGCAATGATGGACCTGGGGCAGAATGAAATCAGAACAGTGAGTGCAGATGGTTGGTTAGAGAAGGGAGTAATTTTCCATCCTTTCCCTATCCATAGCTCTGGCCTCTAGGTCCTCCCTACCCTGGTTTGTTCTCTGCAGAAAGGCAAATATAGATTTGTGGAAAATGAGTCCAGGTGGAGCTGATGCTATGGAGAACTCTGTGAACCTCATGAATGCTAAGTGTTGTGACCACCTCCTTCCCAGAAGTGTCCCTATTGAGACTTGTTCAACTGGTGAATCTGACTTTCAAAGGGACTTGCACTATAGACATTTGTACTGCTAAGGATATTATGCCTGGGTGAGGGCCAGATTCTCATCTACACTTTCCTTTCACTGCTAGTCTCATCAGGATCAGGAGCAGGAATTTCCTAATTTACCTTCTACCTGAAGCCTCATCATTCAGAATTTCATCAATCTTCTTCCTCTCAAAAGAAGTGTTATCAAGCCTAGCATGGTGGTGCATGCCTATAACTCTAGTGACTCTGGAGGCTGAGGCAAGAAGTTTACAAGTTCAAAGCCAGGCTCAGCAACTTAGCAAGGCTCTAAGCACTAAGCAATACCCTGCCCTCAAGATAAAAAATAAAATTAAGTGCTACAGATGAGGTTAAGTGCCCAGGGGTTCAATTCTCAATTAAAAAAAAAAAACAACAACAACAAAAAACTGTTACCAGACCCACTGCTGGAATTCTTACTGAGCTAAGGAGCAGAGGATATGAGGAAACTTACCCTTAACAAAATTCCTGGATGTGAATTTCCTGGCAAAAGAACATATCAATGACAGATGGCCAACCAAGGAAAGCCTTGATCTTTTACCATGATGCCTGCTTCTTGGGATAAGAAGAAATGGGAAGAGGCAGATATAGTCACCATTTATTGGTTTTCATTGTACTGTAAATAGTTATTTTATCTATCTCTAGTACTGCAAAAAAAATTTATTCATCTGTCAGAATCCTCCTTTGATTTGGTACACTATACAATAATAGACTTTAAAGTTAAAGTGAAATAAACTTGAATTAATTCCCTTTCCTTAACTACAAAGAACAGGGACTCAGAATAAAATTAAACATAGAGACAATTTCTATAAGAAAATATAAAGCAAGAGTAGGGTGAAAGAAGCTCCTATTTTGGTATGAGGCAGAACAAAGTCACCCATAATCCATGAACCCAGAATATTAAAAAAAAAAATTTAAAAAAGATGGGCCCAGTGCTCTAGCACCATGACCCCATGCTGCTATGATAAAGCTCAGGTGGAAGCCTGGACCCTCCTCCTTGCACCTCCAGCAGGTCCAGAACAGATCCATGCAGCAGGTGGAAAAGAAGGAAAAATGCACCTGAAAGTAGAATTCCTGGGAGGTTCCAAAAATGAGACAAAAAATGCATCCTTGTCTCTCTCTCAGCCATGGAATTCCCTAGAGAGAATGGGAATTTCCTTGAGTGCTGAGCCCCCATGGCATAGAAGAGTGAAATTCTGCAGATGTTTTGAAATATGAAAGCTTCAAAAATTCAAATTTTCTTATCCATAGTAAGTAAGAACTTTCTCATATTTTTCAAAAAAATAGGTACATGTCTGTAATCTCAGAAGCTCAGGAGGCTGAGGCAAGAGGATCTCAAGTTCAAAGCCAGCCTCAGCAAAAGTGAGATACTAAGCAACTCAGTGAGACCCGGTCTCTAAATAAAATACAAAATAGGGCTGGAGATGTGGCTCAGTGGTAGAGTGACCCTGAGTTGAATTCTGGTAACCCCACCCTAAAAAAAATATATATGTACATGTGTAGTTTAATTATTAGAGAAAGCACAGGAAGATACTGATGTACTTTGAATCTTCACATCCAAAAACTGCAAAGTACAATGGTAGGTACAGAAATGTCATATTGAGTTAACATGTGAGATGTTAGGATGTAAAAATTTCATCGCTAACCACTGGAAAATTTTTGGCAAACTGGTGAAGGTTGATTATTGAAGGTTGATAGCTGTTTAAAGAATTCCTGAAAATATAATCAACAAAATTCATACTTTCAATTTTCAATTTTGATCTTTTCCCAGGATAGTTCCATGTGTGTTAGAACTTGGGGTTCTGGGGAATTGTAGCTCCAATAAGCCTTGCAATCAAGATGGCAGCTAAACTATACAGTGTATAGAGTTGCAAAGCAATGACTTTCAGTAGGTTAGGTATATGCAAAGCATTTTTTATTGTATTTTTGATTCACAATGGGTTTGTCAGGATGTAACTCCACTGTAAGTTGAGGACCATATGTCTGCATATGTAATTAACCTTTCATTCTAACTGGGGTTCCACCTAGTAATTGGGTTGCATATCATGGAAATCATATACTTTGAGAATCCCTGAGAAATGGAATTCTCACCCTCCAAATATCTCTTTCATTATTGAAAAAAAAAAAAGAAAGAAAAAAAAGAAGTCATTTAGTTAAGAGCCCTGGAGAAAATTCATATGCAGGGGTTCATTGACCTGAGGGACTTGTGATTCTATAAAAGAAGGAGATCCCACTCTCATTCTCTCCTGAATGGTTTCTTCCATGTGGGATTAGAAATTTCACCACAGGACAGGAGGGCAGCTGAGAGGGAACTGAATTTCTAATCCATGTTGCAGGAAGCAATCTCTTTACAGAGTTTATGGAAACTCATCAGAGCAAAAAGGAACCTTTGTCTTTAGGGGACGTTTGGTCTCACTTCCCCCTAAACTTGGTGCACTGGGGTAATTATAACTGCCTGCCTATGAACAGCAGTAATAATCAGTCTCATCCTCCAGCTGCAGCCCAGAGATGGTCAGAGAGGCTGTGTTACCAGTCTTGGAGCCAGAGAAATGATTAGGGATCCCTGAGGGCCAACTACTAACACTATGAATCATGAGTTTATGGGTTGTTTCTGGACGATTTTGGTACCAGGAGACATCATTAATTTCCCAATATCACTGCTGGTCCCAGCACAGGAGATGGTGACTGACTGTCCAGGAGTTCCAAAGACTGAGGGAGGCTGAGTCAGAGCAGACTGGGCCCAGAAACCTGAAAAGAGGGGAAAACACACTATGTTGAATCAAACCCTTGCCAAGGCAAACCTGAGTAGGAGAAGGCAAAACCTTTACCCAGATGTCCCCAAGACCCCTTTTCTACAAATGTCACATGAGTCCAAGCCATGGTGGTGGTGCCCCACAGCACTCCCTCCTGAGACTCCAGCACTGGTCCTGGCATCTCCAGACTTATTTATCTGCTTCATTGCCTCAGAGAAATAAAGGAGGTCCTCAATGCAAATCTGCTTCTTGTGTCTTCCACTCCTCTGCCCACTCTGACTTGTCCTGAACTCTATACACTTTTGCATCCCCCTCCTGAAGAGTTCAGCTGAGAGGATATAATCTCCCTGCCTTAGATTTCCTGAGGATCAGAAACATAAATTCTCTATCCTTGATTGCACAGGAGAGAAAGATCTGCTGAAGTCCATCATCTCTGTGAGCTTCTAGCTCTTCAGTGTCTCTGCTGAGTTCTCACTGTGTCTCAGACCTCCAGGTCATACCCCACAGTGCCCACTTCTGGACTCCATCCTCCAAGATCACTCTACTGCTAGTAAACTAGGTTTCTGGCCCCAGGAAACACCTGCTATGGTGATTGTTGGTGGGGTATCCCCAGAGGCAGCCGTGTTTCTGTCCCTCCCCTGTGCTATGTGTGGAAAAATATGTAGTATCAAATTCCACCAGATGTCAGTCACTCCCTGGTCACTCACCACATGCCTCATGGACCATCCTCTGGTCAAAGAAGGAATCTCATGGAGGAAACAGAGTGCTCCACAAAGAGCCATCATCTTGTCTTGATTTTGCAGTTTTGTTCCCATCTGACCATTCCCAAGTAATGACCAGTTTTTGTTCAGTGGCTAAATCTCAGTCTCAGAAGTGAATTCCAAGAGTCCTACTTCTTGTGTAAGGTATCTATAAGGACATGAGGGCAAAATGAGAAGGCAAAGATTTGAAAATGGTTATTTCCATTCAAACAAGGGCTATTTATTTTATTTTGAATTATTATTTGGGGGGGCTACTGAGGATTAAATCCAGGGTTTCTTAACTACTGAGCCACATCACAGCTGTTTTTATATTGTATTATAGACAGGGTCTCATTGAGTTGCTTATAACCTCAGTAAGTTGCTGAGGCTGACTTTAAACTCAGGATCCTCTTGCCTCAATCGCTCAAACTGCTTGGATTATAGGGATGCACCACCTTGCCTTGCCAAATATTTTATATTTTAATTGATGTTTTATATCTTAGTTTATACTATCTGGTACAGTGTGTTATTGTTACAAAATAGATAAATTGTTGAATGATTAAGTCAGATACCTCTCTTGGTTTTTTAAAGCAGCTTTATTGAATTGTAGCTCACATATCAACAATTCAGCCATTTCAAGTAGACACTCCAGTGTCCCTTACTGTGTTCAGAGTTGTGCGACAATCACAATTAATTTTAGAGCATTTTCATCACCCAAGAAGGAAAATCCATGACCATTAGCAGTCATTCCCATTTGCTCTCTCCTTCAACAAAGTCACTCACTATGTCTACCTATAAAAGAAATCACTTACCCTCTTTTCATTTCTAGATGATTCTCTATTCTAAAATTTTAAAATCACCTTTATGTGAGGAGAATATTTAAGTTATATTTTATTCAATTTTGAAATACATAATATATTAGTATTAACTGTAGTTACCACACTATTCAGTAAACCAATAGAAATTATTTCTCCTGTCTGATTGAGAATTTTTCCCCTTCTATTAAATCATACTTTATCCTGTTCTGTTCCCCACCTTACCCCTGTTGTGGAACCATTTTACTCTCCACTTCTGTTAGTACTTCTCTTATAGTTTCCACATATAATCGAAATCATTTAGTTTTTATGTTTCTGTGCCTAGCTTATTTCACCTAGCATAAGAATCTTTTATTTATACTATACACTTCATACTTAACTGAAGATTATATTCAATTTTATGTTTAACTTATGTGTCTAGTCAAAGAGAATTAGTTATTTAAATTATTTTCTACCTTCTTGGTTTGTTTCCATCCTACCCCATGAACATGGCATGACAAAGCAGAGTTATCTTAAGGAGCATATAATAAAAATAACACAATTGTGACACTAAGTCCCCCATTCATTTTCTGAAAATACTTTTAAAAGTCTTTTCTATTTTTGTATGTTTTGTGTGGCCTGTGATTCAGACTGATTTAATTTCCTAAGTAAAAATATCACTGTTGTTTCTAGATTTCATTTAGAGTGTAGTAAGCACACACCATCTTTTCAGACTGAATTCAGCATATAAACCTCAGACCGCATACATGGAAAATCTTTGTGACCACTAGCCAAGCAAATCACAGAAGGCAGACTAGAGAAGAGACCAGCACATTAAAAATGCACAGAGGAGAATTTTCCACTTCTATCCTGTGTCTCAGGCCTGCTCTTAGGAAGCCTGAGACCTGGATGGGGAATGGGCATATAGACAGAAAGAATTCTAGAAGAGGCCCCAGAGGAGAAAGGGAAATCCTCATGCTCTGAGAAACCTTGGAATATGCATGTTTTCTTTGTCTCGGTGTTTTTCTTTCCTTCATTCTACTTGATCCTCACTTGGGAACTTCTTCGGTGGTCGCAGCAGTGGCAATGGAGACTGTCGGGCCTTTTCTTCATTTGAAAAGCTAATTTCCCAAGAGAGTATCACGTAGTCACACTACTTTAATCTCTGTGTCCTCTTAGAACTGGATGTGGTCCTGGCCTCTGTCACAGGGAGTGAACAAATATTCAAGGAAACTAAAGTTCCAGTCTGGTTGCCAGAAGACCAGAAGGGAAGGCTGAGGACCCACACACAGTGGGAAGGTTGTGGAAAGGAATGAGTTTGGAAAAATCACTCTGCAACTCAGGCTCAATTCTGAGCTACCCTTGTATTAACCAGATCCCACAGGGGATAGGCAAGAGTATGGACAAGATTTGACATGTAGACTGCTACCTGGACCTCAGCTGACCCCTGCAAGGCTTACAATAAACAAAGATCCAAAGGTCAAGGCAAAGGGTTTCTAAATAGATACAAACTTGAAACCACATTCCACAGAAGGCTGGTTTAGTCTAAATGTGCATATAGTCTGCTAAAGCAAAAACATCAACATAGGATTTTAAATATTCTCATCATAATAATATATAATTAGACATATCCCATATAAAATACAAGGCAACTGTATGTAAAGAACCAGGAAGTTTCTACTGATAATTAGAAGAACAATGAACAGATATCCTATTGACCAAGTAGGACAGCTGATATATAATTAAGATTTTACACCGACCTTTAAAAACTGATAATAGAAATAATGTCAAAGTATCTGGAAATGAGAGAGACAAAGTTACAGCAAGGAAACAAAAGAAAGAGTGAGCCAAAAAGTGGCAGCACCACAGATGAGAACTATGTTAGATAGGGATAGGAGAAGATTGATCTCTGAAGAAAGAAAGACTAGTGATCTCCAAGTCATAGCAAGGAACTGTCCCCTCATATAAAACCTAGAGAAGGAAAAGTGTTTTCTATTTTTTTTTAATCAAAAAGGACTTCTAGTTTCTGGTCTGACATATAAGAAACGCATGATGTCTAATAAGTAAAGTCCGCATACACCAGATTCAACATGCCCTCTTATATGCATCAAAGAATCGGTGATCAACTCACAGTTGACCCACCTTTCACTTATGCACCTTGTAGTCCATTCTCCAGGTGACAACTATGGAGCCTTTGACGGCATTAGTTGGCTCATGGAGAATCTACTGACTATGCCCCTTGATGTGTCTCTGTATTCAGACTGAGACCAGATTTCTCCCTTGTTTCTCTTCCCTGCAGAATCACCTGATCCCATCCCTCAACCCCTCTTTCTGCTCACACCCCTTCACTCTGATTCTGCCTCCAAGACTTCTTTCTGTTCTTCCAGATACAAAGTTTTCTGGGCCCTTCCTGCCTTATTCCATCACGCAGGCTGATTTCTGAGACTAAATACTCTTGACTTTATGATCAAAGGCACAGCTCCTTCTCTGTGTTAGTAACCAGAAAAGTGCTTTATTATCTTTTCCTGAATGAGATCCTCCTTTCATGTGTACTCATCAGTCTTTGTTATTATCTCCAGTGCATTGACTAAAATTTGCCTTTGAAAAATTGTTGTGTCTGCGTGCCCCAACATTTGAAGGATGGAGACTGTGTCCATCCTTATTAATTCCAAGCCTTCATCTTACCCTGGTCCATCAGGGATAGCTGCAGATTGATCCCAGAGAAAGGAGGGAGAAGCAGAGCTGTTCACTTGTGTAAAAGTCTCTACTCCACAGGCCATGTTTCTAGCGGCTGCTTTCTCTAACCCAGTCCCATGGCAGGAATCAGATATCAGTAGAGGTCTGTGCAACTTTTTCCTGTGTCCCACATCAATGCCACCCTCAATCTTTTGTGCTTAGTCTTTGCTTCACTTTCTGCTTGCTCCATCACTTAATGGAGGGAAATAAACCAGCACTTTTCCATTGTTTCAGACAAGTGCTCAGGAAATGGAACAAGCTTTGGATATTCTTAAGTTACTGTTTCTCATCTTTGGGAAATAAGCCTAAACTTATTCCCTTGTTCAAAGAATTCTCGGCTATATTTTTATGTACAAGTGTACTCATTAATCATTATAATGGGTATCCTAGCTAGAAATTGGTTGGACTTACCATTGAAATAATGAACTGTTGGGAATCACTGAGGGAGGAGGGGTACACCCACAAGACATCCCTTTCTTATGGAACAAGAGTACCCTTTCAGGACAAGCCCATCCTAGTGAGAGACAGTTCACCTAAGGGTACATCCAAGACAGAGTTTCAGGTGCTTAAGGGAAAAGAGAATCCTGACTAAGAACACAGTCTTGACTCAAATTCTGTCCAGTACACTTCACTTGACTATGATGACAAATGTCTATGACTTCAAGAAAGACAGCATTTTTCCCTGTGTCTTCATTCCCTCAGTAATGTTCTCAGATTTTCTCAGTGGTTATTACTTCACCATCAGACACAATTAAAAGAGCAAAAAGGGAGATGTTGACTACAGGATGGTGGATGCAAATTCTATGCAGAAGTGATTCTAGGCAGGTCTGCACAGTGTAGCAGTAAGAAGCATTGAGAGTGAGGATTTCCCTGAGAACTACTGGGACAGGATCAAATTTAAGGATTTGAAAAGAGTTGCACATTCAGGTACAACATCACACAGCAAAGAACAAGCTATTATTGTCCTTAGAAAATAAATAAGAAATGTTGTTTCCTTTTGCCTTTCATGGTAAGACAAAAGTGTAAATGAGAGAATTGAATTCTCAGGACCCTGTGGCATGAAGCCCTCTCTGTGCAGGGCTAAGGAAGCATCTTCAATGTGAGGAGGAGCATATGAGCTCAGAATAGGTTTTGCATACACCTCCCCTTGAACTTGGAACACTATGTAAAGTTCTGCTGCTTGAATATGAGCAGCAATAATAATCAGCCTTCTCCTCAGACTGAAGGCTAAAAATGATCAGAGAATCTAAGTTGCCAGACTCCAAGCCAGAGAAGCAATCAGGTATCCCAGAGGGACAATTAATGACTCTATAAACCAGGAGTTTGAGAATACTCCTGGGAGATTTTAATACTAGGAGAAACAGCTGTACTTCACAATATCATTGCTGGTTCCAGCACAGGAGATCGTGACTGCCTATCCTGCAGACCCAGATACTGATAGAGACTGAGTCAGAGCAGACTGGGATCAGAAACTTGAAAAGAGAGAAAAACACACTCTGGTACATCAGTGCTGGTCCTAGGTAAGCCTGAGCTGGAGAAGATACAACATTAGCCCAGATGTCCCTGTGTCCCTTCCCTGCAGGTATCACCTGTTCCCTGAGTAAGGAAAGCGAGGACAAGCAGAACCCTGGCCATAGTGGTTATTCCCCAAGAGTGCTGCCTCCTGAGCTCCCAGCACTGGGCCTGCTCCCCAGACCTCTCTTCTGCCTTGTTAAGACTCAAAGGAGGGAGGGTCCTCCATGCAAATCTCTTCCATTTCCTGCCTTTCCTCCCCCACCCTTAGATGCCTTGGACTCTGGATACCTCCACCTCCCAGGTCAGACAGTTTAGCTGAGGGGATTAAAATTGTTTGATGTGTATTTTCTGAATCAGGGCAGATGGAACCTATGAGAGTGCCCAGGAATTAAAGCCCCTTTGGGATGTCCCTAATCTTCCAATAGGGGAGATTATGTGAATGTCACATGAAGATTCCCAGCAATTCTGTGTTCTGTGTGGGATGTCCTTGAGGACATGGTACCAGGATAGTTGGATAGATCAGGAAGATCTATCTCAGGAAGAAATATGGCTGGGAGCACCACACATCCTCCTCAACCTGCTCAATTTCTCCTGGCCCTCTCAGTTAGGATGTGTGTTCAGACATTGCTAAGTCCTCTGCCTCTGAAAAAAAAATTGGGGGATGGATTTTGATGCTGAGATGTGATGTTATTGATAGGCATTCTGGAAAATAATTTGTTGTAGTACAACGTATTTAGAACTGGCACACTAGTACTTTAGAGACAATCACAGGAAAACATCTCATTACTGTTCATGGTAAGCCACAGCAACTGCTCTGCAGATTCCAGACCCTCACTGCCCCCTGGTGGAATCATATGGAAAATCCCCGGCCTTGGGAAGAGGAGGGGAATGAATGGAGCTGGGTAATCCGCTGTGTTTCCCCTCCTCAGTCCTACCCCCATCTCCTCATCTCTAGCTCAGGATAGGCCCCTGGTCCTTTCTATCCCCTCCAGGTGCCTCTTCCACTTCATTTTATGGTATTTTATTGGCATATTATAGTTGTACATATGATAGGATTTTTTTTGCTACATATTTTGTATATGCACACAATATAACCATAGAATTTGGCCACTATCACTCCCAACACTTTCTTCCTCCTTCTCATCCTCCCACTTCTGACCCATTTCTTCTATTGATCTCCCTTTGCTTTTCATTAGATCCGCGTGCCCCGTCACCCCACTTTTCTTATTTCCTCTCTAGTTTCCAGATATCAGAGAAAAAAAATAGACCTTTGACCTTGTAAGTTTGGCTTATATCACTTTACATGATGTTTTTTACTTCCATCCATTTTCCTGCAAATATCATTAAAAATGTATAGGAATAAATTCTATTGTGTGTGTGTGTGTGTGTGTGTGTGTGTGTGTATATATACCATATTTTCTTTATTCATTCATCTGTTTATGGACACATAGGATGGTTCCCTACTTGAGCTATTATGAATTGTGCTGCTTTAAACATGGGTATACATGTATCACTATAGTGTAATGATTTTCATTCTTTAAGATAAACACTGAGGGCTGAGATTGTAGCTATGGTAGAGCACTTGCTAGTATGTGTGAGGCACTGGGTTTGATCCTCACACCACATAAAAATAAATAAATAAAATAAAAATATTGTGTCCATCTCCAAGGCAAAATATATTTTAAAAAATAAATACTGAGGAGTGGCATACCTGAGTCATATCGTGTTTCCATGTCTAATATTTTGAGAAACTTCTAAACTGTTTTCTATACTGGTTGTACTACTTTATAATCCCACCAACAGTGTAAAAATGTTCTTTTTATCCACATCCTATCCAGCATTTATTATTATTTGTATTCTTGATGACTGCCATTTTGATTGATGTGAAGTGAAATTTCAGTGTAGCTCTGATTTGTGTTTCCCAAATTGCTAATGGTGTGAACATTTCTTTCAGGTATTTGTTGGCCATTTGTATTTCTTCTTTTGAGAAGTATCTGTTTAATTATTTTGCCCATTTATTAATTGGGTTATTTGTTTTTTGGTGTGAAGTTTTTTGAGGTCTTTATATATTATAGATCTAAATCCTCTGTCAGAAGACTAGCTATCAAAGATTTTATCCAGGGGCTGGGGATGTGGCTCAAGCGGTAGCGTGCTCACCTGGCATGCATGCTGCCTGGGTTCGATCCTCAGCACCACATACAAACAAAGATATTGTGTCCACCGATAACTGAAAAATAAATATTAAAATATTCTCTCTCTCTCTCTCTCTCTCTCTCTCTCTCTCTCTCTCTCTTTAAAAAAAAAGATTTTATCCATTTTGTAGGCTCTCTTTTCACATTCCTAATTGTTTCCTTTGCTGTGCAGAAGCTTTTTAATTTGATGCCATCCTGTTTATTAACTCTTGGCATTATTACCTTTAGGGGTGCTATTGAGAATGTCATTGACTGTGCCTAAAAGCTAGAGTGTTGACCCTACATTTTCTTCTAGGAGTTTGGTCTTTGATCCATTTTAACTTTAGTGCAGGATGAGACATAAGTTTCTTCCTCTTACATATGGATTACCAGCATCATTTATTTAAAAGTCTATTTTTTCTCCAGTGTATTTTGTTGCCACCTTTGTCAAGGATCAGATGACTAACGATATATCGGTTTGTCTCTGAGTCTTATATTCTGTACCATTCATCTATGTGTATGTTTTTATGGCAATACCATGCAGTTTTTGTTACTAAAGCTCTGTAGTATAATTTCAAGTCAGGTATTCTGATGCCCCCAGCATTGCTTTTTTAGCTTAGAATTGCTATGCCTATTCTGGCTCTTTTCTTCTTCCAAATGAATTTTAGGACTATTTTTTCTACTTCTCTGAAGAATGTCATTGGTATTTTGATGGGGATTGCATTGAATCTGTATATTGCTTCTGGTAATTTATTGTTCTTCTTTTGTCTTTTGACTTCCTCCAAAATGGAATGTGTCTTCTGCCTCACCAGTTTCCCAGATCCACCCTTTCAGGATTCCCTGCTTACCTCAGCGTGGCCTGTCCCAGGGTGAGTATTCCTGCAGCACATCTGGACTCAGGGTTTAGGAATTGTAACAGCTGAAATATTCAAATCTGATAGTAAAACTAATGAGAAAAAAGTGGATCTAGGAGAAGATGATAAACTTCTCAAAATTGTTCAAAGAAAGAACTTGTGTGTCAGAAAGTATGCTCAATGAGGATTGGGAATGGTTTAAGGGGAGAAAGGAGGTGAATTTCCATGTTTGAGTATGTAGAAGAAACTGGGGTCAGGATTGCTCTAAGGAACCCTCCCAGGGTTCTCTTTGTTATTCAGGACACAGGACCCTTTTTCCTATAAGCTCTGTGTGCATATGGAGACCACCTCAACTCACAGATTTGCATTTTCCTCAGGTTAGATCTTCTTATTCTAGAGGGAGATGCTTGATCTAGTAGGTTTTTCTAGAAAGAGCTGGATTTGGGATACATAGTGATTAGGCTTTTTGACAAAATACAAATAAAATGAACATTCATCTAGGCATTCTATAGGGCACGAACATTATGAGCAATTACTTTAATGTCACTATTCACACCACATGAGAAACATGTTAAGAGCATAAAGAGAGGTGATGGCCAGGTCAAAGATGGAATGAACTAAAAGACAGCCTCTGGGTTGGGGTAAAAGGAATGTGTATTTGGGGCATAAGATGATTTGGGAATTAAGACTATGGTTTTTTTATGTGTTTCAAACATTATAAGATATACTGTTTGAGGAGTTAGTTTAAATTGCAATGCCTGGTATTATAGATGTTAACAAAATGGTAATGTGTTAATGACCTGCTCAGAAACACTTAACTTGACATGTGGAACCAGCATCCTGTATCATTGTCTCCTGGGATCACTGTGAATAGCTTCCGGGGAACATTCAGAGTGCCAAAGCATGCCTGAAAGAAGCAACTTCTGATTTTCAGACCCCTTTCATTGTAACATGTCATATTGGCACCACAAACACATTCAGGTGCCCATGCTGAAGAAGCCACAGTTTCATTTAAAATTGTGAATTTTTTTTTGCTCATGCAATAATCTATGACATAGAAATAATACTTGACTTCCAGCAAAAGGCCAGAAAATGACCCTTGAAGAAAACATGATTATTAACTAGCAAAGCTAAACAAATAAATTTAAAATGTACACAAATAAATTCCCAGAGAATTACTGAGGCAGAAACCTATATGATATTTATTCTATAATAGCAATTACCAAAAAGATGAAACGTCCACGTGGAATGCAGTGGGAAATGAGTGGTCCCTAACCCTGAAAAAACTCTATGAACACATGAATGATTATTGCTCAAGTATGCTGAGTTCCTATGGCATTGAACAGTAAAACCCTGGTGAATATTTTGACACCTAGTACTTCAAATTGTCTCTATCATTATTGATGTTTCTCTCATCTTTAAAAAAATACATATATATATACATATGTATATATATGTATATTTATAGAGAAAGGTCGATGAACATATATTGCTATAGTTAGACAAGAAAAGTTATGCCTACTGTTCTGTAGCACTTTAAAGTAAATATGCATACGGCTAATATACTTTAAATGTTTTCAAACATTTTAAATATTTATATTTTGCACTATACACCATATGTTCATTTTGACATGTTTCTCCATTTCAATCCCTAGTACTTCCCCTTTACCTCACCATTTTCCTCCTTTTACCCTCCCTCTTTCCTCTACTCTCTTGACTTTTCTTCTATTTATTTGTTTTCTTAATTGGTACATTATAGTTATACATAAAAGTGGAGTTCCTTGTGATATATTCATACATATACACAGTACACTTTGGTCCATTCCATTCTGCAGTTGTGTCTCTTTCCTTCTCCTTATTCCCATCTTCTATTCCACTGTTCTCTTTGTTATTTTAAGAGATGCCTTCTTTTTTTTTTTAAAGAGAGAGAGGAGAGAGAGAGAGAATTTTTAATATTTATTTATCTTTTTTTTTTTTTTTTTTTTTTTTTGGTTATCGGCGGACACAACATCTTTGTTTTGTATGTAGTGCTGAGGATCGAACCCGGGCCGCACACATGCCAGGCGAGCACGCTACCACTTGAGCCACATCCCCAGTCCGAGATGCCTTCTTATTTCTTATTTTTCTCTAGCTTCTGCTTATGAGCAAAAACATTTGACCCTTGGCTTTCCTAGTCTGGCTTATTTCACTTATCATGATATTCTCAAGTTCCATTCTCCAGCAATTGACATATTATCATTGTTCTTTACGGCTGAGTAAAACTCCATGCTGTATATATACCACATTTTATGTATCCACTCATCTTTAAGGAGCATCTAGATTGGTTCCATAACTTTGCAATCATAAATTGTGCTACTGAAAACATTGGTATACATGTATGACTACCATATGCTGATTTTAGTTCTTTTGACAAATATCAAGGTATGGGACAGCTGTGTCATATGGTGATTCCATTCTTTGTCTTTTGAGAAATCTCCATACTGCTTTCCAAAGTGGTTATACTAATTTGCTGTCCCACCAATAATGTATAAGTGTACCTTCCCCCCCCCATCCTAACTAACATTTATTATTATTTGTATTCTTGATGATTGCCATTCTAACTGAAGTGAGATAAAATCTCAGTGTATTTTTGACTTATACTTCCTTGACTCCAAAGGATGTCAAACATTTTTTCATATATCTATTGGTCATTTCTACTACTTCTTTTAAGAGAAATCTGTTTAATTCATTTGCCTATTTATTAATTGCATTATTTGGGGGTTTTGGGGATAAGTTTTTTAATTCTTTATATATTCTGGATATCAATCCCCTGTTAAAAGAATAGCTGGCAAAGGTTTTATACTATTCTGTAGGTATTCTCTTCACACTTTCAATTGTTTTTTTGTTTTGTTTTGTTTTGTTTTTTGCTATGGAATAAAAAAAGATGACACAGAGACAAGTCCACATAGATAAAGTCATTTAATCCTCAAAGTTGCCAAAAACACACTTTTGAAAAAAGGTAGTCTTTTTAACAAATGATCCTGGAGAAACTGGATATCCATAATGTAGAAGAATGAAACTACATCCCTATCTCTCACCCTGCACAAAAGTAAACTCAAAGTGGATCAAACACCCAGGAATTAGACCAGAAACACTGCAACTTCTAGAAGAAAACATAGGTCAACACTCTACATGTTGGCGCAGGCACAGACTTCCTTAATAAAACTTCTAAAAATCAAGAAATAAAACCAAGAATTAACAAGTGGGATGGCTTTAAATGTACTTTGTTTTTTTGAAAAACCACATAAGGTGGCTCCTGCAGTTTGAGACTGTACAAACATAGGATACAAAGTGCTAGGATAGCTGAACAAATGTCATATTGCTCTCTAAACCTGTTGTTATTGCTATTCTTTGTAATGTTCTCTATTATAAAACAGTAAGTACATGCTTAAGAGGAATCTGTTATCTCCACTAAGAGCAGAAACACTAGAATGATCATTCAACATTCCCTGCCCTATTTTTATTCTGCTCTTGCAGATATTAAGAATACCAACGATGCAATTAAAGTCAGGCAGCAAGTCTCATCTTAGAAGCCTAAAAGACAGCACAACCATGCCTTTTCCACCTCCTGCTGGTTGTCACCACAAGAACATATACTAGTAGCAAGTACAGCCTCTCATCAGCTCACACAAACACAAGCCTGAATAGTCAGGACATTATTTCAAGTCACCAATACCAAAGGACCCTTCCCACTGCTGCTATGACTTTGTTGTTTAGACGTTAAGGTTTGTGTCAGTTCCAGCCTCCATGACTAAAGTTTCAAGGTGCAGACTATTTGTTGGGATGAAGAAGAGGTAAGGGGAAAGAGATACTGGGAAAAATAATTGAAGAGAATGTGATGAGAAAACTTGAGCACTCAGATATAGTGATCTTCCTTGCTGATTTTCCCAGGAAAGAGGTTGTTGCCTGGTCAAGGAACATTCAGTGTGAAAACTGGGAATTTCTGGAAATCTGGAAAGAATTGGTTATTCAGCCAGGTCTTTTGGGTACAAAACCTGATTTCATTTGAATATGCAAAGAATTTGTTTGGGGGGAGGTGTATATATATGTATATAGATAGATAGATCCATAGATCCATACATATATATGAAATGTATATATCTATCTATATATATATATATATATGAAATTATTGAGTCATTAGGTCTGAGGCTCCAACTAGAAATTTGATTGGTTCACTATAGGAATCAGACACTGTTGGAAACCATTGAGCAAGGAGTGTGCACCTACCAAACACCTTTTTTTGGAACAAAGCAACCCTCTTGGAATAAGCCTAGCCTAATGAGGTGATAGTCTACCAGCAGGGCTGGTAGACTATCACCTCATTAGCTCAGCTCCACTGAATGTAGAGAGAAAAAACTATAACTCTTTTTTTTAAAAAATTTGTTCTTTTTAGATATACATGCCAGTTCAGTGTATTTTGACATATTATACATACATAGAGTATAACCTATCTAATTAGGATCCCATTCTTGTGGTTGTCCATGATGTGGAGTTTTACTGGTGATGTATTCACATATAAAAATAGGAAATTTATATCTGATTCATTCTACTGTCTTTCCTATTCCCATACTCTCCTCTCTCCCTTCCCTTCATTCCCCTTTGTCTAATCCATTGAACTTCCATTCTTTCCCCCACACACTGGGTGTCCCTCAGTATGATTCCACCATAAGATCCAGTTTCATTCCATTATGATCAGATAAGGTGCATGGTATTATCTCCACACCTTTATATTTTCTAAAAGTTGCCCTATGGCATAGTATATGGTCTATCTTTGAGTAAGATCCATGTGCTGCTGAGAAGAATGTGTATCCACTTGATGATGGTTGATATATTCAATATATGTCGGTTAAGTCTAGGTTATTGATTGTGTCATTGAGTTCTATAGTTTCTTTATTCAGCTTTTGTCTGGAGGATCTGTCTAATGGAGAGAGCTGTGTGTTGAAGTCACCCATAATTATTGTGTTGTGGTCTATTTGACTCTTTAACTTGAGGAGAGTTTGTTTTATGTACGTTGCAGCACCATTATTTGGTGCATAAAAATTGATAATTCTTATGTCTTGTTGGTGAATGGTTCCTTTTAACAGTATATAGTGTCCTTCTTTATCCCTTTTGATTAACCTAGGTTTGAAGTTGATTTTATTTGATATGAGTATGGCCACTCCTGCTTGCTTCCGAGGGCCATGTGAGTGGTATGATTTTTCCCAACCTTTCACTTCAGCCTGTGTATGTCTTTTCCTATCATATGAGTCTCCTGAAGACAGCATATTGTTGGATCTGTTTTTTTAATCCAGGTTACTAGCCTATGTCTTGATTGGTGAATTTAAGCCATTAACATTTAAGGTTACTATTGAAATATGGTTTGTACTTCCAGTCATGTTTGTTTATTTATTTATTTTAGTTTGGCTAGTTTTTCCTCTTTGGTTATTTTTCTGCCCCTTTACTGAGATACCTCCCACTGTTAATTTTGGGTGCTATTTTTTCAATTCGATCTTCTTGTAGTATTTTGCTCAAAATGCCTTGCAGTGCTGGTTTTCTGGCTGCGAATTCTTTTAACTTTTGTTTATCATGAAACATTTTAATTTCATTGTCAAATCTGAAGCTTAATTTTGCTAGATACAGTATTCTTGGCTGGAATCCATTATTTTTCAGTGTTTGAAATACATTGTTCCAGGATCTTCTCACTTTCAACGTCTGTGATGAAAAATCAGGTGCTAACCTAATTGGTTTACCCCTGAATGTAATCTGCCTCCTTTCTCTTGTAGCCTTTAATATTCTCTCCTTGTTCTGTATGTTGGATATCTTCATAATTATGTGTCTTGGGGTTGGTCTATTACGGTTTTGAATGTTTGGGGTCCTGTAGGCTTCCAGGATTTGGCAATCCATTCCATCTTTCATATCTGGGAAGTTTTCTAGGATTATTTCATTTAATAGGTTGCCCATTCCTTTGGTTTGAACTTCCATGCCTTCTTCTATCCCAATGACTCTCAAGTTTGGTTTTTGTATGACATCCCATATCTCTTGGATAGATTGCTTGTGAGTTTTAAGCATCCTTTCTGTGTTGACTATATTCTTTTCAAGTTGATAAACTTTGTCTTCATTATCTGATGTTCTGACTTCTACTTGATCTAGTCTATTTGTAATATTCTCATTTGAGTTTTTAATTTGGTTTATGGTTTCCTGCATTTCTAGTGATTGCTGTTTGATTTTTTTTTAATCTCTATCTCCTGGTAGAGCTTGTTCTTTACCATTTATTTGAATTTGTTTGTTTAATTCGTTTTCAAAATATACTTTCATTGCTTGGACTTGCTGTCTCATGTCTTCTCTAATATTCCGTTCCATCTGAGTTAGGTATGCCTTGAGTTCTTTCTCTGTCCATTTTTCTGATGCCTCTAGGTCCTTCTGTAGATTTAAGTTGTCCTGCATTGTTTGTAATCCTTTTTTCCCTTGTTTTTTCATGTTGTTCACGTTATTTTCTAGCTCTGTTTGATTGCTGTGTTTCTGCTTTCTCCTATAAATTTGTTTTGGTTTTGTATATCTCTGTTGTCTCTCCTTTGTGATGGGAGACTATGCCTAGAAATGTTGGGCTTTATTGTACTTTAAAGCTGATTCATTCAATTCATAAAAGGCTTGCGGATTCTGTATGCATATAGTGATTTGTTGTCTGTTCTTAGGACTTTATGTTTAGGTTAGGTGCTATGATGGTATGAGGGTTAGTATGTCTTAGCTACTTTAGAAGATTGCTCTACTGAAGGGGGATACTAACAGGTGATTGGATCAGGGTGTTGGTAGTAGCTAGGTATTTAGGAGTCCTATAGACAGCCTCGAAACATTCACCTATTTACATTTAGACAATTACACGTAATGGAAGACGTAATGCTTGGGATGAAAGTTGGGGGGTAGGGGAAGGAAGGTGCTCTTAAAAAGAAACAAGGAGAGAGAGATAGATAGATTAGATGAGAATGGAAAGAACAATAAAACTTGAAACAGAAAAGAAAGAAAGAAGGAAAAGGGGAGAAAAGAACAAAGAGAGGGAAAAAAAAATGAAGTCTTAGAGATCCACTTTCTTCTCTTCCAGTAGGCGGAGCTGTGCCCTCCGAGCCGAGCTTCTGCCCTCTACATGCCGATAGCAATCCCTGTAAGGCGGCTCCTGGGAGTCTCTCAGTCCTGTTAGTCCAGAGCCGTTTCACTTCTCCGGCCCCTCCCCCCCCTTCCTCCTGCCAGCCAGCCAGCCAGGTACTGTTCACTGGAGGCGGTTCCCCAAAGATCTGGTTACACTTGCAGCCCCACCGCGTGTCCTATTTCCCGAATGACTGAGCGCTCTCTCCGTCATTCATCTAAGCCCCAGTGCTGTGGTGCAGTGATCTGGGGACCAACAGTTTTAATTTTTCTGGACCCCTTTGATGGGCATGCCCCCGGAAACTGGCGGCTAAGACCTTGGGTGTCGCCACTGGTGGTAAGGGGAGTTGAGGATCGGGAATCCCCTCTGCTTCCCTACAGACATGCCCTCAGGGAGAATCCCGAGGTTTCCTGGCTGCTTGTATCTGGAGGGGGTTGGAGTCACACACCTGCTAAAGTAGATTCCGCTGGGAAGGAATTCCATTGACTGAACTCCGGTAACGTCACCTCTCTGCTATGGCGGGCCCCAGGATCCTTGCCGGAGTGTCAGAAGGGAGGGGTGGGACTGGTCTGTCTCTGGTTGGTTTCAGCTCCCGGTTGCCCTCATGGCCCACTGGCTTCATCAAGTAGAATAAAGCAGACCCAAGATGTATCCCCTAGGCAGCAGGCCAGAATGTCACTGACCCTTCAGACACACGGTTCCAATCAAACTATGCTATTCTGTTTCTGCACTGAAGCCATGTCCATTCCTGTTCCCTTTATCAGGCCTACCGGATAGCCTTTCGGGCTAGTCCATCCAAGGTTCTGTGTAAACTCCAGCAGGTGCCATTTACTTATATGACTCTCACTCATTGTCTCCCTTATAGACTAAAGGGATTTAGAAAGGTCATCGTACTTCTAAACTTGTGCTTGCCATCTCTAATGTCAAGGAAATATATGGGGTTAGGGCAAAGATGCAATATTTCCAAATTACCTTAGGTTAGCACAGACATAAAATCCTCACTGTGTATGTAGAGTTGGTTGTCATTTTCTACCACAGGATTTAACACAGGTCCCAATATAGGAAGTGATCCATGGGTTTTTCAAACAGATGGAGTCCATCTTGAGTATTTCCTTGTGAGTTTTAACACTGGAGAACACTATGATGGGTAGAGATTAAGAAAGCAAAAGTAAATCGCATGATACAAGAGAATGAGAGCAGGCAATGAAAGAAGAGAAGTCTGAAAGAAATCACTATCATGCTCAGAAAATCATGCAGATACTGGTTGTCTCTAAGAGGAAGGGGATGACACAGACACCTGGCTGCAGTTAGGGAATCTGAGGGCTGAGAAAGGATGTACGAGACCAAAGACCCACTTCCTCATTGCATAGTTGCAATCCAGGCCTTGGAGAAGTATATATAGATATTCAAGAGGGTCTTGAGTGACACAGTAGCCAGGATCAGATCCAGGATCCAGGATCTGAGTCCCCACCTCAGCTTTAATGCTCTCCTTTCCTTTCCCATCGCCACCTTATCACTACCACCATTCCTGGCACGGAGAAGATTCTCTTCAGTTTTCCAGCTGTGAAGATTTGGAGACACACAGATACATGCATGTAATTCATTGTCTCTCACAACTTTTGTCTATCCTCTGCCATTTTGTTCATGAGCTCCTGGTTTTAGATCTTTTTTCCCACTTTTGGTAGTTAATGAACAAGCTGGTTTCATCTAGGCAGTTCATTCAGTCACTTTCCTATGAATGATGGGGTTAGATTCTGAAAAATCTGCCCTCATGTGATTTGGTCACTGTGTGAATATCGTGTAGTGTAAATAAGCAAATAAAGTTGGTTAACATCTCACAAGGTGAATGATCTTAAGGGTCCACTCTTGCCTATGCAGTGCTTCATTGACCCACACATCATCTGGGGGCACATGACTACGGTCAACCCCTTAATGTCTATAAAATGTCACTGCTTTCCCTCTCCTTTATTACCATCGTCCTAGTTTCCCAGCCCGAGGCTGCAATAATGAATTATACTGAGCAACCCTGCATAGCCAGCTAGCAGCTGGGCTGGGGACAGAAGAGCTGGAACCCATGCTACTGGAATGAAATGGGGAAAAGTCTGATTTTCTCTGTGTAACATAAACATGTTCTTATGCTGGGCATCTCCAGACACCAGTTTTGCCTTCCTTCCAAATGTCACAAACATCTTTTTATCTGGAGTAACTGAAAGCAGCCAGAATTTAGGGGTTTCAAGGAGGAAGAGGAACATTTGAGAGTATGGAGGGAGTATATAAAGGGTGAGTCAGGTAAGTACACAATCTTCTCTACTCCTTGCCTATATTTTATTTTGGGTACATCAAGCAAACCAAGGAGACCACTGCACTGGTAGCTGGTGTGTGTGAGCATGCAAGTAGAGATAAGAGAGTGATAAAAATCCCTGTGTGGAAGTGAAGGAGGCATCAGAATATGCTCTTAGGGAATGGACACCATTGTACTACCTGATTCTATTCCTGCCAGGCTGAGGCTCATATTGCTGCTTCAACCAGGAGAGGCTGTAGCAACTGGTAGGACCAACATGCCCATGAATACAGAGGGGACTGTTTCTTTTCTCTTTTGTGAATATGCCACAAATGTTGTTCAACCTCTCACACTACAGGAACCTACTCCTGACCAAGTAAAGAGGGACCAGTGAATCATTAGTTATGGGGAGACATTGGAAGATGATGCTGACCCTCCACCCTTTTGAGCATCCTGGGAAGAATGTGAGGTAGAGAGAAGCAAACCAGGAATCCCTCTCATGCAAGAATGACAGCTAACCAGGCTCCAGTGTGCATCCCTGGGATACTTAACAGACCTGGAATCTAGGCAGGCATACTACATTCTCCAAGATCAGCTGGAATTTGGTCAAGTCCTGGGGGCCCTCAGCCTGTGTAGAGCTCCATTGAGGCCTAGAGTCACCTCATGGCAATATATCTTTTTTATACAGAGATTCTTTGGATGGGTTTTTTTGTAATTTTTTGAATACATATTTATTTTTAAATTTTTTTTTAGTTGTAGATAGACACAATATATTTATTTTTATTTGGTGCTGAGGATTAAACCTAGTGCCTCTTATGTTCTAGGCAAGCAGTCTAACACTGAGACACAATCCCAGCCCTTGAATACATATTTCAAATTCAAACAAAACAAACACTTGTATTGAATACAGTGTAATGCTCACATGGATGGGATAAAGGAGCTATATTGCAAGTTTCTTACATTATTTTATTTTTCTCAGTTTGGAATTCAATGACATTAGTATACCTGGTTTCATGATATTTAAAAGGCATAGTCTTCTGCAACTCTTTTCATGATGAAATATTCTAAAATGATGAGATATATGTGAACTCACAGCCAATGCATTATTTCAGTTAAAATGAACTTTAACAGTTTGATGGGAATGTACACGAGAAAAAGAGAAAGAGCAACAGCAAATTTTCCATATTTAATGTTGGGTTACCTGATGCATTCCAGGGAGTTCAGGGTTATGGGGCAGGGCCGTTTCATGCGCAGCCCCCCTCCCATGTCACCAGAACTTCTGACCTTCAGGGGTCCCAAGTGTGTGAGACTGGATCTTACCAACCTAGTGTCAGAAACTCCCTTTTCCTTTCTTCTGCATCAGGTTCACTGTTTAGATGAACAGCTCCTGAGGCTGCCCAAGTGGATGTCTAGGTGAATTAGCTCGTGGAGGACATTCATAGACACTATGTACCTACAGATAACACCCACAGCAGAGGCTATGTACTCCTTGAATGTGAGTCCTGGGTGCTCATGGCCCAAAGTCACTATTCAGGGCCTAAGGAATCCTGTGCTCCTGAACATGCTTCAGGTATTCCTACTCCCTTGTATGTCCCCAGGGAGACACACCTGTGTTTGTATTGCTGATTTCTATTCCCACTCATTAGAGGAGAGTACCTGCAATCTTGGGGATCACAGGAGCTGGGGCTTCCCTAGTAATGAGAAGCTCCAATCGGGGAAGAGGCACAAGGACAGAAGCCATATCCTACTCTTCCTTTCCATAGTTTCAATTAGATATCATTTATGTTGTTGTATGAATAATGAATAATTTTTGTAAATAAGTTCTGTTTTCAATGTTGGATGTTTTTGTATTAAATGATAGTCACTTGATGCCAATTGTTTTTCCATTTTTTTTCCTCTGTCAAAAAATAAAAATAAAAATAGGGAGGGTTAAAGATGGCAGGCCAAAGCGAGGCAGCATTCTGTGTCACTCCATGATCCAGATCTCACCTAGTAAGAATACTGCTCTGAGAGTGTTAGAAGATCCCTATACAGCTGCTCTCTGCAGAAATCACCAGCACTATGACCCCACACATGGCTCTAGGCCTCAGGGTTCAAGCAGGACACTGAGCTTTCAAGCAGGACTCCTGGCTCCCAACACCCAAAATCCAAAGTTCTAGTCATGCAGGACTCAGAAGCACCTTAGCTGAATCACCTATCAACACATCTACAGATCTCCAAGACTTTACTCTGCTCCCATGCAGGTTACTCAGCTGCTACCTACACACAGCACAATGCCATCACTCAGCTCCCCCTACCCCACCAGACACCCCAGCACTAAAAGCAGACTGCCTCCCTCTTGTCTCAATATTCTTGCCATATTAGGTGGGGGCAGCTCCCAGACCAGATCTCCAGCAGCCAGAAGAGGTCTTGAACCTTATAAGAACCTTATAAGAACACTACAAACCTATAGGGTAAAAACAATAACACCCCAGACCCACAGAGCTGGAAAGGAAGACAAAAGAGCAACATGAAAAGACAAGTTAAAAAAGCACCCCAAACAAATAAAAACACCACAACATTAGAATCTTTAGCAGCCACAACAGGAGAAATTTCAGAGAAGGCGTTCAGGATGTATATGGTTAAAATGATGCAAAGCTGGTTCAACATAAGGAAATCAATAAATGTAATTCATCACATCAATAAACTCAAAGATAAGAATCATACGATCATCTAAATAGATGCAGAAAAAGCATTTGTCAAAATATAGCACCTCTTTATGTTCAAAACAGTAGAAAAACTAGGGGTAACAGAAACATATCTCAACATCGTAAAGGCTATCTATGCTAAACCTCAGGTCAACATCATTCTAAATGGAGAAAAATTAAAGGCATTTCCTCTAAAAACTGGAACAAGACAGGGATGCCCTCTTTCACCACTTCTATTCAACATAATTCTTAAAACACTGGCCAGAGCAATTAGACAGACGTAAGAAATTAAAGGGATATGTATAGGAAAAGAAGAACTTAAATTACCACAATTTGCTGACCATACGATTCTATACCTAGAAGACCCAAAAAGCTCTACCAGAAAACTTCTAGAACTAGTAAATAAATTCAGCAAAATAGCAGGATATAAAATCAACACCCATAAATCTCAGGCATTTCTGTATATCAGTGACAAATCCTCTGAGAGGAAAATAAAGAAAACTACCCCATTTACAATAGCCTCAAAAAAATAAAATAAAATACTCGGGAATCAACCTAATGAAAGAGGTGAAAGATCTATACAACGAAAACTACAGAACCCTAGAGAAATAAATCAAAGAAGACCTTAGAAGATAGAAAGATCTACCTTGCTCTTGGATAGGCAGAGTTAACATTATCAAAATGTCGATACTACCAAAAGCACTATACAGATTTAATACAATTCTGATCAAAATCCCAATGGCATTTCTCATATAAATAGAAAAAGTAATCATGAAATTTACCTGGCAAAATAAGAGACCCAGAATAACTAAAGCAATCCTTAGCAGGAAGAGTGAAGCACGTGGCATCACTATACCAGAACTTAAATTATACTTCAGAGCAATAATAACAAAAATAGCATGGTATTGGCACCAAAACAGACTAGTAGACCAATGGTACAGAATAGAGGACACATAGACTAACCCATAATATTACAATTATCTTATATTAGACAAAGGTGCCAAGAACATGTATAGGAGAAAAGATAGCCTCTTCAACAAATGGTGCTAGGAAAACTGGAAATCCATATGCAACAAAATGAAATTAAAACCCTATTTCTCACCATGCACAAAACTCAAAGTGAATCAAGGACCTAGGAATTAAACCAGAGACCCTGTGTCTAATAGAAGAAAAAGAAGACCCTAATCTCCATCATGTGGAATTAGGCCCCAACTTCCTTAATAAGACTCCTATAGCACAATAATTAAAAACAAGAATCAATAAATGGGATGGATTCAAATGGGAAAGTTTTTTCTCAGCAAAAAAAAAAAAAAATCTGTGAGGTGAACAGAGAGCCTACATACTGGGAGCAAATTTTTACCCCTCACACATCAGATAGAGCACTAAACTCTAGGGTATATAAAGAACTCAAGAAGCTAAATACCAAAAAAACAACCCAATCAATAAATGGGCCAAGGACCTGAACAGACACTTCTCAGAAGAGGATATACAATCAATTAACAAATATATAAAAAAATGTATATTCTAGCAATCAGAGAAGAGCAAATCAAAACTACTCTAAAATATCATCTAACTCCAATCAGAAAGGAAGCTATTATGAAGACAACAATAAGTGTTGGCGAGGATGTGGGGAAATGTACACTCATGCATTGCTGATGGTACTGCAAATTGGTGCAGCCAATATGGAAAGCAGTATGGAGATTCCTGGGAAAACTGTGAATGGAACCACCATTTGATTCATCTATACCTCTCCTAGGTCTATACCCAAAGGACTTAAGAACATCATACTACAGGGACACGGCCATATCAATGTTTATAGCAGCACAGTTCACAATAACTAAATTGTGGAACCAACGTAGATGCCCTTCAATAGAGGAATGAATAAAAAAAAGTGGCATATGTACACAATGGAATATTACTCAGCAATAAGAGAGAGTAAAATCATGGCATTTGCAGGTAAATGGATGGAGTAGGAAAAGGTAATGCTAAGTGAAGTTAGCCAGTTCCAAAAAGAAAAATGCCAAATGTTTTCTCTGATATAAGGTGCCTGACTCATAGTGGGTGGAGGGGAGCTTAGGAGGACTAGATGAACTCTAGATAGGGCAGAGAGGTGGGAAGGGAAGAGGGAGTAGGAGGTTAACAATGATGGTGGAATGTGATGGGCATCATTATCCAAAGTACATATATGAAGACATGAATTGGTGTGAACATACTTTATATACAAACAGAAATATGAAAAAATGTGCTCTATATGTGTAATAAGAATTGTAATGCATTTCACTATCATGTATTAAAAATATTATCAATTAAAAAAATCATAGGAAAACAAAGGTAAAACTTGATGTATTATAAAGCAGCCATCCTATTTACTACTCCTACTTCACTCTTTCACTCCTATATCCCTCATTTTGTCTTAATTAAAAACACTGGTATCAACATTCTTCATCTTAACTTTCAATTCAGCAATTTGCATATGTCCCTATTTCAACTTGTCTCTAGGGATTTTGTTGACTCAAGTCTGTTCCTGTAAAAGGGAACTTGGAAACAAATTTAGCCAAGATCTTCCATGATCACTGAGATGTTTAGAACTTTATACCTAGTGTATTGATTCCTTGATTCCTCATTGTTCCCCTTGAAGAGCTTCAATATATTGTTCCATTTCCTTAGCACAGAGGATTTCTCTCTAAATAGCTTACAAATGCAACTTCTCATTCTGTTGTCCATCATTTGCTCTTTGATTTTAGGTGACCAAAGAATTTCTCTTTTCTTTAAAATTCTAGATTTTATTAGAATATCACTTTCTAATAGACATTCCAAATCAATGCTCAGGATTCTCCTGAAGAAACTATTGCAAAGCATTTTATTTATATCCAGAAAACAACTTGAGTTATTGTTTCAATATTTTCTTTTCATCTTAGCTTTGGTTTTTTCTCTGTCAGGCACCTCAATCAATTATACATGAGAACTGCTACAGTATTTAACAACTCTAGGCATTTCTCTCAATCTTTTCCCACTTCTTACTCCAGTTTGTATATATATATTCCCATTTCTTTCATCTCCTTTTAAGGCATATCCTTCACTTTATTTCTTCTGGTTTACTATTCTTTGCTCAAGTGATTTTTTTCAGTGTCTGCTTATTCTCTCTAGAGTTCTATCCATCCTTTTATGATGGAATTCAATCTCATCAATGAAGCCTCTTCAAGCTTTGTATCATTTTTTTTAGTAACTTTACCTCATTTTTTAACAAAGACTCATCCTCCAAAGTAAGTCTCATCAAAACTGAGAACTTTCATAGTGGCCTTAGTCTGTACTTATTTCCCTGTTCCTCTACAATATTTGTGCATGGTTTACCATCAACATTCTCTGTCACCCAACTTTATATGAAGTTTGTTTTTATGAATTCTTAAGAGCAAAAGGATTCAGCAAAACTTTTCATTTTAACAGAGCTTTTCTCTGTTGGGTCTGTGCAATTCTCAAAACAAAGACATCTTTCTTCCTGCCAATTCCTGGCTTTGTACTTCGCCCATCCTTCAGTGACTCTTCTATCTCATTACCTCTTTTGTAGCTGTCCTTCTCTATTGTAATCCCATACCTGGTTATTGCTTCTCCATGTCAGGTCTATCTTAGAAAAGTACAACTGCTTCCATGCTCCTAAAATCTGTAGTGATTTTCTTAAAATGGCTTTCATTTTTATGGTTTCTTTCATTTATATTGGTTTCTTTCCTACTATGTACGATGTTATTTCCTTTCTGAATTATTTACTTCTTTATATTTATCTGTTTCATTGTAAAATAATCGACTAGTAGTTTTTACTGGCTTATTTCACCAAATATTTTTGTCCTTTGATCCTTATATTTTGAGTTATCTGATTTTGAGTTATAAGTTTTCACTTTATTTCTGGGACTATTTTTGAAGTGATTTTTTTAAGCTGTGAGAGCTAATATTTGGTTAGTGTGTTTCTTTGTGTCTTAAATCCTTTATATCCACAAACATGCATGTGCATGGTCATGTGAAACCAGACCTACAACTCTGTTGGCAAATGGGTTTTGTTGTTTTCAGGCATGATGTATGATGCCTTGTGTATGTCACCAGAACCCCAAAGCTTGTCCTTAAATCCTTCCCCCATGTTAAATTTTGCATATCTTGGAAATAAATTCTGAAAAAAATAATCTTCAGTTTTCATTATTGATTTTTAAATATTGTGTCCACATATAAAAAGATATCAGCTATATGATGCTGAGAGTAACATTCATCCTTAAAAAGAATACAATGCTATCATTTGCAACAATGTTTATGAATATACAGGACAGTATGCTAAGGAAAATAAGCAGACATGGAAAAAAATGCTACATGATTTAATTTACATCTGAAATCTAAACCAGCTAAACCCCCAGAGGCAGAAAGTAGAATGGTAGTTACCATGGTGTGGATCTTGGAAAAATGGGGAGCTGCTGGTGAAGGCAGGCAAAGTTTCAGTGACACAAGATGAGGAAGTTCTGGAAATGGAATCTGCATTCTGGGAAATACCATATATACTTCCACTTATGCTTGAAACACAAAGACATTGTCCTCAGAGTCATAAATTATTAACATTATGTCACATCATGCATTTTCCCACAGTGACAAAAATTGTTTTCAAGATATGTTGAATATCTACTTGCTAAAACTACATGCTATCATGACATAATCAGTAAATTTATGTAAAAGTTAACTAGAAACATCATGGGATTTATCAAGCTATTGATGAAGTGTTGTATTGTAAATGGATAACCAAAAAGATTATTTGTAACGTGTAATCTGTGTTGTTATGGTTTGATGTATCTTTCCCTGACTTCAATATGAGGGTGATTACTGGCTTTATAGAATGAATTTGGAAGTCTTTTCTCCCTTTGTATTTCATGGTATAATTTGAGGAAGATTGGTATGTATTCTCATTATTCTTTAATGAGTGTTATAGTACTCACCTGAGAATCCATTTGCCTGCACCCTCTTTGGAGAATCCCCAGGCTCTTTTCTCTAGAAAAGAGAAATAAATGTCTTTTCTTTATGAGTTATCCAGGCCAGTATCTCTGATGAACAAATGCAAAATTCTTCAATAAAATCTTGCCAAATTGCATTCAAAAACACATTAAGAAGCTTCTAATTCATGATCACAGTATCCTTTCTGAAACACTCCTGACCTTGGACTGTTCTCTTTTTAGCACTGAAAAATTAATGTCCTCATACACTTTCTTAAGTATTGTTCCTCATGCATCTGTATCAATTACATTGTGCTTTATAAATAATAAAGAAAAAATATCATGGTTCATTATATGTAACTGTGCTTTTTCTGTTGCTTTTTTTCATAGGGCTGTCCGGAATTTCTTTTTGCCTTAGGTCTCTTTTTCAAACTGTTCTGCGTTGCTAGAACAAAACAGCAGAAACTGGATAACTTATAAAGAAAAGACATTTATTTATCTTTTCTAAAGCCTGGGAAGTCTCAGAAGAGGATGCAGGCAATTGATTAGCCTTCTTGCTGTATTATTCCCATGGCAGAAAGGGAGGGCAAGAGAAGCCAACAGAGGGCTGGATTGTCCTTTATACCAAAGCCATTCTCAAAATTAAAAGCCCACTCCCACAAAAAAAGGATATTGGGAGAAAGAACTCATGATTGAATTACCTCTCAAAGATGCCACTTATCAACTCTCTTACAATGAGGATTACAATTCCAACACGTGAAATTTGGAGGGCACATTCAAACCATAGCAGTCACTTAAATTGTGTAGCCAGTCCTGCAATGAGGTCACAATTTCCCAGCCTTACTGTCTTGACAACTCTAGTGAGCAGATCTGCAAGTGCACTCAGCAGAGGGGTCTCATGTATAATGCCACATAATGCCACAGGTTGGTTCTACCAGTTAATGGGCCCTGAATTGTTAGAACCTGTCTTCCTTGAGGGATTCAAGGCAGGGTATTTCCTCCAAGGACAGCATGACCCCATGAACAAGGGCCACCCAGGGCAGGCCCCATTCAGCAGTGTGGAAGACTCCCTGTTCGTGGGAATGACTTAGTGGGATCCTATCTCAAAATTTAAAAAAATAAGCAGGGTTGAGGAAGTGGTTTGACCCTTAAACACCCTGAGTTCAATCGCTGGTTTCTTTTGTTTGTTTTAATCTTGAATCAGTCTATTCATAGCCCCTCTAGAACAAACCTGGGGATGTTTATGCAATGTCAGGACAGATCCAGAAAAAAACAGCAACCCTATATTTCTTAGATAACAGGAAAGCAGTCCTAAACCCCATTCCTCCTACTCTCATTGAGAAAAAACAGTTTATGTGAGCTACTGCCCAGGCAGGAGTGAAGAAGCTGAATTCAAAAGACCCAAAGAGATCCCTGCCCAACTTGAGTGACGTTGAATGTGGCCTCCACTTTGCTGGTAACCCTCCTCTACTTCTTCACCAAAGAAGGAGCCTCCATACCCCTCCAGAAGTAAAACTGCCTCCTGGACCCCCAAACCCCACAAAAAGATTTGAGAGGAAGCAAGTACCAAAATCTGACACAGGATTTGCAATCTACCCCAGAGATTCCATGCCCCCAACTGTCCCTGCTAGTCCCAATTTCCCCGTAGTGGTCAAGATATACAGGTGCAATCTGAGCCTCTACAATGCTCCACATCTTTCACCTACTCCCAGATCCCAACTTACTAACAGGTACCTAGCCAAAAAGAAACCCTAGCCAGGTGCAACGGCGCATGCCTGCAATCCCAGCAACTCAGGAGGAGACTGAGGTAGGATGGAAACTTCAAAGCCAGCCTCAACAACATAGAGAGCCCTTATCTCTAAATTATTTATATGTATGTATGTATGTATATGTGTGCATGTGTATTTTTTTTGGGGGGGGGGCAAGGATGTAGCTCAATGGTTGAATAGTTGAGTACCCCTGGGTTCAATTCCAGGTACAGAAAAAAAATAAAACCAACAACCTTGGAAAAACCAAATCGGAGGAGGAAAACAAATCTAAGGGACGACTGAGGAAAGCACTCCAGAGCAAGGAAAAATGAACTGAATCTGTCTAGGTTGCTTCAGTTTGACATTACATAAATGGGTCCAGACAAATGGGGTCATGAGACCCCCCCAGAGCTGTGGTATTGGTCCAGAAAAAAAAAATGTGGGGTGGAGCTAAGCAGTTCAATCAAGGAACTGGAAGGTTCTCCTTTACCCCAAATGCCATGGAATAAAAGGAGTCCCCTCCCCCTCCAATCTCTGCAAACTCAGACCCTGGGATGTGTCTAGGTCTGGACTTTGCTCTCCCCATCCCAGGGTCCCTTATCTGACCCCATACACCCTCCTCCTTCTACTTTCTCCTCCTCCTCGAATCCATGCCTCCACCCTACTGCCTTCACCCTTCTGCCTCAATCTCACTTCCTGTTTTCCTCCTATCTCCAATCTCCCCCTTCACCCCACTGTCCCCACCCTTGCCTCCTCCTACTTCACTCCTACCCACTTCACTCCTGCCTCGTGTATTTCCAATCCATGTCTATCCCAGCCAAGGTAGGCGGAGCCTTGGGTGCCACTCATCCTCACTTCACCCAGCTTCCATCCCTCTCCCCTATCTTGTTCCAGCCCTAGAGAACTTTCTGGATTCCCTGTTTGACCCCGCCCTGATCTCGTGAGATTTCCCCCGAGAAGAAAAGAGAAGCCAGGATTGGTCAATCCGCTCGGTCTCCGAGCTCTAGGGAACTTGCTGAGTCAGCGTCTGCTTCTTTCCAACAGCTGCGCGAGGAGAGAGGCCACGTGGCGAGGCCCGCGGCATAGAAGAAAGGGTGAGTTCAAACTCTGTTTCCTCCCCTTCCTCGTAGGGCAACCTTGGCCGCCTCCCCAGCTACCACCCCTTCCCCAAGGGCCGTGTTTTCCATCTGAAAGTTAGAATTGAGATGAAGAGCATAATAACTTCATATAACTTGAATTAGCCAAAGTACCTGCTTCGGAGAAGTAGCCATAGGGAAGCGATTTAGACAACGTAATTCATCTTATGGAGGCTTGTGGGTTTACGGTTTGATCTCATTTGCTGCCTGGGGTAGCTGCTCTTAAGGATTGGCCCCTCTGGAGGATCCAGGAGGTACTAGGAGGTGGGGGCAGCTCAGCCAGAGGCATCAGAATTCCGGGAAGACGCTAGCAGCTCAGGAGAGTGAGAGGAGGGCCGAAAAGGAGCAATTGTGACTAACACAGGGTCTGCCATTCAAATTGCCCTCCAGTTCAGCTGAAAAAACTGGTGCTGAGGTTTGGGATGACAAGTAGACTCCTTCCCAAAAGACAGGATCGAAGCCAGGTGTAGTTGTACTGGCCTGTAGTCCCAGCAACTCCGGAGGCTGAGGAGGAAGGCAAGTTGGAGGCTACCCTGAGCAATTTAGTGAGATCATGGTTCAAGATAAAAAGGAAAAAGGATTGGGAATATAGGTTAATGGTAGGGAGTTGCTGAATTCAATCCTCAGTACCTCAAAAATATATTAGTAAAATATAGAAGAGCAGGATTGAGGCTCCAGTGCTGTTTTCTCCGCAGTAATGGCAGGGGCTGTTGCTTCCTAACTAGTTATGTTAAAACATGATCTCATTGCTTTTGGAGCATTTTGGTTATTGCTCACAGACTTGTTTGGAAACTTGTGACTGATACAGTAGAACATCTGGAAAACGAAGTATTGGAGGACCTGAGGCCAGTCAGAGTTGTGTCAGTGTGCAGAAGACGTTTCAGGTAAGTTAGTCCCTGTACCATGTAGGTTGCCTGGGGTGGCCCTTCACCACCTTTACCTTGTCACCAAGGAGTTAGAGAGAGTCTTTATCCTGAAGCCCCTCCCAGCAGAATCAAGAGCAACCTTTTAAGAAACAGGACTGCACATCCTTGTCCTCCAGTGCCACCTGGGGAGGCCAGGGAGTCCTGTAGTCTCGCTTATATCTGGAAAATTGAGCTAGGACCCAAAGCTCAAGGGTGACATCTGGGGAGTGAGCAGTAGTGTGCCAATTGTAGGTACCAGGTTACATGATTAAAACCCCTAATGTCATTGCCTCCAGAGTGGGAGACTTTGACATTTTGTCCAAAGTTTCAGACTCTGAAAGTGCTTATGTTAGGCACAACAAACCTACAACCCTGAGAGAAGAGGAGCATGTGGAGAGGGTAAGTTCCAATCATCACCCCAGAGGAACTTGGGGCAGATTGAGACCAGTCAGCCCTGGGCTGCCAGAAAGTTCCCTTCTTAAGGTCTCACCTGTAGTAAGAAGGAGAATGAGCCGAGCAGAGCATAGGTCTCAGGCAGTGGTCATGATGCTCCAGGGATCTGTATCCTGAGACTGCTAGGCTGGGTTCTTCACACCCTTCTTAATCCCTGACTCAGATGACAGGAGCCATCTTGCACATCTACTGCACCCCTGATTGTGATGAAGGATATCACCTAAATGGAGGCTGCTACTCTCATCCATGATTTTGTTCATGGCTGTGTGCACATATAGCAGAGTGTCCTCTTTATAACTCACCTTCTTCAGACACATGCCCATCAGGCTTACACCTGGAGCCCAGTTGGGTCACCCTCTGGGCTACTCAGATGTACATTACATACCTTTGGGAGCATTGTTTCCTGCACATGGAAAGGAAAAATTGATCTAAGGCCTCTGCTGAGGTTACATGTCTTCAGAAAGGTACTTATGAGACTAGAAAAATTAAGTTCTACCAAACATAAGGAATTATTTTTACTCCATCATGTTCAGAACCATAGCCACTCAGATCCAGGCTAATACTTCCCAACTTCCCATAGAAGCAGAATGAAGAAAATTGACAGGAAGTATGTTCCTGAAGAAAATGACTGTGGGGAATCTCATATTGAAAACACAATCATTGTAATGGTTATGGAACAGTCCTAATTTAGCTTCAAATTTTATTAGGGAAAGGTATTGGTCGTGACATTGGCAGTATGAAGGATAATATGCTAGAAGCTGGTCCAAACTTAATAGGGCATAAAAAAGATGATTTCTCTGTATCAAAAGTTCTGCACCAAGAAAATAAGCATTATTTATACTAATCTTGATAAGGTCTTTACAAAGAAACAAAACTTTAATTCTCAATATTTATTTATTTATTCTCAATATTTCAAATCATTGTACTTAATAAATTTGAAGTTTATATATTTTTTTTCTATACATTTATAACTAGTAGTAGCAATTCTTAATGTTTTGAAAAAATTATAATGACTGTAGAAAAATCATAATTTTGCTTGAGCAAAGTGAAGATGACTGCACAGTTTCAGTTTGTGTGGTCATTTTTATGGCCTTGCTCTGGGAGTTCCTCCCTCTCTCAGAATAACATTTAATGTCATCTTCTAAGGACTCAATAAACCTTTTTTAAATTTTTTTTATTCTTTCATTATTTATTTTTAATTATACATGATAGTTTATTTTGACCTAATTATAAAAGTGTGGAACATAATTTGTTCTAATTCAGTTTTCATTACTTCCTCTTCCCCTCCCTTCTTTCACCCCTTGTCCCTTCCTCTACTCTAGAGAGATCAATAAGTCTCCTTGAGTAAGTCAAGGAAAGGGGATCCATTGTGCCAGAGACTTTGCAGGGAACATGTGCACAGGGCCAGCCTGCCCCGGGGCTTCATTCCTGCCCTCACCATGGAATGTGGAGAATTGTTTCCAATTAAATGTGAGGCCATTGCCCTGGTATCCCAAGTACCATTGCTTCCCGCTTTTTTGAGGGGTGGGGTGTGCTGAGGATTGAACCCAGGGCCTTGTGCGTGTGAGGCAAGCACTCTACCAACTGAGCTACATCCCCAGCCCATTTGCTCTCCTTGTTCGGGAGAAAATGCTACACAGCCTAGGGTACTCTGGTTTTACTCCCATTGCCATGGGGCTGAAATTTGGTAAATTTGGATGACCCATACTAGAATCCTCTCTTAAGCTTTACAGAGATGTACATTCTTCACAGTCCATTGAGCTATGATGAGTCATGAGGATGAAGTACAAACATCCCAAAGAGCATACTACTCTGGGCTGAATGTCAAGCCTGGGGACCTCCTGCCCTTTCTGCATATCTTCTCTCTCATCTTTGCATCCAGGATCTCTCTCTGTCTCCCCAGACTCTCTAGTTCTAGTGTCCTGACTTGGGCCCTTGGGATAAGGGTAGGCAGAGAATAACCATTAACACTATTACTTCATCCAGGCTAGGCCCAACAAAGCCAGACCTTAATACACTTCACCCAGGCCTATGTTGTTGCTGATTTATCTTGAGACACAAGCTTCCAACCTTTAAGGAACCCTGCTCTGTGAGAGCCAGACCTGGCCTCCTGCTCTCCTGTAGTTTCTCCTTCCCCATCGTTCACTGACCTGTACCAACTCCTCTGCAGTCTGTGTCCCTATTCCTGTTCCAGTTCCATGAGTCATTCAGACACACCACACACAAACATTACCACCACCACACTATGCCTCTAAAAGAAAGCACATCCCTTGAAATTAACTGAATGGACCCAGGATGACCTTGTCAGCAAGCAGGTCCCTATTAACTTAAAAGAAAGGGACAATCTGTTTAGATGTAGATAGTATTCAGTCAGAAGTGAAACCAGATGCTATTAAGAACTGGAGGACACCAGAAGGGCCAATGGAAACGTTTGAATTATTTGTTTTCTGAGGCAAATGTCTTATTGTATAACCTGTACCATTGTTGAAATTGCCTGGTTTGTTGTTTTGAGACCTTTTTGGGGGGGTTTTCCCCCTCAGTATTGGGGATTAAACCCAATAGTGCTTTATCATAGAGCTGCATTCCCTAATCATTTTTTATTTTGAAATGATCTTGATATATTGCCCAAGCCAGCCTTGAATTTGTTATCCTCCTGCCTTGGCCTTCTGAGTTGCTGGGATTAAAACCATATATCACAGCATCTGGCTCCTAAATGTTTGTAACAAGCAGCCCTAGTTAGAAAACCATGGATTTTGATGGTTTTCTCTTGAGCAGTGAAGAGAACATCTGGCCCTATACAGAAAGTCTGGTAGTTTTGGAAAGCCAAGGATATGTGCATTTGGACCATGTGTATTTCTCCCCCTGACTCCAAGATCCAAAGAACATACAGTTGTCACTTCTCAGTGGCTTTCAGACTTAAAAGAAAAAAGTTGCAGTCCCAGGTTTAGTCTTTAATCTCTCAATTTAATCCAGGCAGAAGTCTCCAAGTTTTCCCAAACAAACACTTTGACTTTTCATGGGTAATCAACTCCTTCCCATCTCCATCCTTCCCAGGCCCCTACCCTTACTCCTATTTGTAATTTTGAGTTAACTTTCTTTGGAGTATCCTTGACCTTCAAAGTCTGGAAAACTAACTGCAACTCTGTTGTACCTTTGTACAAACCTGAGTTTTGTACAAACTTGATTTGCATTATTAGGGGTTATAAATTATAAATTACAATGTGATACTTGGGAATTCTTAATTTGAGGCTTTTTTTTTTTTCCTCCTCTTGAGCTGACATCGTTCTTCATAAAGCTTTTTAACTTGAAATTTTTATGTGGCCACAAATTCTCCCAACGATTATAGTTTCAATTGGTTTTGCTTTTCCTTTCCCTTTTGTGAATGGACATGTGATTCAGTGAGTTGATTCCACAGAAGGTGAAACACCTTATTAGGATACACAGAATGGAGAACCAATATTATAATCAGATTTCATGCTTATGCTTGTAAGCTTAGAGCTGAAAAGAGGAAGGTGTACCCAGAATGGCCTATGATAGCTTCTGAGGAACGAGTTAATTCTTTGGTCCTCCCTGACTTGGGATACAAGGCTTCCTGCATTGCACCTGGGCCTGATGGGTCAGGAATGTCATCCAGGGTCTTCATAGTCTGGTAGGCTAACTGCATAAATAGTTTTCCTTTCCTTATGAAAAGATCAGGATTAGGCTTTGCTCTTTCCTCTTAATGCATTTTGCCTTAACTTGGAACATTTTGTTTTCTGCTTTGGTTATACCATTTTACATATGCTTAAAATAATTAAACAGATTTTTTGTTTTGTTTTGGAAATGAAAGACATGACTGGTCAGAATTTTACTTGGTAACATTTAAATAGAGTGTGACCAGTTGTTCTAGTTTTGTCATTTATAAGTTTTGTGGTTTATTTAGGTTTTTTTCCTTCATAATTTTTTAAAAGCTTAGAAATATTTCATAGGTGAGGTGCAGAAACATATGCCTATAATCCCAGTTGTCTGGAGGATGAGGCAGGAGGATGGAAAGTTTGAGATCAGCCTCAACAACTGAGACTTTTTCTCAAAAAAATAAGGGATAGAGGAAGTAACCCAGTGATAGAGGGCCCTGGATTTAATCCACAGTACCCCTATGGGTAAGGCGATTCAAAGGATGTTTTTAAGAGTGAAGGGTTTTTCCTTTTTTTTTTTTTTTTTTTTTCCTGTTCTTTCTCCCTTTTCATTTTGGGATTGAAAGTTTATTCAAGAGACCTAGGGTACAATATACTAACTACAGTTAGGGAAAATATATACTGGAAAATTGCTAGGGGAGTAGATATTAAAGGTTTTTACCATAATTAGTAAGAGTATGATATAATGCCTGTGAGTTAGCTTGACTTAGGCATTCTATAGTTAATGAATATTTCAAAATAAATGTAAATGGTTTTTGGTACTGGGTATTGAATTCACTCTACCCCTGAGCTATATCCCCATTCCTTTTTAGTTTTTGAGACAGGATTTTGCTAAGCTGCTGAGACTGGCCTCAAATTTGCCACCATCCTGCCTTAGCCTCCAGAGTCTGGGAATACAGGCGTGCACCACCACACCTAGCTAACTATACACCATAAATACATATTTTGTCAGTTAAAGTGTTTTGAATAAAACTGAGCATTGCTCTGTGAATTATTCATTCCTCTATATTTCATGTTAGAGTGAAAATCCTAATATCACTGTGTAGTAGAGACACATGTTAAGATGTACCCCTTGAATTTTTTAAATTATTTCTTCCAAATGTTACGTATTACTATTAAAGTGCTTTTATAGTTTCTTAATTAAAGGTTTTATAAAGGAAAATACAATGGCACCCATTGTGCATGTTTTCCTAATATGTCCCACATGTCTTATTGTTGGAGCAGAGAAGGAGTTTATTCTGGGCTATGTGGTATTCCCATTCCCATTGTCTGGAAAATACAGGTGAGCATTGCTAATCCAAAAATCTGAAATTCAGAATGCTCCAACATCCGAAGCTTTTGAGTGCCAGTGTGATATCATGTGTGGAAAAATCTACATTGTATAACTTTGTTCCATGCACAAAATTGTGTTAAACATGCGTCCCTTCCCCAAAATATCTTATGTGCAGATATTCCAACGTCTGAAATAATCAAAAATCCCAAACACTTCTGGTCCCAAACATTTCAATAAGGAAATCTCAATTTATAATTTTCAAATTTTATTCCATAAGAGGGCAGAGTCAGTTTTCAGGCTCCATAATACTTACTTCCCAGGTGGGCTAGAATTAAATGGAGCTGTGAATGGGTGGATATGAAATGGGGTCAGTAGTCATCATGCCACCTCCTCAGCATTTGACCAAATGCTTGTTCTGGTGCTGGCAGAGACACAAATATGACTCTATGGCCACCAAGTGCAGAATGGATAAACTGAGAATTTCCTGGCTATTACCAGACAGTGACTTTAGCCCTGAGTTGGTCCCTCTGAAGGGTGGAGAGAATATGGAGTTGCTCATGCTTAACCTGAGAATACTTTCTCTTCATATTTTCTCAGGATTTCGTTTAGAACAGAGATTCATCAGGATGAGCATGTGGGCTCCACCAAGGCTCCTGGAACTGGCTGGGCAGAGTCTGTTGAGGAATGAGGCCTTGGCAATTGCTGCTCTGGAGGAGCTCCCCACAGAGCTCTTCCCACCTCTGTTCACTGTGGCCTATGCTGAGCGACGCAGTAAGACCCTGAAGGCGATGGTGCAGTCCTGGCCCTTTGCCTGCCTCCCTCTAGGATCCCTGATGAAGGAGTGGCAGCCTCACCAGGAGAACTTCCAAGCTGCACTCAATGGACTTGATGTGCTGCTTGCTCAGGAAGTTCGCCCCAGGTGAGGGTAGTCCTGTAGCCTGAAAGGACCCTGGGAGTCAGCAAGACAGCTGTATTCAGGGAGCATGGAGAACTAAGATGGTAGGCCAGCGGCTTTTGGTGGTGCTAGTGAGGAAGTTCAGGGAGGCCTGGAGTCTGTTTTTTGGTGTCACTCTGGGAATGGGCTTCTGGATGTAGAAGGCTGATTAATTAAGATGCATTGGGTACTCCCTCCAATGTACAATAAGCAGGGCTCAAGAAGGATCTTAGGAGAAGGGATTCCAGAAAAATCCAAAGGAAAAGCAGATTCTCAGTGAAAAAAGAGCATCTTTGTTTCTTTCCAAGGTTGTACGATTTCTGCTCTTTATTCTGAGTTGATTACCTATTTTCCTACAGGAGATGGAAACTGCAAGTGCTGGATTTACGCAAGAATGCTCATCGGGACTTCTGGACCATATGGTCAGGAAGCAGAGCTAGTGTGTACTCACTGATGGAGCCAGAGGCCACCCAGCCCATGAAGAAGAAGCGAAGAGTGGACGGTTGCAGAATGAGGGGGAAGCAGCCTTTGGCTCCTATAGAAGTGCTTATAGACCTGTGCCTCAAGGAAGGCAGCCGTGATAAATTGCTTGCTTCCCTCATTGAGAAAGTCAAGCAAAAGAAAGGTTTACTACACCTGTGCTGTAAGAAATTGAAGATTTTTTCAGTGCCCATGCAGAATATTAAGATGATCCTGAAAATGGTGCAGCTGGACTCTGTCCAGGATTTGGAAGTGAATTGTACCTGGAAATTATCCTCCTTAGGGAAGTTTGCTCCTCATCTGGGCCAGATGGGTAATCTGCGCAGGCTCCTCCTGTCCCACATCCACATGTCTTCCTACACTTCCTTGGAGGAGGAGGAGCATTGCGTTAGTCAGTTCACCTCTCAGTTCCTCAGTCTTCATCACCTCCAGGAGCTGTATTTGGACTCTATCTCCTTCCTCAAAGGCCGTCTGAACCAAGTGCTCAGGTGAGGGATAGTAAGATTGCTCTGTAGACCAGAGCAAGCCCTTCTTCATTTTGGTAACAGCAATGGACATCTGCTGTGTATATGCCACAAATAATGCAATAGTGAACAGGTCACTAGAAGACACCATATTGTCTTATTTCCAAGTATGGTATCACACAACTACCCCAATAAAGGTTAGAGGTTATCTTAGTCTATTTTCTGTTGCTAATAATAATACAGTAGCACAGCCTGTGCTGGGGTTGTGGCTCAGCAATAGAATGCTCACCTAGCATGTGCAAGGCCCTGGGTTCGATCCTCAATACCACATACAATTGAATAAAAATAAAGGTATTGTGACAAACTACAACTGAAAAATATTTTAAAAAACAATACAACACCACAGATTGAGTACATTATAAAAAAGAGGTTTATTTTAGCTCAACAGTTTAGTCCAAGTTTGAAGAGCCACATCCAATGATGGCCTTCTTGCTGGCAGAGCTCCTGAATAGTGTAAGCATTATGGTGAGAGACAAGGAGTACTCATGAGACCTCACCAAACCAGCTTTTATAGCAGACTTACTGTTCAGATAACCCATTACCTATCAGTCACATGATTTTAAAGGTCCCACCTCTTATTATAATGGGAGTTATATTTCAACATCAGTTTTGGAAAGAAAGCAATTTCAGTTATAAAGTTGATTAGATGCAATTATCAGTGACATATTGCTGCTAGAACACTATTTAATGGATTTATGTCTGGAGAGGGTAGCTTTGGGAAATGATGTCTAAGATGACTAAAAATAGCTAAGTGAAGGGGGCATTAAAGAAGGGAAAGCCCATCAAATTTTAGATTTCAGATTATAGACTGCATTCAACAGCTTTATCAGCATGAACCTCTTTCTCCAAACTTGTCTCAAATATCCTGTCTGTAAAGGGTTGTTTGGATCTCCAATAAGGGAATGTGTGGGAAATAACGTGTTTCTGTGTCATCCTCATTGTCTAATATCCAATATCACTATTCCCCAGCACTAATTATTCTGTCTTTCCCTAGGTCCCTGAAGAGCCCCTTGGAGACATTGTCAATCACTAACTGCCTGCTTTCAGAGTCAGATTTGACACATCTGTCCCAATGCCCCAACATCAGTCAGCTGAAGGATCTGGGTTTGAGTGGGGTCAATCTGACCTGTGTAAGTTTTGAGCCCCTCCAGGTTCTATTAGAGAGAACCTCCACCACTCTCCAGGATCTGGACTTAGATGAATGTGGGATCATGGACTCCCAGTTCACTGCTATCCTGCCTGCCTTGAGCCACTGCTCCCAGCTCACAACCTTCAGCTTCTGTGGGAATCCCATCTCCATGGCTGTGTTAGAGAACCTCCTGCTCCACACCATTGGGCTGAGCAAGTTAAGTCATGTAATGTATCCTGCCCCACTGGAGAGTTATGAAGATGTTGAGGGTACCCTCCACCTGGGGAGACTTGCCTACCTGCATGCCAAGCTGAAGCAAATGCTGCGCGATTTGGGGCGGCCAGGCATGGTCTGGTTCAGTGCCAACCCCTGTCCTCACTGTGGTGACAGGACCTTCTATGACCCAGAACCCATTCTGTGTCCCTGTTACATGCCTGCTTAGATGAATGCATATATCCACAGCTTTATTTTGGGCACTTGGACACAAAAGCTCAGAAAGTAAACACATTTAGAAAAAAAGCCAGTTTTGTTTTCAGTTAAGTGGGAAAAAGGTGACGGGAGTCGGGGCAAGATGTTTACTTAGAGTTTTTTGTATCTTTGGTGAGATGCATCTTATAAAGTTAGAAGTATGGATCTGAATTTCTAGAATAGTTTGATTCAGGCTTGAGAGATACATGTGGGAGTTATCCCTGCATGGATAGCTGTAAAGAAATGGCCAGAAATAAAGAACCTCAATGCAAACCATTCGGTATACTGTGTGATATTTGAACCTGCTTTCCCTGTGGAGACCTCAAGAACAATCCAGCTACTGATGAAATGAGAAGGCACTAAGCATCCAAGATGCTTACTACACCTGGCTGAATGTTAAACCCCAAGGTCTCATGGCACCATTTATCATTCCTTCCATTTGGTTCTCTCTGGGGAATATTTTTCCTACTTATTTCTGTGGCTATTTTAGTGAGTGTGCCAGTACACACAAGTTGCATCCTGAGGGCCTAAAACAATGTACAGTAGTGAGTACCAGGAATAAAGTGTTATTTACATGAGCTGTCCCTGCTAACTACACTGAGGTCTTGTACTGTAACTTTTCACTGTTCTCTAGAGGATCCATAAGCCTCAGTCTGACCTTTTTCTGTATACAGGGATCAAATGTACACAAGTTAGGCCCTCAATACTGAAAGGGAATGTCTATCCTTCATATGAACTGGAGCTGCCCCTTGAATTTAATTAGTGACTGGTTAAAAATGTAAATTCACTTTAATAAAATATTTAATATATGTATCCATATTAAAAATTTATGACATTCAAGAGGCTGGAGTTGTGACTTAGTGGTAGAGCATTTGCCTGTCATGTGTGAAGCCCTGGGTTCAAAGCTCATTACCACATATAAATAATTTAAAAGATCCATTGACAACAAAATTTAAAAAAAGAAAAAAATGTGAGTCTTTATTGTTACTCCAAAACACAGAGCAGTAGGGAAAGCTCTTATTTATCGAAGAATATCAGCTACAGAAAAATAGTATTAGGAAATCACCATTTTACAGTTACTGATGCAGTAATTGATTTTAAAAAGGTCATAAATAGATGTTAACACCTTTGAGAATGATAAAACTCAAATGATTTCAATATATCCCACACATTACTTACCAAAGGGAAGTGGTTCCTTTGTTTCTGCAAAATTTGGCAGACTTCAATTTAACCAAAGAATCAAGTTTTTTTTTTCAAATCTTCATATATGTATTTTGTATAATGATGAGAGTCTCCTTTCACCATTCATGCTATTCCCCTTCTCCCTCCCTTTCCCTCCCACCCCTATTCCCTATCTAGAGGTAATCTTCCTCCCTTGCTCTCCCTCCCAACCCCATTTTGAGCCACCCCTATTATATCAGAGAAGACATTTGGCATTTGTTATTTTGGGATTGGCTAACTTCACTTAGAATAATCTGCTCTAATGCCATCCATTTCCCTGCAAATGCCATGATATTTTTTTTATTGGAGAGTAATATTCCATTGTGTATAAATGCCACATTTTTTTTATCCATTCATCCATTGAAGGACATCTAGGTTGGCTCCACAGTTTAACTATTGTGAATTGTGCTGCTATAAACATTGATGTGGCTGTGTCCCTGTAATATGCTGTTTTTAGGTCTTTTGGGTATAGTCCAAGAAGAGGAATAGCTGGGTCAAATGGTGGTTCCATTCCCAGTTTTCCAAGGAATCTCCATACTGCTTTCCAATTTGGCTGCACCAATTTGCCGTCCCACCAGCAGTGTATGAGTGTAACTTTTTCCCCCACATCCTCTCCAGCACTTGTTGTTTATCTTCATAATGGCTGCCACTCTTACTGGAGTGAGATGGTATCTTAGAGTAGTTTTAATTTGCATTTCTCTGATTGCTAGAGATGATGAGCATTTTTTTTTTTGTATTTTTACAATAAAATATATTTTTTTTTAAATTTATGATAGCAGGGCTGGAGATTTGGCTCAATTGGTAGAGTGCTTGCCTTGTATGCACAAGGCCCTGGGTTCAATCCCCAGCACTATATATATATATATATATATATATATATGACATCTTTAGGTATTCCTATCAATGACAGAATGACTTTCCACCACATGATTCTCTCTTTTCTTAAGGAGGTAATAAACCTCCTTAGAACTAATGAGATACATTGGATCTGGGGTCTCAGTAGTGTAAAGAAGCCCATGCTAGGTCCTGAGGAGCAGTGAGGTGGAAGCAGGTGAATGGGAGACATGGCAGTTGGGAGTAGGTTGGGCCACTCCACAGGACAATCCAAAAGTAAAGGACTGTAGGGTTGGACACTATAGTCACTGGGCATTTGTTTGACTGACTGCCCAGGGAGCAAGAGGACTGCCTGCCTCCCAGCCACTGTCCCCACCACACCACTGCATTCTGCCCCTGGACTGGCATACCTTCTTTTTGACATAGCCTCCCAGGTAAGCACTTGAGGAGGAGGCCACACACCAAGAAAAAGGGCTAGGGCTCCCTTTGCATTTTGCCCTGAGTATGAGCAAGCCCAATACTGTTTATTCTTCAGAAGCCTTGCTTGACCCTCAGGTGCATGCTGCTGTCATTACTGACAATCTTGTTACACAGCAGCTGGCCCTTCTTCATTCTCTTCCCATAGCAGTTACTCTTCCTTTCTTCTGTTACCCCTTCCAGCCTCCTATTCTAAATCCCATAAAAAAGAAATGGGCCCATCAGCTTGTGGAGCATACTTGGCCATGTTCTAGAGAAAACATAACCAATGGTATATCTTTTTTTATTATTATTAGTTGTTCAAAACATTACAAAGCTCTTGACATATCATATTTTATACATTTGGTTCAAGCAGATTATGAACTCCCGTTTTTACCCCGTATACATATTGCAGATTCATATCAGTTCCACATCCACTTTTTTACATACTGCCATACTAGTGTCTGTTGTATTCTGCTGCCCTTTCTATCCTCTACTATCCCCTCTCCCCTCCCCTCCCCTCCCAATGGTATATCTTAAGAAGGGCTAAGAAAAGATGCTTGCTTCTTGTTTTTCCTCAGATATACCCTGCCTCAGCATCACTTGCCATAGACCCAAGTTACAGGAAATGTTTCCCAGAATGGGAAACCTACATCCAAGTACCAAATGGGTATGAAGAGCAAAGGAAAGGCATTGAATTACTCCAGCTTTGGGATCATTTACTGAAAGAGCTGGTAATATCTGCATCCTATGATTACCATGATATCCTTTGGGGCTAATTTATGCAAAGCATGTGTCAGAGCACTCAGACATCATGGATGACCCAACACAGGCCATTGATTATTAGCTTCCTGATGCAAGTAGAGAAAGAAAAACAGACGCTGTGTGTCTTTGCTCATTCTTACTGTTATAATGAAATGCTGAAGATTGGGCCATTTATAAACAATGGAAATTTATTTCTCAAAATTTTGAAGGCTGAGAAGTCTAAGATCAAGGCATTGGTAGGTCTGGTGTCTTGCAAGGGCATTCTCTCTGCTTCAAAGACAGTATCTTGTTGCTGCATCTTCTGGAGAAGATAAACACTGTCCTCACAGTGGAAGAACAGAAGGGGTGGAAGGGCCTAGGGTGCTTCCCTCAATTTCTTTTATAAAAAGCACTAATCCCATTCATAAGAGCAGCATACTTATGACTTGATCACTTCTCCTCAGATCCAACTCATTGTATTCAGATAACTCATTGTATTATCCAGGCAGGGTGGTGCTCACCTGTAATACCAGCAACTTGCAAGACCCTGTATCAAAATAAAAAGGGCTGGGGATGTAGCTCAGTAGTGAAGTGCCTCTAGGTTTGATTTTTCAGTATCAAAACAAAACCAAAAGGGCTGGGGATGTGGCTCAAGCGGTAGCGCGCTCGCCTGGCATGCGTGCGGCCCAGGTTCGATCCTCAGCACCACATACAAAGAAAGATGTTGTGTCCACCGAGAACTAAAAAATAAATATTAAAAAATTCTCTCTTTCTCTCTTTCTCCCTCCCCCACTCTCTCTCTCTCCCACTCTATCTTTAAAAAAAAAAAAAAAATCCCTACTATAGGAAATCCTGTTTTAAAAGAACCTTTTAACACCATTGCATTGGGTATGGATAGCAATGTATCAATTTTGAAAGAACACATATATTCAAATCATAGCACTGCATCTTCTTTTTTATTTATTTTTTAGAAGTAGTTGGACACAATATCTTTATTTTGTTTACTTATTTTTATGTGATGCTGAGGATCGAACCCAGGGCCTCGTACATGCTAGGCTCTATCACTGAGCCACAATCCCAGCCCCAGCACTGCATCTTCTAAAACAGGATTTACTACAGTAGGGACTTTTGTCTGGAGACCTCATTTGAGGATTGAATCTGGTGACATTATTTAGAATTTAGACTTTGGCATTAAAATATTCCAAGAAACACCAATACAATGAGATTTTGTTTTTTGGTTTTGTTTTGATACTGAAAAATCAAACCAGAGGACTTCACTACTGAGCTACATCCCCAGCCCTTTTTATTTTGATACAGGGTCTTGCAAGTTGCTGGTATTGCAGGTGTGCACCACCCTGCCTGGCTAATACAATGAGTTATTGAAAAGTCGATTTTGGCTAAAGAGAGACCTTGTCAGTAAGGACAGCCATGCAAAGGGGATGGTAGGTGGTAGCTATCCATAGCAGAAGGACTTGTATATATGAAGGCTTTGTGGGAAGGGGAATTTCCAGATTATTAGGAAGCAAGCAGAGGAAGTATGGCATACACAGTAAGTTGCTTGGTATTAACAATTCACCCTGGCGATGCGTGATCTGTTTAGCAGACAGGCAGGTTGGACTTAACCATAGTTAAGTATACACAAATTACAGGGATGGATCTAAATAGAAATGAGACAGTGGGGTTTAATGCACACTCAGGGACCTGTGTGGAGATGATGAGAAAAAAGGCCTAAAGTCTAAACAGAAATAAAAGGTCAAATATCCTTAGGGAAAGGAGTCAGGGAGACCTCAACAATTTTCAAATGCCAGAAAGCACTGCTAAATTAACCCAACATTCAAATTATTTTGAGGAAACCAAATTAATCATCAACTTCTTTTATTACTATTACTGCTACTGAGGGCACATTGTTCTAGTGAGATAGCCCAGATTCTTTATCTGACATGAGGTTGTTAGAGGCAAATTTTCATCACCTGTCCAATTTTATATCTAATTGACAATCTTGTGTCTTGAACCCTGAAACTTAAAAAGATAAATTGGATAAGCAAAGAGAGGCTTAACAGAATGAGCTGAATTTTGATTCAGATATATCCACTATATCAGAGAGAACATAAGTTTGAGGAATCAACCCAGGAGTCCTCACAAGAGATTGCTGATTCAGGCAACTAAGTGAGCTTTATTATCTCCAATATAATTTCACCTCTTATTTATCAGTTTTTTCCTTTAGATCTCCTCAAAATAACTTGACCATTTATATATTGAACAGTGCTTCATAGCTGGATTACATTCAGGAAGAAGAGGAAAAGTTTACCTTATATTTAGATAAGTAAAATTTAATGTAAGAGTCAGAACCTTAGCAGGTCAGAGAAAAAGTGATTGCTCACAGAACTTTTGTTGGAAATTTTCTTCAATGAATTTCTCCTAATCCCAAGAAATTTGAAACTGAAACCTGGTTCCTTGAAAGTGTATTAAAGGAAAATCAAGACTCTGGGAATATTGTATATTATGGTTTGGATATGAGGTGTTCCCCAAAAGCTCACGTGTCAGACAAAGCAAGAAGGTTCAGAGGAGAAATGATTGTGTTGCCAGAGTCTTAACTTTCTCAGTGGATTGATCCTTGATGGGATTTACTGAGTGGTAACTGGAGACAGTGGGGTATGGCTGGAGGAAGTAGCTAATTGGGGATGTAGCTATGTGGTATATATTTTGTATCTCGAGAGAGAAGTCACCCTCTCTCTCTGCTTTCGGATCATCATGTGAGCTGTTTCCCTCTGCCACACCCTTGCATCCTAATGCCCTGCCTCACTTGGAGCCCTGAGGAATGGAGCCAGCCTTCTGTGGACTAAGACCTCTGAAACCATGAGTCTTCAAATAAACTGTCCTACCTCTACAATTGTGCCAGTCAGGTCTTTCAATCACAGCACCAAAAAGCTGACTAAAACACTGTGCAAGAGCTGGTGTATTAGTCCATTTTCTGTTGCCAATAAATACTCCAGACTGGTACTCCAGAAAAGAGGTTTCTTTATTTGCCTTACTGTTCTGGCCCAAGATTGAGAAGCCACATCTGGTGATGGCCTTCTTAGTAACAGATTCCCAAGGAAGCACAGGGCATCACATGGGAAGAGACAGGAAACATGAATGTGTACCCTCTGGTCTCTCTGCCTCTTCTTATAAAGTCACCAGTATTAAATTATGAGGGCTCCACCTGTTGAACTTATATAATTCTAATCACCTGCCCCTAAATCCACCTCTAAACACCATAATCAGATTAAGTTTTTACCCTCTTAATACAGCACAATGAGGATAAAAACACATCAGTTAGAGAGGGAACACAACAAACTCAGACCATAGCAGCCAGGTTTCAAGTGAGATATGCAAGGGAATCCTTGTCTATCTGTCTTACATCTGCATTTGCCTTCTTCTCAAGGCCCTTAAAACTTTGTAGCTTTATTGTATCCCAAAGGTATTCAGTTTTATACCTTCTCTTGAAGAGATGGGCCTAATACTTTTATCCCTTTACTCCTGGGTAAAGATTCATAAGCTATACTTGCTTCTTTCTTACTCCTAGGTCAACTCTGTTAACTTTAACTGAGGGATGGAGAAGTATTCCCACATAGTGTTTAAAGGAGCCAAAACAAATTAGGACAAAAATGAATTCTGATTTTCATATCTTTGCTATTACCTGTCAAATATGCTCACTGGATAAGGAGCCTATGCTTTGTAGCTGGTTTTCTATATAGTTGGTAATAACCCAAAGGAAGTAGAAATATGAATCAGGATGGGAAAGTATCCTAATACAACAGATAAACAAAGACTTGTTAACCATTTTATATGTGCTAAATCCTGTGGCAGATGCTGGGGGTACCTAGAATGTAAGGTAATATGAATGCCTCCTTCCAAGTACTCACAAAGATACAAGAAACTCAGGAATGGATCATATTACACCATGGAGTGTAATTGTGATTCTTCTTAGACTGCCCTCCATGCATACACATGAGGTTACCTCACACATATTTTCATTTCCTGGGACCTTCCTATGTCAACTTTTTGAAATGCAATTCATGCAGCAGGGTCTAAGGAATTAGAAGAGAACCCGAAATTATAGCTCATTCTTAGTCCATTTTTGTTGCTGTAACAAAATACCTAAGACTGGGTAATTTACAAAGAACAGAAATTTCTTTGTCATGGTTCTGATGGCTAAGAAGTCTAAAATTGTGACAGTAGCAGATCTGGTGTCCGGTAAAGGCTTATCTCTGCTTCCAAGATAATGCCTTGTTACTATGTTCTCACATGCCAAAAAGAAATGGAAAAAGGGGCTAAAACTTTGGGCAAAGAGCATTGTTCTATCCTTGAGAACAGAGCCTTCATGGCCAAATAATGTCTAAAATGCCTAGCCTCTTAATACTATCACATTGGGTTTTAAGTTCCAACATAAATTTTGGAGAGACACATTCAAGATTAACTCATTTAATTCCAAGAGCTCACCTGCTTCACTGATGAAGAACAAGACTTAAGAGAAAAAGTATATAGAAATTTTTTCAAGTAATCTTGGCTGTTCAGATCCTATATGCCATCTGTTATGGTTTGGATATGAGGTATTCACCAAAAGCTCATGGTTGTATTATGAAAACTGTAAACTAATCAAAGGATTCATCCTTCTGATAATTTGTCAGAACTACGGTACTGGGTATTAACTCTAAGTAGATAGGGTGTGGATAGAGAAAGTAGATCACTGGAGGAATGCCTTTGGGTTTTATATTTTGTCCCTGGGGCCTCTGTTTTTTCTCTTTGCTTCCTGGCTATCATGAGCTGAGTAGCTTTCCTCCACCACCCCCTTCTGCCATGGTGTTCTGCCTCAACCTGGGCCCAGAGCAATGAAGTCTGCCAACCAGGGACTGAACCTCTGAAATTGTAGACCCAAAATAAACTTTTCCTTCTCTAAATTCTTCTTTTCAGGTATTTTGGTTACAGTGATGAAAGCTGATGAACACACCTTTTTGAATGATCATCATATTAAGTACTCTCTCAGACACCAAGGTACCATGTGTGATATCACTGCTCAGTATTTTGAATGTTGAGTGTCTCACTTAGATGATGGTGATCCTGACTAGACAGAAATGATTTACAGTTCACTCTTTAGCAGCATTCAACACTAGAAAGTACTTTTGCTCATTCATTGCAACATGAGCCAGTTTGATTCAGTAGGAAATTATAGTTATCTGTTATTACTTTAAAAAAATATTCCAAAAATAGTGACTTAAAACAACAATAAGTCATTATTTCATAGTTTCAGATTTAACCAGGTGGTTCTAACTCAAGGGTCTCCATGAGGTTATTCTCAAATGTACTCATTCATCTTTGCTTTTATTCTCTGAAAATGAATAAAATTAAGCATTGGAAGCAGCCAGACTCCTATTGATCAAGCTAGATGTATAAGAATTCATTCTTCTTCTTTTTTTTTAAGAGAGAGAGAGAGAGTTTTTTTAATATATTTTTCAGTTTTCAGCGGACACAACTTGTTTGTATGTGGTGCTGAGGATCGAACCCGGGCCGCACGCATGCCAGGCGAGTGCACTACTGCTTGAGCCACATCCCAAGCCCCAAGAATTCATTCTTCTTAAGGAAATGTGATTTATTATGGTAAAAGAAGTGCTTAAATCTTAAAGTAAATAATTAGGCCAGTCACACATAGCTTATATTATTGAATTTTTTTCCAGCTAAATTCTCTACATTCAATGCTGGTAAAGATGTGTGAAAGGCTAAACAATGCCTACCCAACATGTTCAGATGTTAAGCTGTAACCCCACAGTAGTCTCAAAATGTGATTTTATTTACAGATAGAACCTTTAAAAAGGTGATTAATGTAAAATGAGGTCCTATAGGTGAGCCCTAATCCAATATGACTGTTATCCTTTGTAAGAAGAGGAAATTAGGACACAAGAAGAAAGATCATGTAAGAACACAGCAAGGAGATGCCCATACACAAGCCAAGGCCTCAGAAGAAGCCATTGCAATACCTTGACCTTAAATTCTAACCTCCAGAATTATGATAAAATCACTTTTTGTTGTTTAAGATACCCAGTCTATGGTATTATATAACAGTAGCCCTTGAAAATTAATGCATGATATTTACTGGTATCATTCATTTTGTTCCTGGAGTCCCTGCTTTTTCTCTTTGTTTCCTGGCTGTCATGAGCTGAGTAGCTTTCCTCCACCCTTCTTCTGCCTGCCTCAACCTGGGCCCAGAGCAGTGAAGTCTGCCAACCTGGGACTGAATCTCTAAAACTGTAGACCCTGCTGGGCACATTTACCCTTGAAAGCTATCTTAATTCAATAGGAAAATGTAGTTATCTATAATTACATTTAAAAAATTATTCCAAAACATAGTGGCTTAAAACAACAATAAGTCATTATTTCATAGTTTTAGATTTAACCAGGTGGTTCTAACTCAAGGGTCTCCATGAAGATACTCTCAAAATATTGGTTTACTCATCTGAAGAATTTTAAAAGGCTAGAAGATTCTGTCAGATCAGGCGGGGGAGGCTTTATTGAGATTTCACTCCTGGGCGGAACTCAATCAGACCCACCAAGGGGACAGGGGAAGGGTCTGAGGAGAAACCGCGTGGAAGCTCGACCGGACTGGACTTTTATGGGGCTTACAGCAGGAAGGGAAGGGCTTGGGACAGGAAAAGGTGTTTCTAGGGTCCCTTGCCCCCTTGAAGTTGGTCAGGGGAGTTGGCTGAACTCCAGGATTGGCCAGGGAGGTCCTGCTGATTGACAGGCGTTAGTCAGGAGATCTGGCTGATTGACAGGCGTTTCCACCGATGTTCTTTTCCAGTGCGGGCTGCTTTGTTCTAAGTTGCCACTAAGTCGCCACCAAGTCGCCGCCACCGACCTAACAGATTCTTTTGCAACTTGGCTGTTGGCAAGAGGCTTCAGTTCCATATTGCTTCTGACACAAGACCTCAAGCCTCAATACATGGACCTTTTCCTAGGGCTATTCGAGTGTTCTTATGACACGGCAGTAGCTGGCAGAGCAAGCAACTCAAGAGAGCAAGACAGAATATCATGTATAACCTACTCTTGGAAATCACACACCATCATTCCACAATATCATACTAGTACCTCTGGCTCACTGTTGGAGGGCACTTTGCAAAAGTGTGAATACCAGGAGACAGGAATCATTACAGACACAAAAACTTTTGCATGCATTACTTAATTTACTAGTCACAACAATTCAAGGATGTAGTTACCATTTACCTCTGTGTTCCAGAACTTGGCATGCCTAATGGATAATAGGCACTTGAGATTTTCTAAAAGAGAGATGCACTTGAGGTATTAAGAATTCAAGGTCTACAGTCATATTATCTAGGTTCAAATCCTGGATACTAGTTAGTAGATGACTCTGGGGAAGTTTCTTAACATCTCCATATCTTTTAAACATAGATGACCATAATTTATCATCTAAGAACTTCCTAGAAATTTGCATGTTACTGATTCCTCTCTGTCCCACTTTTGCATTTAAGATAGGAGATCATTCTCTGTTTTTTTAAACCAGGAACTTAACAGAATTGAGAGCAGAAACAGCTTGAAGTCAAAAGCTCTCCCAAGGGAAGAATAAGGGAAAAGAATAATTTCAAACTCAATTTTAAAACCAGATCTCCCTTGGAAGTACAAGAAGTGACAGAGGCTGGTCACCTTGATTAGTGGCCTCAGAAACCAATGCGTATCTCTTAAGAGTCATGTCAACAAGTCAAGTTCACTTTTCACATAGTTTTTATCTGCATGTGAGGACACACCAGTTCCTCATTCATGTACCTCTTATCTTTTGAGTACAGAGTTTTTACAATATCATAGACAGTTACAATCATCTGCCGCAGTCTGGCTTGGCACAAAATAACCAAGCCGCCACACACCTTTGTAGGTTCAAACAGTAACCTTTATTCCCAAACTCTCACTAGCACTCTACACACACTTGCTGGGAACACACTGCCTCCACCGGGCTCCACGCACCAATTCTCTCAGAACCCCGTGAGAACTCAACAGGAACTCCAAAGTAGCAAAAACAGAGGCAGCAGGATCCACCCTAATCCCAGCAGGATCTACCTACCCTAATCCCAGAGCCGCCCTAATCCCAGAGCAGGGTCACCTTTCAACCATTCCCTCTAGGAAAATGCTAGGCGTCATTCTGACTAAACTGTGGCTCTCAACAATCATCCATGTTGGTAGATAATCCAAATGACCTTTTTTGCAGCCACGGATTCCAGACACAATGTTGGGGTCAAAACAGTCTAATTTCAGTGGATTAATCTCTGATGTATAGAAGTGTGTTTGATTTATAGGTGTTGATTTTATGTCCTGTTACTTTGCTGAATTCATTTATTAGTTCTAGAAGTTTTCTGGTGGAATTTTTTGGATCTTCTAGATATAGAATTATATCATCAGCAAATAGTGATAGTTTGAGTTCTTCTTTACCTATTTGTATCCCTTTAATTTTTTTCTTTTAATTTCTCTGGCTAGAGTTGAATAAAAGTGGTGAAAGAGAGCATCCTTGTCTTGTTCCAGTTTTTAGAGGGAATGTTTTCAATTTTTCTCCATTTAGAATGATGCTGGCCTTGGGTTTAGCATATACAGCTTTTACAATGTTGAGTTATGTTCCTAATATCCCTAGCTTTTCTAGTGTTTTGAACATGAAGGGGTGTTGTATTTTCCCAAATGCTTTTTCTACATCTATTGAGATAATCATATGATGCTTGTTTTTAAATATATTGATATGATGAATCACATTTATTGATTTCCAAGTATTGAACCAACCCTGTATCCCTGGGATGAACCCCACTTGATCATGGTGCACTATCATGGTGCACAATTTTGTATGCGCTTCACCATAATTTTATTGAGAAATTTTGCATCTATGTTCATCAGGGTTATTGGTCTGAAGTTTTCTTTTCTTGATGTGTCTTTGTCTGGTTTTGGTATGAGGGTGATATTAGCCTCAGGGAATGAGTTTGAAAGGATTATCTCCTTTTCTATTGCATGGAATACTTTGAGGAGTATTGTTAATTTTTCTTTGAAGGTCTTATAGAACTTGGCTGAGAATCCCTCTGTACCTGGGCTTTTCTTGCTTGGTAGGTTTTTTATGGCATTTTCTACTTTATTACTTGAAATTGATCTGTTTAAATTGTGTATGACCTCCTCATTCAGTTTGGATAGGTCATATGTCTTTAGAAATTTGGCAATATCTTTGATATTTTTTATTTTATTGGAGTATAAATTTTCAAAATAGTTTCTAATTATCTTCTATATTTCAGAAATGTCCATTGTGATATTTTCTTCTTCATCATATATTTTACTAATTGAATTTACTCTTTATTAGCATGGTTAGGGGTTTATCTATTTTATTTATTTTTTCAAAGAACTAACTTTGTGTTTTATCAGTTTTTTGATTGTTTCTTTTATTTCAGTTTCATTGATTGCAGCTCTGATTTCATTTATTTCCTGTCTTCTACTACTTTTGGTGTTGATTTGTTCTTCTTTTTCTAAGGCTTTGAGATGTAATGTTAAGTCATTTATTTGTTGACTCTGCTTTTTTTTTGGGGGGGGGGGCGGGGGGGAGGGTTACCAGGGATTGAATGAACTCAGGAGCACTCAACCACTGAGCCACATCTCCAGGCCTATTTTGTATTTTATTTAGAGACAGGGTCTCACTGAGTTGTTTAGTGCCTCACTTTTTGCTGAGTCTGGCTTTGAATTTGGGATTCTCCTGTCTCAGCCTCCCAAGCTGCTGGGATTACAGGCTTGTACCACCATGCAGGGCATGACTCTTTATGCTTTTAATAAATGAGCTCAAAGCAGTAAACTTTCCTCTTAGTACTGCCTTCATAGTGTCCCAGAGATTTTGATATGTTGTATTGGTATTCTCATTACCTCTAAGAATTTTTTTTTAATTTCATCCTTGATTTCTTGTACTATCCATTCATCATTTAATTGTATATTATTTAGTCTCCATTTGTTAGATTAGTTTCTAGTTTTTATTTTATCACTGATTTCTAATTTTATTCCATTGTGATCTGATAGAATGCAAGGTATTATCTCTGTTTTTTTGTATTTACTAAGAGTTGCTCTGTGGCATAAGATAAGGTCTATATTAGAGAAGGAGTCATGTTCTGCCAAGAAGAAAGTATATTTGCTCATTTATGGGTGAAAAATTTTATATATACCTGTTAAGACTCAATTATTGATTGTAAATGATGGTGGAATGTGATGGACATCACTATCCAAAGTGCACATATGAAGACACAAATTGGTGTGAATATACTTTGTATACAACCAGAGATATGAAAAATTTGTGATCTATATGTGTAATATGAATTGTAATGCATTCCACTGTCATATATAAATTTAAAAACTAATTAAAAATAAATAAATTATTGATTTTATTATTTAGTTCTATAATTTATTTATTTAGTTTTTGTTTGGAAGATCTGTCCAGTAGTGAGAGAGGTATGTTAAAGTCACCCATAATTATTGTGTTGTGGTCTATTTGATTCTTGAAATTGAGAAGGGTTTGATTGGTGTACATATGCTCCTTTATTTGGGTCATAAATATTTACAATTGTTATGTCTTGCTGATATATAATTTTCTTAAGTGGTATTAAATGTCCTTCTTTGTCCCTTCTGATTAACTTTGGCTTGAAGTCCATTTTATCTGAAATGAAGATGGAAATTCCTGCTTGTTTATGCAATTCATATGAGTGATGTGTTTTTTTCTCATCCTTTCACCTTCATCTGTGGATGTCTTTGCCTATGAGGTAAGTCTCTTGGAGACAGCATAGTGTTGGGTCTTGTTTTTTAATCCAATCTGCCAGTCTGTGTTTTTGATAGATGAATTTAGGTCATTAACATTCAAGGTTATTATTGAAATATTTATATTCCCTGTCATTTTGATTTATTTCTGGTTTTTAATTTGACTTATTTTCTCCTTTGGTTGACTATTCTTTTAGTGTCGTTCTTCCCTTTGCTGGTTTTCATTTTTTTTGTTGTTGTTGTTTGTTTGTTTTACTTCATCTTCATGGAATATTTTGTTGAGAATGTTCTGTAGTACAGGCTTTCTAGATGTGAATTCTTTTAATTTTTGTTTATCATGGAATGCTCTTATTTCATCTTCAAATTGAAACTTAATTTTGCTGGATATAAAATTCTTGGTTGACATCCATTTTCTTTCAGAGCTTGAAATGTATTATTCCAGGACCTCTTATCTTTGAGGGTCTGGGTTGAGAAATCAGTTGAGATCTGAATTGGTTTCCCCCTATATGTAATTTAATTTTTTTTTCTCTCAAAGTCTTTAAGATTTTATCTTCATTCTCTGTGTTAGTCATTCTCATTATACTGTGTCTTGGTGTGGACCTGATGTAATTTTGTACATTTGGGGATCCTGTAATCCTCTTGTATTTGATTTTCCATTTCATTCTTTAGGTTGGGAAAATTTCTGATATTATATCATTAAAAAGATTGTGCATTTCTTTGGTTTGTATCTTTTCTCTTTCATCTATTTCAATAACTCTTACATTTGGGCTTTTCATGTTATCCCATAACTCTTGGACGTTCCATCCATGGTTTATTATCATCTTATCTGCATAGTCAAATCTATTTTCCAAGATTATATATTTTGTCTTCATTGCCTGAGATTCTGTCTTCTAAGTGGTCAAAAAAATAAAAGAAAATACTTGAAAATCAATCTAACATGGGGCTGGGGATGTGGCTCAAGCGGTAGCGCGCTCGCCTGGCATGCGTGCGGCCCGGGTTCGATCCTCAGCACCACATACAGACAAAGATGTTGTGTCCGCCGAGATCTAAAAAATAAATATTAAAATTCTCTCTCTCTCTCTCTCTCTCTCTCTCTCTCTCTCTCTCTCTCTCTTTAAAAAAAAAAGAAAAAGAAAAGAAAAGAAAATCAATCTAACAAAAAAGGTAAAACACTTCTAAAAAAAAAAAAAAAAAAAAACTACAGAACATTAAAGAAAGAAGTTGAAGAGGACCTTAGAACATAAAAGAATTGCCCATGCTCCTGGATAGGCAGAATGAATATTGTCAAAATGTCCATACTGCCAAAGACATTATTCAATTTGAATGAACTTACTATTAAAATTCTGACATCATACCTCATCAAAATAGAAAAAGCAATCTTGAAATTCATTTGGAAAAATAAGAGACCAAGAATAACCAAAGCAATCCTTAGCAAGAAAAGTAAAGCAGGAGGCATCACAATACCAGACCTTAAACTATACTACAGAGCTATAATAACAAAAGTGACATGGTATTGGCACCAAAACAGACACATAGACCAATGGAACAAAATAAAAGACACAGAGACTAACCTACATAAATACATTTATCTCATACCAGACAAAGGTGCCAAAAACATTCCCAGGAGAAAAGATAGCCTATTCAACAAATGGTGCTGGGGAAAAAATGGAAAACCACATGCAACAAAATGAAGTTAAGCCTCTATTTCTCATGAAACTCGACTTAATGTGGATCAAAGACTTAGGCACTAGAACAGAGACTTTGTGCCTACTTAAAAAAAAAAAAAGTTGGCCTAGGACATGACTTCCTTAACAAGACCTCTAAAGCACAAGAAGTAAAATCAAGAATCAATAAATGAGATGAATTCAAATTAATAAGCTTCTTCTCAGGGTTGGAGTTGTAGCCCTTAGCTTGCATGTGTGAGGCACTGGGTTCAATTCTCAGCACCACATATAAATAAGTAAATAAAATAAAGGTCCATCAACAACTAAAAAATATTATTAAAAAAAAGCTTCTCCTCAGCAAAAGAAACAATCAATAGTATAAATAGAGAGCCTACAGATGGGGAGAAAATCTTTATCACATGCATCTCCAATAAAGCATTAATCTCTAGGAGATATAAAGTACTCAAAAAACTTAACACCAAAAATAAAAAAATAACCCAATTAATAAATAGGCTAAGGCACTGAACAGACACTTCACAGAAGAAGAAATACAATTGATCAACAAATATATGAAAAAATGTTCAATATCTCTAGCTAATAGAGAAATATAAATCAAAATGACTCTAAGATTTCATCTCACTCCAGTCAGAATCCAGCTATTAAGAACAGAAATAACAGTAAGTGTTGACAAGAATGTGGGGGGAAAAGGCACACTCACACATTGTTGGTGGGACTGCAAAATGATACAGCCAATATGGAAAGCAGTATGGAAATTCCTTGAAAAACTGGGAATAGAACCACCTTTTGACCCAGCTATCCCACTCCTCAGTCTATACCCAAAAGACTTAAAACAGCATACTACAGGGACACAGCCACATCAATGTTTATTGCAACACAATTCACAATAGCTAAACTGTAGAACAAACCTAGAGGCTCTTCAGTAGATGAATGGATAAAGAAACTGTGGTATATATATACACAATAAAATATTACTCAGCATTAAAAGAGAATAAGTGGCTGGGGATATAGCTCAGTTGTGCTTCCCTGCTTGCCTCACATGCACAAGGCCCTGGGTTTGATCCCCAGAACCATAAAAAGAGAGAGAGACAGAGACAGAGAAAGAGAGAGAGAGGGAGAGAGAGAGAGAGAGAGAATAAAATTATGGTATTTGCAGTTAAATGGATGGACTTGGAGAATATCATGCTAAGTGAAATAAGCCAATTCCAAAAAACCAAAGGCTGAATGTTTTCTCTGATATGTGGATGCTAATTCACATCAAGGGGTGGTGCGGGAGGATCACTAGGGAAGAATGGAGTTACCTTAGATTAGTTAGTGAAGAGTGAAGAGAGGGGAAGGAGGGGATATGGGGATAGGAAGTATAGTAAAACAGGCATTATTACCTTATGTACATATACAACTACTTGACCAATGTGATTCTACAACATGTACAATCAAAAAATAAGAAATTATACCCTATCTATGTATACTATATCAAAGTACATAAATGCATTCATTCTACTATCATGTATAGCTAATTAAAATAAATTTAAAATTTTAACAACAACAACAAAAAAAGACAGTCTACTTGACCACTTCACGTGGCTCTTTTGGCCATAAAAACTTCCAGGGTAGCAAGGGAGGGAACCCTAATTTCCTGAGCCTGGCATGTTACCTGGGAGAATTCTCATGTTGACAGGCAGATCTCTGTGGACTTTTCTTAGGGTACAATGGGGATCTGGAAAGGGATTACTCTAAATTATAATCTACTTGACCTATAATAGAGTGAGCTGAACACTGATGTTTCTAAAAGCTCCTTGAGTAATTCTAATATAACAGGATAAAAGCCATGTTAAACCTCTTAGCTTAGATATGGTGCAAAAACAATACACAGTTGTCTCTCCTGGAACCTTAGCGTATTAGTTCTACAAGCATACCCACTCCACAAGGATACCAAAATCCAAAAATGCTCAAGTTCCTTATATTAAACCTAATATTTGCATATAACCCACATAAATCATCCTATATACATTAAATCATCTCTCTATATTACTTATAATACCTAATATAATGTAAATACTATAAGTAGTCATTATGCTGGGTTTTTTATTATTATTGTTGTTGTTTGTTTGCATGCTTATTTTTGAAGTGCTAGGGATTAAATTTGGGGCCTAATGAATTCTAGACAAGCACTCTACATCCTCAACCATATACTGCAGTATTTGGGGGGTGGGAAGGACAAGAAAAGACATAGGCATTTTTAAAATATAGACACAAAGGCATTTTTTAAATATTTTCAATCCAAAGTTGGTGGAATCTGTGGATGCAGAACCCTCAGATCTAGGGGATAACTACATCAAAGCAATTATGAGCATGGTGGGGAGGGATGGTATTTATACTAACTCTTAGAGCTGCTACAATCACTAGAGATGCTTCTGTATATGGTCAGAGTGTAATAGTAAAAGCAAAAGTGACTCCACTTTTTTTTTAAAGAGAGAGACAGAGAGAGAGAATTTTAATATTTATTTTTTAGTTTTCAGTAGAAACAACATCTTTGTATGTGGAGCTGAGGATCGAACCCGGGCTGCACGCATGCCAGGCGAGCACACTACCTCTTGAGCCACATCCCTAGCCCTCCATTTTGTTTGGTGACTCCATTTTGTAAAACAACCATGCCAAGTAGAAGGGTCATGACCAGGGCAAGATGTTCTTTTTCCTTTTGCTATAGAAACCTTTAAGAACACGAAACTACCTATTGGGGCATTGTTTCTGTAATGAAGGTAACGGGGCTGCGTTTCTGTAACTGGGGGTAACTGGGCTAATTATGATTGGCTAAGCTACCTGCTACCTGACTGCTCTCTCCCACTTCTGTAACCTGGCTTGCTTGCATTGGCTAGACCCCCAAACATCCCTTTTGCGGTTTTCAGGCTTATAAGGAGTACCCTTGCAATTGTTCAGGGCTGATCAGGGGAACAGCTTTATGTTCTGGTCAGTCACCACCAATGTGCTTCAATAAAGACTTGATTTGATTATATGTGAGTGGCCTGGAAGTCACTTCCCGGGACAAAGCTCTAACTATAACAAGGGACCACTTCATTCTGCATGTGCCACTAATTAGAATTTTGGAAACTAGTTCATTATAAAATTCATCTCTGATTAAACCAAAGGTGGCTAACTGGCAACTTACAAGCCAAATAAACAGAAATGCACTTTATTTGGCTTCACTGTATTTTAAAACAGAAAATGTTTACTTTTTAGCACTTTAAAATTGGGAAACAACATGGAGATTCAAATGTTCATTGTTGCTTGAAAAATAGATTGGCAACACCAGCATTGCCAGAAGGTAGAAGTCAAATCAAACTAAAAAGTATCTGATACCATTTTAAATGGCCCCTGAGCACTTCCATTTGCCAAAGGCTCCTTTCTCCTTTGACTAATCCACTCATTGCAAATGTGTCTGCTGTTTGGACTTAACAGGATTTTGAGTTTAAGAATTCTGTCCCAACTTTATCACTAATTTACAAGAAAGTTAGACTTAGGACAGATTTTGGCACTTTCTTACAAGAAGAATGATGGGATTTAAACATAAATATAAAATAAAGGAATATAAAGAATGTCCCATCAATGACCCATGACACTATCTTTGAATTGGAAATATATTTTCTAGCTCTTTTTCACTGAAGCAATAACAATTGAGCCCACTTAGGGCCTAGATCTAGTATTTTTTTTATTCACTTTAAATTTAACTGAAGCTGGGCATGGTGGCACATGCTTGTAATCTCAGCAATTTGGGAACCCTGTGACAGGAGAATCAGAAGTTTGAGACAAGCATCATTAACTTATCAAGGCCCAATCAACTTAGCAAAAAAGGGAAAAGGATGTTGCTGAATGGTTAAGCACCTCTGGGTTCAATTCCTGGTACATAAAAAAATAATAATAATTTTTTGAAAAATTTTTTAAGGGCTGGGGATGTGGCTCAAGCGGTAGCGCGCTCACCTGGCATGCGTGTGGCCTGGGTTCGATCCTCAGCACCACATACAAAAAAAAAAAAACAAAGATTTTGTGTCCGCTGAAAACTAAAAAAATAAATATTAAAAAATTCTCTCTCTCTCTCTCTCTCTCTCTCTCTCTCTCTCTCTTTAAAAAAAAAGAAAAAGAAAATTTAAGGCTAATTTCAGCAGCTTGGTGAGATCCTGTCACCAAAAAAAAAAAAAAAAAAAAAAATGAAATCGACAAATGTCACATTATACATATTTATGGTGTGCAACATGTTTTGGTAAATGTGTACCTTGTGGAAAGAGTAAATCAATCTAATTAACAAATCAATAAAGGTAATTATCAAATCCATCACCTTGCATACTTAACATCTTTGTGATAACATTTAAAAACTACTCTCTCAAATTATGGCATTTGCCAGAAAATAGATGGGGCCAAAGAATAACATGTTAAGTGAAATAAGCCAATCTCAAAACACCAAATGTTTTCTCTGATGTATGGATGCTAATTCACATTAAGGGGGTGAGCTAGGGAAGAATAGGGTTGGTTACTTTAGGTAGAGGGGAATGAAGGGAGGGGAGGAGAGGGGATGTGGAGGTAGGAAAGGTATTAGTATAAATCAAACATTATTACCCTAGCTATGATACATCAAAATGCATTCTACTGTCATGTATGACTAAATAGAACAAATAAAAAATTACTCTCAGTAATTTTAAGTATACTATATCATATTATTGATCCTAAATATCATGCTGTGCAATAAATCTCAAGAATTTATTCTACTTATGTAATTGAAACTTTGTATCCTTTAAACAGCACCTATTTGTTCCCTACCTTTCTAGTCCCTAGTAACCACTATTCTACTCTCTGTTTCCATGAATTCAACTTTTTGAGATTCCACATGTGAATCTAAAAGACAGTAGGTGTCTTAAAGTGTCTGGCTTATTTCACTAAATATAATGTCCTCCATATACCTATTTTGTTCCATAGGTATATGTATCTGTTTTGAGCCAGAACCATGCTGTTTTTCTTTAAAAAATATCTCAATTTTATTTTTTCTATTGTTTCTTTTTAGTTATATAAAACATGAAGATTCATTTTGACATAATTTTTAAAATAGGGAATATAACTTTCTCTAATTCAGTTCTTATCACTTCCCACTTTCCCTCTCCTCCTCCCTCCCTCTGTTTTTTTCCTTCTACTTTACTAATCTTTTACTGATCTTTCTGCTATTTGCTTTCATTTGCTTATTTATTTTAGATAGTATATTGTAAATGTACATGATGTTGAGATTCACTGTGGTTTATTCATATATGGAAGATAGGTCAGATTCATCCCTCTGTTCTTCATTTATCCCATCCCTTCTCCCTCCTCATCAGTCCTCTTCATCTAGTCCACTGATTTTTCTTCTATTTTAATGAAATCTTTTTTCCCTTTTCCTTTCTCTCCCTCTCTCTTTCTCTCCTCCCCAACTTATTTTAGACTAGCTTCTGCATATCAGAGAAAACATTGGACCTTTGGCTTTCTGAGCCTGGCTTATTTCACTGAACATGATGTTCTCCAGTTCCATCTATTTACCAACAAATGCCATAATTTTATTCTTCTTTATGATTGACTAATACTCCACTGTATGAATGTATGTGTGTGTGTGTGTGTGTGTGTGGGTGTGGTATATATATATATATATATATATATATATATATATATATATATACCAAATGTAATATATATATATTACATTTTCTTGATCCATTTATCTGTTGAAGGGCACCTTGGTCGGTTCCATAGCTTGTTATTGTGAATTGTGCTGCTGTAAACATTGATGTGGCTATATCACTACAGTATTCTAATTTTAGACTTTTGGGTATATACCAAGGAGTTGGATATCTGGGTCATAAGATGATTCTATTTTTAGTTTTTTGAGAAATCTCCATCCTGCTTTCCAGAATGATTGCACTAATTTGCAGTCCCACCAAAATGTCTGAGTGTACCTTTTCCCCCACATCCTTGTCAACACTTATTATTTTCTGTATTCTTGATAATTGCCATTCTGACTAGAATGCAATGAAATCTCAATGTGTTTATTATTTGAATTTTCCTTATTGCTAGAGATGTTAACATTTTTTTATATATTTGTTGGCCAATTGTATTTCTTCTTTTGAGAAGTTTGTGTTTAGTTCTTTATATATATATATAATTTTTGTATTTGTAGTTGGACACAATAACTTTATTTTATTTATTTATTTATTTATTTTATATGATGCTGAGGATCGAACCCAGGGCCTTGCACGTGTGAGGGGAGTGCTCTACCGCTGAGCCACAACCCCAGCCTCTCTATTTAGTTCTTTTGTCCATTTATTAATTGGCTGCCTCCTCCTCCTCCTCCTCCTCCTTCTTCTTCTTCTCCTATTTTGGTACCACGTTTTTTGAGGTTTTTTTTAACGTATATATTTTGGATATTAATGCCCTATCTGAGGAGCAGGTGGCAAAGATCTTCTCCCTTTCTGTAGACTCTCTCTTTATATCCTCAATAATTTCCTTTGCTGTGCAGAAGCTTTTTAATGAGATATCATCAGACTTATGGATTCTTATTTCTTGTGCTTTAGGAGTTTTAGTTTTTTCATGTGCCAACATATTGGCATGTTGGGCCTACATTTTCTTCTAACAGTTGCAGAAGTTTGGTCTAATTCCTAAGTGTTTGGTCCACTTTAAGTTGACTTTTGTGTAGGGTGAGAGATAGTTTTATTCTTCCACATATAAATTTCCAGTTTTCCACCACCCTTTGTTAAGAAAGCTAATTTCTCCAACAAATGTTTTGGCACTTTTTTCTACTATCAGATAACTGCACTTAAGTGGATTTTTTTCTGTGTCTTCTATTCCATTGTTTTCATGCCTGTATCAAGCTGCTTTTGTTACTATAGCTCTGTATTCTATTTTGAAATCTGATATTATTATTTCTTTAACATCACTCTTTTTCCTAAGGATTGCTTTGGCTATTCTAGTTATCTTATTTTTTCAAATGAATTTAAGAATTGCTTTTTCTAGTTCTGTGAAGAATGTCATTTGTAATTTGATGGGAGTTGCATTGAATCTGTATAATGCTTTTGGTAGTATGCCATTTTAATAATATTGATTCTGCCTCTCTGAAAACATGGGAAGTCATTCTATCTTTTTTTTTAAGATAGAAGAAAGAGAGAGAGAGAAATATTCACATTTATTTTTCAGTCTTCAGTGGACACAACATTTTTATTTTATTTTTATTTGGTGCTGAGGATCGAACCCAGCACCCCGCACATGCCAGGTGAGCATGTTACTGCTTGAGGCACATCCCCAGCCCCATTCTATCTTCTAATGTTTTCAATTTCTTTCTCCAGTGTTCTACAATCTTTCACTATACAGGTCGTTGACATGTTTTGTTATTTTTTTTTAAATGAAGCTGTTTTCTTTTTTTATATAGCTTTTATTTTATTTATTTTTTAGAGAGAGGTGAGAGAGAGAGAGAGAGAGAGAGAGAGAGAGAGAGAGAGAGAGAATTTTTGATATTTATTTTTCAGTTTTTGGCAGACACAACATCTTTGTATGTGGTGCTGAGGATCGAACCCAGGCCGCACACATGCCAGGCGGGCGCTACCGCTTGAGCCACATCCCCAACCCCAACATGTTTTGTTATATTAATTCCCAAGGTTTTATTTCCCTCTGAGGTTTTTGTGAATTAAATAGTTTTCCTATTTTTTTTTTCCAGGAAGTTTGTTATTAGAGTATAAGAAAGCAACTGATTTATGTGTGTTGATCTTGTATCCTGGTACTTTATTTATTTTTTTTAAGAGAGAGTGGGGGAGAGAGAGAGAGAGAGAGAGAGAGAGAGAGAGAGAGAGAGAGAGAGAATGAGAATTTTTTAATATTTATTCTTTAGTTCTCAGCAGACACAACATCTTTGTTTGTATGTGGTGCTGAGGATCGAACCGGGACCGCATGCATGCCAGGCGAGTGCACTACTGCTTGAGCCACATCCCCAGCCCTGTATCCTGCTACTTTAATAAAATTGTTTATTAGCCCTAGAAGTCTTCTGGTAGAATTTTTTGGGACTTCTAAATATAGGATCCTGTCATCAGCAAATAGAGATAATTTGAGCTCTTCTTTTCATATTTGTATCCCTTTAATTTCCTTCTCTTGCTTGGTTGCTTTGGCTAGAGTTTCAAGGACTATGTTGTATAGAGGTAGTGAGAGTGGATATAATTGTCTTATTCCTGTTTTTAGAGGAAATGTTTTCAGTTTTTCTCTTTTCGGCATGATGTTAGTTTTCAATTTGTCATATATAGTCTTTATAATGTTGAGCTAAGTTCCTTCTAATCCTAGTTTCTCTAGTATTTTAGACATGAATGTGTGTTGAATTTGTCAGCTGCTTTTTCTGCATCTATTGCAATAATCATGTGATTATTCTCCTGTGACCTAATTTGATCATACAGATACAGAACATATAAACAATCAATATCAAGTAATGAAATTGAAGTAGCCATCAAAATCCCCTTTGCAGGGGCTGGGGATGTGGCTCAAGTGGTAGCGCACTCGCCTGGCATGCGTGCGGCCCGGGTTCAATCCTCAGCACCACCTACAAACAAAGATGTTGTGTCCACCGAAAAAACCCTAAAAAATAAATATTAAAAACTCTCTCTCTCTCTCTCTCTCTCTCTCTCTCTCTTTAAAAAAAAAAAAAAAAGCCCTTTGCAAAGAAAAGTTCAGGACTGAAGGGATTCTTAGCCAAGTTCTACCAGACCTTTAAAGAAGAACTAATATTAATCCTTCTCAAATTATTCCATGAAATGGATAAGGAAGGATCACTGCCAAATCCATTCTATGGAACCAGTATCACCCTGATACCAAAAATAGAAAAAGACATATCAAGAAAAGAAAACTTCAGGCCCATGCTGTTTTTGATTACTATAGCTTTGTAGTGTATTTTAAAATCAGGTAGCAAGGCTGAGCATGGGGGTACATGTCTGTAATCCCAGTGGCTCATGAGGTTGAGTTAGAAGGATCATGAGTTCAAAGCCAGCTTCAGCAACTTAGGCCCGAAGTACCTCAGTGAGACTCTGTGTCTAAATAAAACGTAATAAAGGGATGGGGATGTGGCTCAGTGATTAAACATCCCTGGGTTCAATCCCTGGTACAAAATATATATACATATACATACATGTATATATATTTATGTAAAGTATGATGTTTTTAATGGTTTTTTCTTTTTTTTTTTTCCAGTGCTGGTTATCAAACCCAGAGCCTTGCACATTTTAGGCAAGCACCCTACCACTGAACTACATCCTCAGTCCTCTTCCATCAAGATTGCTTCAGGGATTTTTGTGGTTCCATCAAGTTTTAGGATTTGTTTTTGTGTAAAAAAAAAAAAAATGTCATTGGAATTTTAACAAGACAATTTTGGGATGTGAAATGCCATATCACTCACTAAAAGAAACCATGACTCCTTGGTGACATGGCCAATTCCAAGTCTATAACAAGAAAAATATAAGATGTCCTAGGTTATAATGGGGGTTTTATTGTTTGGTTAATTGGTTGGCTTTTTTGTTTGTTTTTAATGATACTGGGACTGAACACACGGGTACTCAACCACTGAGTTACATCCCTACCTCCCAGCCCCCACAACATTTTTTTGGAGACAGGGTCTCAGGAAGTTTAGGTGGATGACCTTGAACTTGCAATCTTCCTGCTTTAGTCTCCAGAGTCACTGGGATTACAGGCATAAACCACTGTACCCAGTTCATACTATGATATTATGTATCTGGAAAGTGAAGAACTCGCTTTCACTTTCTTGATCAACATCATGTGAGCTGCTTGCCTCTGCCACACACTCTGCCATTATATTCAGCCTTACCTAGAGCCCAAGGAATGAAGCCAGCCATCTATGAACTAAGACCTCTGAAACCTTGAGTCCTAAAATAAAGTTTTTCCCTTAATTGTGCTGGTCAGATCCTTTAGTCACAGCAGCAAAATACCTGAGATATATATATTTCATATGTATTAATTAGGAATTGAATGCAGGGATTGTAGCTTTACCACTGAACTAAATTCCCAGTTCTTATTATTTTTTGTTTTGTGAGAGGGTCTTGATAAATTGCTGAGAGTGTTACCATTGTTGACCGGTGACGAGTCCTTGCTTCCCCAATGTTGAAGAATAACACCAGAGAGCATGCCGAGGCAAGGTCAGAGTAGAAATTAGAAGTTTATTAAAGGACAGCAGAAAAGACTTCTCCCAGAAGAAGGGGACCCAAGAGGTGGAATCCGTGGAAGTGCGGTTGTCTCCCCTTTTTATAGTTTTGGTGATGGAATGTAAGGGGGAAGGGTTGGGACACAGGTGGGCCAAACAAGTAATCTGGGCAGGAAGGACTTCATTATCACTTCTTTATCTCCCCAAATCTATTGGGGGCTGTTTCCTGGGTTCCATTAACATTTCTTTGGGGTGGACTTTGGCCTAGGGCCTTTCAGGGACTTTATTAACATTCCATGAGTTGTCCTGCATTTCCCAGAATCATTATCAGCATGGCCTCCATTTTAGATTTCACTCGATATGATATTAGACCCGATTTACCTAAGTACACTGACTACCTAACTTTAAATATGGCTTCAAAAGTCTCACTAAATTGTTAAGCCTGACTTCAAACTTGTGATCCTCCTGCCTCAGTCTTCTGAGTCATTGGGATTACAGGTATGAGCTATCATGTCTGGCAAAGCTCAATTATATTTAAATAAATATAAAAACATATAAACCCAATAATATAAAATTTATATTACCTGGTAACAAAAAAAAAAAAAAATTATAAGGCAGCTGGGCATGGTTGTGGCTAAGCATCTCTCGGTTCAATCCCTGGTACCCTAGCCACCACACACCCCCCAAAAAATTATCTCAGGCAGGCAAAGAAACAGAAATATAATCTATAATAAGGAGAAAAATCAATAAATTGAGGGGTTGGGGCTGTGGCTAAGCTGTGGTACACTTGCCTGGCATGTGTTCAGCACTGTGTTCAATTCTCAGCACTGCATATAAATAAATAAAATAAAGGTTTATCAACAACTAAAAAAAATCAATAAATTGAAACATGCCCACATGATAGGATTAATATACAAGGACATCCAAATAATTATTATAACTCTACTTCATATGTTAATAAAAAGTTAAAAATATAAAGTGGAGACATGAAAAATATAAAAAAAAGTCTCAAATCAAATTTTCTACAGATGAAAACTACAATGTTTGAGTGGAAGAACACACTGGATAGGATTAACAGAAAGTTAGATATTACAGAAGAAAAGATTACTGAACAGCAATAGAAATACTCCAAAATTCACTGTTTGAGGATGATATCCTGAGAGCCTATTTGTCTCTGGTCTCTGCAACATCAGTTCTTAACTGGATTTCCTTGATCTCTATCATGCTGTACAGTCCTTCAAAAATCCCAAGCTCCCTGCCCCCACAGTAAGTTAATTTTTAATAAATTCAAAAGTAAGATTAACTTTATAAAGGATGGGAAAAGGGGTGGCATGGACAAAATCCTTGTCTATGCTGCTCACCCTAAACAAAGCAGAAGAAACTGGGTGGGGTAGAAAGGAAATCCTGTTTACCTTAGAGGGGATTATACTGGGTACCCTGCTATGATAAAATAATATGAATTCCTTGCCTTATTCTCTAATATTCTTAATTCCTAATGTCTACTGCTTGGACATTAATGTCCCAATTTAGGAAATTTCTTTCTTTTAGATTAGTCTAAATTTATTTTTTTATTGATTTTATTTTTTAAATACATGACAACGGAATGCATTACAATTCTTATTACACACATAAAGCACAATTTTTCATACTTCTGGTTGTATATAATGTAAGTTCACACCAACTCATGTCTTCATACATGTACTTTGGATAATAATGTCCATCACATTCCACCATCATTGCTAACCCCCTGCTCTCTAATTCTAGTCCCTAAGCTATAAGGAATTCCAGGTTTCTTGCAAACCTTAGATGTTCTCTGGTTTCCATGAGTATTCCATTACCAGTTACCACTGGGTCACCAAAGGGGACTATAGAAATGTAGAGAATAGCAAGAGGCTTAGCCACAGATGGAGATTTGCATCTGAAAATGGCCTAGTGATTCTGAGCGAGGTCTCCAAAGGAACAATTACAGGCTGCTGTCTATTCATCCAGTGCAAAGCCTGAAAGAGGACTGAAACAGATGGGCTGGCAGCCTGCCAGCTCTCTCAAGGTATAGGTAATTATGCAATTCATTCCATCTCCTTGTAGCTGCAGTTTTTGGGGTTTTGTTTGCTTATTTGTTTTGTCATTGCATCTAACCTAGGAACTTTAAGCAGTGCTAGGTCGAGCTCTGTCTCTGAGTACACCCACAGCTCCTGGAGTTCACATTTCTTCAGGAACACCTTTGCAAAATGTTGTGCCTATATATGCTTAGTATTTTGTGGTGAACTTTTCCCTCTACTCCTATGTTCATGTTTCCCCTATCCACTCCCCTTTTCTTTGTGGTATTAGGGATTGATTGAGTCCAGGGTTGCTCTAGCATTGCACTACATCCCCAGACTTTTTATTTTATTTTGAGATAGGGTCTTGCTAAATGACCCAGACAGGTCTCAATTTCGGATTCTTTCAGTTTCCTGAGTGGTTAGGATTACGGGCATATGCCATTGCTGATAGGGTACAGGCAGATGTAGATGATAGGAACACAAGATTAAGGGAATAATTCTATAAAATGGGCCCACTGGGCTAACCCCTGAATGCCTTCTTTTCCAAGAAGAAATTTACCTGCAACACTGCCTGGCTCCAGTGGACAGGATATGTCATATTCCTCAGCAAACTACCTGTTATCTGCAAGAGAAAAGCCAACCTGAAATAATGTCAATAAGAGAAACCCAAGTTACCTGAAGAAGAAGACTTTTTGTCTTTTTCACAAACCAGATCCCATAAAATCTCTAAGAATTTATGGTGAAGAATCCGATTAGAACCAGTCAGAATGAGTCAAACTGACCTAGGTTGCCATGGCAGTGGGAACTTGATAGTCTGATGTCATCCTGCTGTCCATCAAAAGTCAAGAGGTGGACCTGGGTGGGACCCTCTGAAAACTTCTCTAGGGTCCCAATAAAACTGGAATGCAGGAGAGGCACACTATCTCTTTCCTTTCTGAGAAGACCCACTCTCTCTCTTTCAAGGGTGTCCTCTTTTTCTTTTTCTATCCCTTCAATAAACACATGCCTGTTACTCTGAAAAACATGTCTAAAATCTTTGTCTTGATCAGAAGACTTGAGGGGTGGGGGTGTCTTCAGGCTGCCTCAGTTTCCTTGAAGGCCCCAGCTCTGTAACTGAACGCAGTTCCGTCTCTGGATGAACTGTATGTGTGTGTGTGTGTTGCTGGGGATCGAGCCCAGTGCCTCAGGCATACTAGGCAAGTGTTCTGCCACTGAGTAAGTGACACCTCAACCAGAACATTATCTTTAATAAATTATGTGTTTTTTTGGGGAGTGGGGGGACTATTCAAAATTATTTCTTTTTTTTTTTCACCTCTTTCTTTGTTTTTATTTGTTCAAAGTAGTTATACATGACAGTAGAATGCATTTTGAAACATTATACATAAATGGAGTATAACTTCTCATTCTTCTGGTTGTACATGATGTATTTACACCTGTAGTATAATCAGATATGCACATAGGGCAATAATGTCATGTCGAATTCATTCTACTATCTCTCCTACTTGTATACCTCCCACCTTCACTCCCCTCTGTCTGATCCAAAGTACCTCTATTCTTCCCCAGGCCTTCCCCAACTGTGAATTAGCATGCCCATATCAAAGAAAACATTCACCTTGAATCTTTGGGATTGGCTTATTTCATTTAGCATTTAGCATGATATTTACTTTATTTCATTTGCTTCACCTCTTTTATATATGCTAAAACTACAAATGTGCTAAAATCTCTTATTTGTTGGTGACCCATCTCCTTTTTTCTGAAGAGTGGCTTTTTAAAGTTTTCACTGGAGTCTTTGCATCTTTGACCAACTGTTTTTGTGTTTTTTGTTTTTTTTTTTAAAGAACAGGTTAATTCTTTCCTGCTAGTTCATAAACTCCAGAAGGTAGGGATTATGAATGTTTTCACTGATATAGCCCTGTAATCTATTTCTGTAATATCTAATAATTTCTGGCAATATAGTTGCTAAAGGAGATATAAGGACTTGTGAAAAATATCACAAGAAAATGCAAAAATACAAAAAATTAAAACATTAAATTTTAATTCAGGTGGATTGATTTTAAGAAGAAAGGTAATCTGCCTTACATAAACTAATGTAATTGATTTTATCTGAAAATCTTCCTTGGTGGCTTGTTTTTGAACAATGATGGGGCAATACTACAGCAGGTAAAAGTGACAAGGTGGCTTATTGTGGGACTTGCTGCCTTCAGGTTTCACATTTACTGTGTGTGTGCCCTTGTGCTCAAGGAAAGTGATAAAATGCTTTACAATTTATAACAAGTGTTATGTTCACTGTTTTTCTCGGAATCCCCATTTTCCACTAGATTTTGAACTTATTAGTCATGATTTTGCCAACTAAAGCACTAAAATAAATCACTGCTTTAAATGGTGAGGAGTAGCTGTGTATTGTCTAGATATCCTTGTTGCCATCTGCCTGGCTCCCAAGTACTTTCCCCTGGTTAGTTAGGTTAACTGTTCTTGTCATTAAATCACGGATTCATTAACAACCTTTTGGGAGAAACAGTTTCCTATAGGCAGGTAACCTTTGTAAGAGTGGAGAAGGAGGGGCAAGTGCTCTGAAGGCATTAGCATTTTAATCCCCCAGAGTCAGTCTACATTTTCCCAGACCCAAATCAGCTTCCATCTTTTGGATCCAACCCAAGTATTTATTTAAAAAAAAATTTTTTTTAAAAAGAGCATTGGGAACTGTTATATAACTCCAAGAAGCTCAATACAGTGTGAGATTAGAGGGAGAAGAACAGGCAGGTGAGCCCTCTCAGTTTCTATAACAAAACACCGTAGACTGGGTGGCTTTTTTTTTTTTTTTTTTTTTTTTTGTACTGGGGATTGAATACAGGGATGCTTAACCACTGAGTCATATCCCAGCCCTTTTTAGTTTCTATTTTGAGATAGGGTCTCACTAAATTACTTAGGGCCTCGCTAAATTACTGAGGCTGGGGCTGGGGATGTGGCTCAAGCAGTAGTGAGCTCGCCTGGCATGCGTGCGGCCCGGGTGCTGATCCTCAGCACCACATACCAACAAAGATGTTGTGTCCGCCGAGAACTAAAAAAGTAAATATTAAAAAAAAAATCCCTCTCTCTCTCTCTCTCTCTCTCTCTCTCTCTCTTTAAAAATAAATAAATAAAATAAAATAAATTACTGAGGCTGGCCTCAACCTGCAATCCTCCTGCTTTCAGTCTCCTAAATTCCTGGGATTCTATTTTTGCATCACCACTGGCTAGACTGGGTGGCTTAAGCAATAGAAATTTATTTCTCATGATTCTGATGTCTGGAAGTCCAAAATTAAGGTTTTAGATGATTTACTTTCTGGTGAGGACTGTTGGTAAAGATGGTGCCTGGAGTGCTTCTCTTCCGGGAGCTCAAGAGTGTTGGTAAAGATGGCGCCCAGAGTGCTTCTCTTCCAGGAGCTCAGGTCCGTGAAGCACTGAATGGTGTGCCAACCCTCACCTCCAATCCCTGTGAATGGCTCGAACTTTGAATGGCGCACCTCCAATCCCTGAAGTGGCGCAAACTCTCAGCCAATGAAGAAGTAACAGGGCATTATGTAAAAATGTGGATGTGTAACCGATGTGATTCTGCAATCTGTATTTGGGGTAAAAATGGGAGTTCATAACCCACTTGAATCTAATGTATGAAATATGATATGTCAAGAGCTTTGTAATGTTTTGAACAACCAATAAAAAAAAAAAGAAGTAACAGCCCACTTACCTTGCTCCTCCTCATCCTGTGTTAAGCCCATAAATATCAATACCCTGTTCGTTCTCTTACTCTCCCTCCCTCTCCCTCTCCCTCCCTCTCCCTTCCCCTCCCTCTCCCTCCCCCTCCCTCCCCCTTCCTCCCCTCTCTCTCCCCCCTCCCCTCTCACTCCCCCTCCCCTCTCTCTCTCTCTCCCCCTCTCTCTTCTCTCTCTTTACAAGGACCTTCTTCCTGGCTTCCAAACAACCACCTTGTCATTAAACCCATACGACGTGGCTTTTCCTGGGAACACAGAGAATGAGTTGTCTAATGTCAGTTCTCATAAGGATATTATTCCTACAGGACCAGTGCTCACTTATAACCTTATTTAATATTAGCTTGTAAAGGGGCTGGGGATGTGGCTCAAGTGGTAGCGCGCCTGCCTGGCATGCGTGTGGTCCGGGGTTTGATCCTCAGCACCACATACAAACAAAGATGTTGTGTCCGCCAAGTACTAAAAAATAAATATTAAAAAATTCTCTCTCTCTCTCTCTCACTCTTTCTTTAAAAAAAAAAAAATATTAGCTTGTAAAGGTTCTTTTTTTCAGATATGGGTGTTAGGTCTACATCATAAGAATTTTGGAGGGACACAAACATTCAGTCTATAATAGAGGGGATATCTTAGTCTGTTGTTATAACTGAATACCACAGTTACTTTGCAAAGAAAATTGATTTCTTAAACTTCTAGAGGCTAGAAAGTCTAAGAACTTGGTGCCGGCATCTGCTCAGCTTCTGGTGAGGGCCTTCTTGCTGAATCACGGCAGACAGAGTATCATAAGTTGATTAAGGAAGCCAGAAAGAGCTCACTTTTAAAACAAAGCCACTCACACAATAAAGCATTAATTCATTATCCCCTTAATCCATAAACCCGTGACTAGATTAATCTTTTCATGAGGGCAGAACCTGAACAACCCAATCATTTCCTATCTCTCAAATACCCTGAACATAATTTGCAGGAATAAGTTTCTGATATATGAAATTTTATGGTCACGTTCAAACCATAGCAAGAGATAAAAGAAACAAATTTTCAAAGCTATAATGGCAAGCCAGGTACAGTGGCACACACCTGAAATCCCAATTGCCTGGGAGGCTGAGGCAGGAGAGCCTCAGTAATGGTAATGTGCTAAGCAACTTAGTGAGACCCAGTCTCTAAATAAAATACAAAATAGGACTGGGGATATGGCTCAATGATCCAGTGCCTCTGAGTTCAATCCCCCATACCGCCTACTCCTAAAAAAAGATATAATGGCAGAAGATTTTCCAAATTTGATGACAACTAAAATAGAAAACCTATTCTGTTACTTCTTCATTCAAAGACTGTCCTGTTAGCTTCCATCTTATTCAACATAAAGCCCAGAATCTTTACCCTTGAAAAAAAAAAATGGGAATTGAACCCTGGGACACTTTACCACTGAGTTACACCCTCCGCTCTTTTTTGTTTTATATCTTGAGACAGGGTCTCATTAAGTTGTTGAGGGGCTCACAAAGTTGCTGAGGCTGGTCTTGAACTTGTGATCCTCCTGCTTCAACCTCTCTCAACCTCTTTGGGATTACAGGTGTGTCCACTGCAGCTGGCCAGAATATTCACCTTGACCAACAAATTCTGATCTGCAATGTTCTGGCCCCATATCACTGACCTCATCTTTCCCCCTCCCCTAGTCCTTTAGTTAGAGCCACATCTGGCTCCTTTCTTTGCCTCTCCTTTCTTTGTTACAGTTCAAGCAATGCCTGTGTCTCTGAGCTAGTTCTGGCTGGAAAATTCTTCCCATTTTCACCCTTCTTTTCTCTTTCCTTCCTTTTTTTCACATAACCATCTCAAAAACAGCAATTCCAACTTGATTGGACACCTCTCAGCACATCCCTCAAAATTTATATTCAGTTTTCTATTTTTTTCCAAAAACACAGTGAAGCAGTATAAACAATGTTCTATCACTAACCTGCATCCATTTCTGACTCTCGATTTATTTCTTATTCTGTTTCTTGATAAATAAGTGATTCAAGCATTTAATTATTTGATCAACATATTATAATTAAGATAAATTTTAATTTAATCATGAGAATTACTTGACTGGAAAGCAGAGCTGGTTTGAAAGAGACCTATAGAGCATTTGCCAGTGGGAGCTTCCCCAAGGCAGTGGCACCCCTAAAGAGACTTATGGAAAATTAACAATGAAGATGTTTCACCACCTTCTATAACCTTTAGATACATTATAACTAAGTGCCAGAAAAGGATATTTTACAAGTCAATGCAAGTATTTAATTTAATAGAAAAAAATATGCCTCCTTTTGTAAATTTATGTCCACATTATCTGATTTAAATTTACTTAATACTAATGCTTACTTAGTTGGTTAGAATATCTTGGTCAGAATAGCTAGATGAAGTGTAATTTTTGGACTTTTAAAGCTGTGAAAATGGAATTAAGATGAGGGGGAAACATTGTCCATTAATTTTACCATTTTCTTCCAAGCATGATTTGCACTACCTATTGTTTCAGAGAAAGGGCTGGATTTAATCTGAGACAGCCTCTAACTCCCACTGACACTTCTGGAATCTTCCTATGATTGGGCATTGGGAGAAGCTCTGTTTCTGAAACAAGGGAGGAGCAAAGATCAGTCCTGAAGAAAGGAATGAGGATGGCCTTAGGCCTGAGCCTAAGCAACTCCATTTTAAAAACTCCATTTTGAAACCTGCAATCTCAGCAGACACACACTGGAGAGCAGGAGCTCTCCAGTATGGCCCTCAGACATAACAAGTCATTTAAATAGAGTGAGGCCTCTGGCGAGAAGCTCAGGGTGGAGACCACCAGACCAGATGTTTCTGATCCAAGGGTAAATGATGTGATGGGGAAATCCGGTTATAAGGATTGAAAGAGTGTGTGGGGAGGTCAAAAGTCCCCAAATTTAGTAAAAATAATAGAGCTAATGAATAGGGATTCAGCCAGCCAAAACAAGGATGCACTCGAGCTGAAGAGCTTGATGAGGACCTAGACTGACATCCCATCTTTTGTCTTCGTTTTCCTGATTCTCTGTGTGATCCTCACTGCTCTCAAACTCTACTGCCTCATCTGGACCTTGGTGAGAGCTGCAACTTCTCCACACTACTCCTCAACCGGCTGTCCACTCCATGCCAGGAGAAGCCTTGGTTCTGGACCTGATCACTGCGGTCTAAGTGAGTGTACATCTGCTGGACTTAAAGCCTAGGCTTAAAACTTTTAAACTTAGCACACAGAGGGAATGTCTGTCATTAGCCTGTCATGATTAAGTGTGTTTGCAGTGCTTAGAATTAATCTAGATTTTTTTGCTGTGAATTAATTAATCTAGAATTGGTTGCTGTGAATTGATTATGTCTATTGCAGTGCCTAGCATTAAGGTTTGTCGTTTTCTTGATTAAGAAACTATAGAGTAAAATTGTATTGAGTGGTTTGAGTAAATAAAGCATCGAAAAGGGCAGAAGTATGTGGACATTCTTTATTTCTCCCCGTCGGCTGCATATGTTGCAATTTTGCCCCTCACAGCAAAAGGACAATCCTGTTTGCCAAGGAATAGCCAAGTAAGGAGTTTTGGCAGCTGAGACTCCTAACTATTGCTGTGATAACAGAAGGTATTATCACGCAAATCAGATGGGAGGCCTTTCTTTCCATTATTCAGGTTCCTGGACTTTTACAGCATATATCTCAGTGAATTGCAAATGACAGAAGGATCTGGTTGATTTCCTACTTGGAACAATCTGACCTCATCATTTTGCTTCACATCCTTTGTGAATTTATATCTTTAAAATTAAGGAAAAAATTATTTATTCTTTGTGTGTATTTGTTTCCATTTTTAAATTATTTTTTAATCGACCCATAAAAATTACACATATTATGGGGTACCATGTTCCATGTGCGTATTATATAAAGCTCAAATCAGGGTAAGCATACCTATCTCCTCAAACATTTATTATTTTATAGTGGTTAAAAACATTCACAATCCTTTCTCCTTGCTTTTTTTTTTTTTTTTTTTTTTTGAAAAATATCATACATTATCAACACCTATAATCACCTTATCATGCAATACAAAAACAGAACTTATTTCTTTCTCCTATTTAAGTATAACTTAGTACCCATTGACTGACCTTATTTCATCCCTCCATTTTTTAAATCTTTAGTCTTTTAATTTTCTTTTGAATCTCCAACTCATTCACATTTATTTAATTTATTAAACATCCCTCCTCCCCCTTATTCAGTACTGTACTTGTTATGCTCGAATTCGGGACCCCCAAAAGATCACCAGAGACCAAGATCTATGTAAGCAGCAAAGAGGTGTTTATTGCGAGCTAGCTCCATCCTGCGAGCACACACAGCAACTGGTGACACTGAGACACCCTAAGTCCAGGGTTTGCAGCAGTTTTATACACTCTTTGGGGAAGACAGGGACTTCACATATATCATAGCATCTCTTAGCAAATCACACACTGTGGGAAAATCATAAAACAACTCTAAAACATGATTAGCACATTCACTAGTGGGAACAAGTTGGGTAAGGGTGATTGGTTAGTACAAGAGGGGGATTCCTTTGAACTGATTGGTTTAAACACGAGGGGAGTATGTGCTGAACTACATGGTTTCCCAACAAGTTATCAACTACCATAAACTACTGGGAGGGTCATCTGGCATCCCAGGTATTTTCCCTGTCTCATGCTGACTGACGGTTGATAGGGGGTTGCTATGGGTCCTCACCTAGCCTGACTTAGTCAGGGACACCTGGTGCTGCAGATACCTCTTGTTATTTGTAGAAAAGCAACTCAGCAGGATGGGTATGTGCCTAGGAGTGCTCTTTGAGTCTTTCTAAGGACAAGGGTCATGCCCCCTTCCTTGGACAGGCTTTGCTCTGAGATACAGGCTGGTTTTTCATTCTGGGGATTGAACCAAAGGGAACTTTGCTCTGGGCTATATTCCTCAATCCCCACTCCCCATATTTTTTCTTTTAAGACAAAGGCTCCCTAAATTTTCTAGACTGTTCTTGAACTTGTGATCCCTCTACATTGGTCTCCCTGAGTAGCAGGGATTATAGGTTGCACCACCAAGCCTGGCAACAAATATTCTTGAATGGCTTCTAAATTCCAGGCACTTAATGTCAGTGAATGAAACAGTTGATCCCTTTATGGGATTTAAATTCCAGCCAGAGAGGTAGCCAGTAAGCAAACTATTATTTAGGCACTGTGTAATTTACAGTGCCTAAATCCATCCTTAGTTTTAGCAAGGGCAGTTGTAAGTCAACTGGAAGGGAAGGCCTGAGATTTAATCAATAAAGTTTTAAGGGAGGGGCTGGTGCGGGGAAGGATGATCTTCTAACCCTGTTAATGGATTCAAAAAGGGAGTAATTACCTACTTTAGTAAAGAAGGATGAGAATTGTCGAAAACACAAAAATATAGCAGGGGAAGGGGGGTAGGAGATTCTGGGGAAGGGTAAATGGGCCATTTGAAATATGGTTAGCACAAAAGGACCAGGAAGGACCCAAACTTCATAGATCAGCCAAAGCCTTTATTCATACTGAAAAACCAGCCTCTACCTCAGAGCAAAGCCTGTCCTAGGAAGGGGGCATAACCCTTGACCTTGGAAAAACCCACAGAGCACTCCTAGGCACATACTCACCCTGCTGAGTTGTTTATCTACAAATAACTGGAGAGATCTGCTATGCCAGGTGTCCTTGACTCAGTCAGGCTAGGTGGGGACCCATAACAATCCCCTAGCAACCACCAATCAGCATGGGACAGGGAAAATACCTGGGATGCCAGATGACCCTCCCAGAAGTTTATGGTGGTTGATAACATGTTGGGAAACCATATAGTTCAGCACATGCACCCCTCGTGGCTTAAACCAATCAGTTCAAAGGAATCCCCCTCTTGTACTAACCAATCACCCTTACCCAACTTGTTCCCACCAGTGAATGTACTAATTATGTTTTAGAGTTATTTTTACTGGGCAATATTTTTATTTGGAGAAGAATGGAGGGTCTAGGGTCAGCGTTCAGTGATTATCTCTTCAGGGTTCCATTGAACTGTCACTGAGAAAGAATTTATTTGGGGAAGGATCAATGATTTGTCTCCCTTTCTAGGGATTGTTTTGTCACTGGAAGAGAAAGCACTGGGAAAGTATCAATGCCATTAATGTATGCTTTTCTCTTCCCAGTTCATACTACTTGGGGGTTTATCATTTTCCATATCCAACAGTGGTCAGGGTGGCCTTCACTGAAAAATAGCTTTGCCACAAGTACTTGAGGATTTAAGAGAAAAGCCAAGAGTATGTTTGGGTAAAGAACATTCCAGAAATAAGGAACTTGTGTAACAGTCCTTGAAAAGGGGTAAGAAGGGCATTTGGTATTTCACAGTTTAATACCAATTTGGGCTTCATTTGTCAATTTTGCCAATAAAGTTTGTGTTTTGTTTTTTGTTTTTTATAACCAGATATTAAATTATTCACATTGCAGTAAACATTTTTTAAGGTCTCTAAGAGTTAACAAGAACAGTATGTGCAAAACTGACAGCTGTCCAGAGCAAGGACATCAGTACTATCTCTCCTTGCCAGTTTGGCCCAGACCTCCCAGAGCAGGAGGTACAGAGTATGGCTGAGCCCCAGAGGATGAGGCACAGAGACTTCTGCCCCATATCAGGGCACATCCTGCTGCAGTAATGTGCTCTTTCAGAGTAGAGGACCTGGCCGCCCAGGGCCATCTGTGCCTGTAGCCCCTCCCCAGCTCCTAGCCATCAGGAAGGGCTGACACTCAGGTTAGCTCAGAGGGAGGCCAAGATGGAAAGGATGGACACTGTACTAACCATCACACTGAGTCCTAGTCCATGCTGCAGGTTTGAGGGGTGTTAATGCTGTTGTTGTTGTTTTGTTTTCTGTTTTTGAGTTGAGATCTTGCCTTTTTCCCAAGTTGGTCTCTAACTCCTAGGCTCAACAGATCCTCTGGTCTCAGCTTCCCTAGTAGCTAGGAATACAAATGCACACTACCTTGCCTAGCTCAGTAATGTACTTTTAAAGTTATTTCAGGTGATGGCATTTTAGAACATCTTAATTTGCAAACTGGTTTTCTGATTAAATTTGATCACTTGTTGGCATCAGAATGGGTGGAAATTTACAAATATTTCTTGCCTGTCAAGGGACTCTTGTCCTCCTTTCCCCCAGGATCTGTATAGCAAGGGCAGTTGTAAGTCAACTGGAAGGGAAGGTCTGCGATTTAATCAATAAAGTTTTAAGGGAGGGGCAGGTGGGGGGAGGGATCATCCTCTAACCCTGTTAATGGATTCAAAAAGGGAGTGAGTTGTTACCTGCAGAAAGCTGTTGAAGCACAGTGAGGATCTTGCTTGAGCACTCAGAAATCCCACTGGATCCAGTCTTCCAAGGGTAGACCACCCAGAGGATATAAAGTGAAACTTGCCCCTGTTGTTCCTTGGACAAGGTCAGGTTGTAGATTTCAGCAGCTAGAGGGATTTATTTGTGAGCATATCCTGCCCCTGGGAAGACTTTGGTTCTTTTAACTCCTCTACCTTGGCTTCAGTTCTGTTGGGACAATTATGTGGACTACCCACCCCTGGGAAACTCTAATAGCCCAGGGCCTGGGTAAACTTGAGAGAAGGTGGTGGTTCTTTAAACAACAGAGAGGAGGGGAGGCTCCCACTACTACTGGAGACAAACTGAGAGGCAGCCATACTTTCGAATAGCAATCTGGAGGAAAGGTTTTGGCAATCACTGAACCACAGCTGGACATCCAATCAGGATAAACTGGTCCAGTCATGTGATTGGAGCCCAGTTTAGGTGTTAGGGTTGGATTATAAAAGACTTTAAAGAGGTGAAGTTTTCCTTTCCGCCAGCCCTCAGAAAGGACTTTGAAGAGCAAGCAGTGAGTTGCAGATACACAGGGATCTCTGGACAGTTTTTTCCAGGAGGTAGAAACACCGACACTCCAGCTTCAATATTCCTTGTGGCGCAGAGCAGGAAATATTGAGCCATACTGAAACATCTGGACATACAACCTTAGGAACTGGTAAGCTACAAAATTTGGTATCCTTCATTTTGTTTCTCTAAAACTAAGGATGGATTTAGGCACTGTAAATTACACAGTCTCTGTTGTAACCACTGGACTTGGGCCCGGGGAAAAGCAATAATAGAAGTACTCAGCAAATAGCCATGACTGCATTTCAACAAAATAAAGAAAGCCAGCATGGTGGCACGCGCCTGTATTTCCAGTGGCTCAGGAAGTTTATACAGGAGGGTCTTGAGTTCAAAGCCAGCCTTATCAATGTAGCAAAATTCTGTCTGAAAATAAAAATAAAAATAAAAAGGGAAGGAGATGTGGCTCAATGATTAAGCATCCTTGGGTTCAATCCTTATATGTTGCAAGGTAGGCGGTAATAAATGTTTGGTTTTTTTTTAATATTTATTTTTTAGTTATCAGCGGGCACAACATCTTTGTTTGTATGTGGTGCTGAGGATCGAACCCGGGCTGCACGCATGCCAGGCGAGCGCGCTACCGCTTGAACCACATTCCCAGCCCCGGTGATAAATGTTAAGTTGAAAAAAGCACTGGGGGGCTGGGGATGTGGCTCAAGCGGTAGCATTCTCGCCTGGCAGGCGTGCGGCCCGGTTCGATCCTCAGCACCACATACAAACAAAGATGTTGTGTCTGCCGAAAGGTAAATAAATATTAAAAAAAGAAAAGAAAAAAGCACTGGGGGGAGAACAGGGCACATGAGTTTAGGGAATTTGTGATTTTTGATAGTGATGTTAGGGAATCCTTGCTGAGGAGCCCTGGACCTGAGGCAGGCTAGAAACATAGATAAGGGTAATCTGGGGTGAAAACACCCAAGGCAGGGAGAACAACAAAAATTCTGAGAAAGTAAAGGCCTTGGCATATTTCATACTCATGTGGCTGTAGTGGAGTAAGTGAGGGGTAGAAAAGATGAGAACCAGAGTAAGCAAAGGTAGATGGTCCTGCGTTCTACTGGATATTTTCAGATGATAGGTGTTTCCTATGTGTGAAATGAAATGTCTCTGGAGACTGACAAAGAAAAGAATCAATTCCAACTGCGTGTTTGTGTGTGTATATTATATATGCATGCAATATGTATATATATATATATATATATATATATATATATATATATATATATATATCCTTTAAGATTTTTTCTACATATAATATACTTAGCATCTTTAATCTGTTTTAAAAAAATCTTTTTTGTAGTTGTAGATAGAAAGAATGCCTTTATTTTGTTTATTTTATGTGGCACTAAGGATCAAACCCAGTTCCTCACACATGCTAGGCAAGCGCTTTGCTACTGAGCTACATACAGCCTTAGCCCAATTCAAGAAGTTTTTAATTGACCGATAATACAGATTGAGGATCTCTTATAAAATTCTTAGGACCAGAAAAAAAAAAAATAGATGCTTAGAACCAGAAGCATTTTGGATTTCTAATTTTTTTTTAAATTTTGGAATATTTGCATATACATAATGAGACATCTTAGAGATGGGATGCAAATATAAAAAAACATTTGTTTCATTTATACCTTATGACATATAGCTGGCAGACAGTTTTATATAACACTCTTGGTGTACCTGTATACTGACTTGTCACATAAGGTAAGATGTGAAAATTTCCACTTGTGGCATCAGTTTGGTGAAAAGATTCTGATTTTGGAACATTCTGGATTTTTAGATTAACGATGTTCAACATGTGATTTTAATGTTTATGGGGAACGAAGTAATATTTCAATACATGGTAGAACACATACTTGTAATTTCAGCAACTCAAGAAGCTGAGGCAGGAGGATTGCAAGTTTGAGGTCAGCCTGCGAAACTTAGTGAGACCCCGTTTCAAAATAAACTGTAAAAACCTGGTGATGGTGCCCAGTGACAAAGTACCCCTGGGTTTGATCCCAGTACCTCTAAAAAAAGAGAGAGAAAAGAGGAAAAGAGAAAAAAAGTTTTGATAACATGTTCACATTAAGGAAGTAATCAGTAATTAGTAATTATGTCTATCATCTCTCTTTTTTTTTTCCTGTCATCAACCCTTTTTATTTTTTATTCTTTTTAGTTATATATGACAGATTTTTTTTTTTTTTTTTTTTTTTTTTTGAGACAGGGTCTTGCTAAGTTGTTGAGGCTGTCCTCAAATTTGCCATTCTTCTGCTCAGCCTCCCCAGTCACTGGGATTATAGAAGTGAGCCACTGCCTGGCTCATTTCCTGTATTTTTAACAGGAGTACTGGGATGACCATGAAGAGTTATGATAAAGGTTTTGTTTATTTGTGCAAGGAATTTTCTGTCTTAACCCTTTAGGCATGCTAGACAAGTGCTTTACCACTGAGCTATATCCTCAGTCTGACAAAAGGGTTAAGATAGAAAATTCTGTAATAATCAACATGATGTTTTCTATAGGGAAGATGACATGGAGATGGAAGGGAATGGTCAAACTCTATATACTTTTAGAAGACAGAGCAGAGTTTGCTAATTGATTGGTGGTTGGGTATGAGGAAAAGCCTGGCAAAGTATGACTCCACAAGTTTGTGGTCTGAGAAACTGGCTTAACCTCAGACCTCTGTATCCACTGCTTCTGCATCTTTGGATTCAACCAACCAACAATTGAAAATATTTGAAAAAAATTCATCTACACTGAACATGTACAGACCTTTTTCCTGTTGTTACTCTCTAATCAATGCAGTACAGCAATTGTTTATGCATTTACATTGTATTGGGTTTTATATGTGATATAGAGATGATTTAAATTATATAGGAAAATGTGATAGGTTATATGAAAATGCTAGTTTTTTATGTAAGGAATTTGAGGATTTTGGTATACTGATGGGAGTATGTGATGGTGGTCCTAGAACCACTCTCCTCAGTATATCTAGGGATGACCACTGGGAAGAATGGAATATTACAGGAGTAGCAGGTGTTTGAGAGTCAATTTTGTTAAGGTTAATTATAAGCTTTATATCACATTGGGTGTGATGATGCACTCTGCAATCCCAGCTACTCAGGAGTCTAAGGCAAGAGAACGACAAGTTTGAAATCCACCTGGGCAATTCAGTGAGACTCTTTCTCACAAAAGGCTGGGGATGTAGTTCAGTAGTAGAGTGCTTGCCTAGCATGCAGGAGGCTGTGAGTTCGACCCCAGTTACCTTCAACTCCCCAAATAGTTCAAACTTGTTTTATTATATGCAAAATATTGTAGTGATATTAATAGTTACTTCAGTGTTTAAAGGAGAATAAAATAAGGTAAAATGATGTCTTTTAAAATAATGTTTTTACATGATTGCACTTAGGTAGCAATTTATAAAAAGACAGCTCTGAAAACTGAATGCACCACTTGCTTCAATCAAAAAGCAATTACAAAATGTCGGATCACTTCTTTCGTGAGGAACAAGAACCAAAACCACTGAAGAAACATGAGAGAGAATCCAATCAGATAGACAAAGATAATGACGCTGAGTTGATTTTTATTGGGATGGAACATGCAAATGAGGATGCTGAAATTCTCTTTGTCAGGATGATTTCAAACTCAAAACCAGTTATTTCAAACATTTTGAACAGAGTCAGCCCAGGCTCATATTCAAGAAGAAAGAAAGACCATCTCAGTCAAGATCCTGCACAAATGTTTCAATCTGCAATGCGTGTGACCCCTATGGCCACAACAATCACACCAGTTGCTCAGTCTGAACAGAGTTCAATAGATATTCCTATTACTGTTGAGTCTTCCTCTAAACCTGATTATAGAATGAGCTCACCACAAGTTGTTCCTCCCCATTCATCAGATTTGTTCCCTTCAAGGACTCAGTGTCTAGAGAAAGTTGCACTTTCTGTAGGAGGCAAGGTTGAAAGTTCTTGTGATTCAAAGAGAACTTCTACTTCAGATATAGACAGCAGAAATCCAAAAAGGTCTAAACTCAGGAATAAAATCCCAAGTACACATTCATCAACTATGGCCTCTTCTGATATCTCTCCTACAAAAGACATTTGTACACCCTCAAAAAGTACTCACTTCTTATCAAGTCACATTCAGAATGGAACATCCTCTCCTTGGCCTCCTGCTAATGAAAAGGTACCTTTTGTTCTTAGAGATCCAGGCCCAGGAAATAACTCTGAAGGACTGATAAAAACAGGCTTTTCCAGCCTTGCAAGTCAAAACAAGACCTTTGATCCCAAGAAAGGAAATTTAATCATGTTACTTAGTGACTTTTACTATGGACAACATCAAGGGGATGGGCAGCCAGAACAGAAAACTCACACAACCTTTCAATGCTCTAGCTGCTTGAAAGTTCTAAAAAATGTTAAGTTTATGAATCACATGAAGCATCATTTGGAACTTGAGAAGCAGAGGGGTGACAGCTGGGAAACCCATACTACCTGCCAGCACTGCCATCGGCAGTTTCCCACTCCCTTCCAACTACAACATCATATTAACAGTGTACACACTTTTCAGGAGCCCTCTGCTATCTGTAAAATTTGTGAGTTGTCATTTGAAACAGATCAGATTCTCTTAGAACACATGAAGGACAATCATAAGCCTGGGGAAATGCCCTATGTGTGCCAGATTTGCAGTTACAGATCATCAGCCTTTGCTGATGTGGAAACACATTTTAGAGCATATCATGAAAACACTAAGAATTTGCTTTGTCTGTTTTGTCTCAAAGTTTTTAAAATGGCAAATCCATACATGAATCATTGTTGGAAGCACTGGAACAAGAAGAACCTCTTTTCATGTTCCAAGTGCCGGCTACAGTTTTTGACTTCGAAGGAGGAAATAGAGCACAAAACCAAGAATCATCAAACATTTAAAAAGCCAGTACCACTGGAGGGATTGCCTCCTGGAACAAAGGTTATTATTCAGACTTCAACTCACCCATGAAGAAGTACAAACATTCATTATTGTGAGCAACACTGATCCTTGCCTGTCATCTTTGAAAACTAAAAAGAGGAAGTCAGTAAACACTAGATATTCTGTACCTACAGCCAGGATTCTGGCTAAAAACATATTCTACCCACTTTCAGGAATTGTGAAAGGTAGAACTGAGGCTGTACATTGTGACTGATGCTAACCAGTAATGTGATCAACTGTCAGGTTTTACCGTGACATCTTTACCTTCTTACTGTCAAGAAGTATCTCAGAAGTCTTCATGCCCTTTCCCACTCAAACCTCTCTACAAAAGTAACCACCACTCTGACCTCTACCATTATAGTTTTTTCTACTTACGAATTTTAAATAAATGGATTCATACAATAAATTCTTGCCTTTGGCTTATTTTTGAAAAGTGAAATGCATGCTTGCTATATATAATAGTAGCATGCTGTTTTTCATTTCTGGGTAGAATTCCATTAAATAAAATTGACACAGTCTTATATATCCACTTTATAGTCAAAGGACTTTGTGGTTGATTCTTCAACTATTTTGAATAAAGCTGCTATGAGCTTGTGTATATTTTCTGGAAGACATGGGTAGTTATTTGTTTTCGATATAGTGCTGGAATTGCACATATTCAGCTTTTTTTAGTGTAAATATGGTCAAATACTTTAAAAAGTGAATGAAACAATTTATATTACCATCATCAATACTGATAATTCCATTGGTACAGATCCAACATTTGGTCCTTTCAGTCTTTTTAACTATTGCCCATTTCTTGAAGTTGTAGTATCACATTGTAGCTTCAATTTGCATCTTGATGAGTAATGATCTTGAAAATACATTTTTCATGTGGTTTATAACTTAGATATTCTTCAAGACTTATTCTCTCTTACCGTTTAAAAAATGTTCTGTTTTTCAATTGGGAAGGTATAAGTAAACTGCTAGAACACTACACATATTCCATATCTTGATCTGTATGTTGGTTTCAAAGATATAATATGTATATCAGGATTTGCCCTTCCTGTATATTAAGGAAATTACTATCTAGCAAGGACATAAAGATATTCCTCCTATGTTTTCTTTTAGAAATTTATCTCTTTAGCCTTTAACATGTAGTTATGAGCAATCTCAAATGAATTATTATGATGTGATAAAACATAGGATCAAGGTTAATATTTTTCAGAAGCATATCTAAATCAACAAAAGCATTTACTCAAAACCACTTCTTCCCCACTTTGTTGCAGTGGAATATTTTGTGTAAATCAGGTGACTGCATGTATGTTTCTGGACTGTTCTATTCCATTTGTTCAGTTCTCTCTCTTTGTGCTAATGCTACCCTGTCTTAATTATTGTAACTTTGCGTAAGTCTGTGTATCTGTGTTTACTTCTTCAGCTTTAGAGTTCTAAATTGTCTTACTATTCCAGGGTCTTTGTATACTGAAGTGGTTATCATGGACATCCTTGCCCTGTTCTCAAATTCAGATACAATACTTTCCCATTAATTATAATATTAGTTGTAGGGCTTTTTGTAGCTACCACGGACTGTAGAGAGATTGAGCTAAAAATTAATGACAGAAAGATCATTATAAAATTCCTAAAATCTGGAAATTTGACAATACAGCTAAATTGAACTAGGACTAGGTTGAAGCAAACAAGAAGCCTAATGGGCAAAAGTGACAGGTTCTAGGAACCTGTGAGTGATTGACTCCTTAATGTTGTGCTCTGGGATCCTTGCTTATTTTACCTTGGTCCTGGTCCTCAATATAAATAGCCCAGAACTCCTCTAAGAAATCTCAGTGGAAAAGGGAAAATGTTGAACTCAATAATGTTGAATACAATCACAAAATTTATGAGATGGAACTATAGCAATTCATAGACATTTATCTCTAAATACATGTACAGTTGGCCCTCTGTACATGTGGATTCTGTACCCATGGATCCAATCAACCTTGGATTGAAAATATTGGAAAAAAATTGCATCTGTATGGGATTGTGGTTGTGGTTCAGTGGTAGAGAGCACTCGCTTACAGCGTGCGAGGCCCTGAGTTCGATCCTTAGCAACACATAAAAATAAATAAATAAAAACAAAGGTATTGTGTACAACTAAAAGAAATAAATATTTAAAAAATTGCATCTGTATTTAACACATAGAGACTTTCTTCTTCACCATCATTCCCTAAACAATATAGTATTTACATAGCAATATGTATTATAAAAAATTTAGAGATAATATGAAGTATTCAGGAGCTTTTTTTTTTTTAGGTTATAAGCACATATTACATCATTTTATATAAGTGACTTGAGCATCCGCAGATTTTGGCATCTACATGGAGTTCTGGAAACAATTTCCCAAGAACACTGAAGAATGGTTATATTTAGAAAGAAGAAAGTTTGAGGAATGAATGATTTAAGTCTCCTGTCTGTAGAACTTTCTGTAATGATGGAAATGTTCTGCATCTGCTCTTGCCAATATGCTACATGTGGCTGCTGAGCTATAGAAATGTGGCTGCTATGACTGAGGCATTGAATTTAAAAAAATATTTATTTTTGATTAATTTAAAATTAAAAGAATCATTTTTACAATAGAACTTCAAGTAATTTATGTACTCTTCCCTCAAGGAGACCTCATGCCCTGTTCTGGGCATAGGCAGGATTTAATGGCTTAGTTCACTGTAAGCTATATCAACACAGTTGGCAGTCTAGCTCCAGATGCAACTTCAAAAGGATGAGGTTCAAGGTTCAGTTGCTTGGTCAAGTTTCTTATGCCTGGGACAGTTAGCCAGAATTTCCAAAGAATAGTGTATGAAGGGGAAAGAAAGCAACTTTACCAAGGAGAAACCAACAAGTCCCATTGATGGCATGTACCCCTAAGATTTGGTGAGAAGGGAACATCATGTCTTTCATATTCTTCTAAAATCCCAGTGTAACCACAAGAAAAGCATCAAACCCAAACTGAGATACATTCTGAAAAGTATCTCACCTTTACTCCTTAAAGTTGTCAAGATCTTCAAAAATAAAGAAAGTTTGAGAAACTGTCTCAGACCTGGAAAAGATAAAGAAACAGGATGACTAAGTGCAATTCATTGCCCTGGATGGGAATCAAAGGGTATTAGTAAAAAAAAAAAAAAAAAAAAAACCCACCAAAAAAGCAACAACAACAAAAAAACAACTATTGAAATTTGAAGCCCAGAGTTTAGATAATAGTCTTTATTGATCAATACTGGCATTATTATGCAGTCAAAAGATAATTTCACATTCATACATCTTAGACATTGTAAATATCTCTTCTACATCTATGATCTCTTCATTTTGACTATGGTATACTCTACTGAACAGATAAAGGGATAGTATTTTAAAATCCTGTAGATTTTTAAAATAATTAACACATTACTCTATAACCTCCTAGGTTAAAAAAGTGAGAATCACTAAGGAAATTAGGACTTCCTTGGAATTGAAGGAAAATTAATATATTATGATACCAAAATTGTGGGACACAGTTAAATTAGTAAAGGTAAACTTACCGTACTACATACTAGGAAAATAAAAGAGATTTTGCAAACAAATGATTTAGGCATTTACCTAAAAAAATTATAAAGAGGAGCAACACATCCTTGTAGAGACAGGATGGAAGGAAATAATAAGAGTGAAAGAAATAAATGGAGAAGGTAACATATAAATAAAACCAAAACCTTTAAAAAAAAGATTACTGAGAGGCTAGCCTCAGCAACTTAGATCCTGTCTCAAAATAAAAACTAAGCAGGGCTGAGGATGTAGCTCAGTGGTAGAGTATCCCTGCGTTCACTCCCCAATTAAACAACAACAACAACAACAAATCAAAAACAAGGCTGTGATTGTGGCTCAGCGATAGAGCGCTCGCCTAGCATGGGCGGGACCGGGTTCAATTCTCAGCACCACATAAAAATAAAGGTATTGTGTTGTGTCCATCTACAAAAAATTAAATATTCTCTCTCTCAAAAAAAAAAAAAATCAAAAACATACATACACACCCAAAAATTACTGAAATAGATAAACTTGTAGCAGAACTGATAAAAACATGCAAAAAAGAGTGGGCAAATTACTCCACCCCCACTTAATACTGGGGATTGAATCCAAAAGTACAGTTTCCACTGTACTACATCTCCAGCCCTTTTTATTTTTTTGAAACAGGGGGGGAGGTGTCTCATTAAGTTGCCTAGGCTGGCCTTGAACTTTCCATCCTCCTGCCTCAGCCCCCTGGGTTGCTGGGATTACAAGGTGTGCACCATCCACTGTATCCAGCATCAAACTTGTTTTGGTAAAGGACCAGATAGTAAATATTTGATATAGTCTCTGACAATTAATAATTTTTTTTCTGTCTTATTAGGAAACAGACAATACCTGGAGGTATAGGTATGTTGTATTCCTATAAAACTTGAAATTTGGATTTTATATAATTTTCACATGCCACAAAATGATATTGTTTGTTGTTTTTCATTCAGTCAGAAAAAAATAGTAAAATCTCTTTTTAGGTCACTGTAAGCTATATCAACACAGTTGGCAGGTTAGCTCCGGATACAACTTCAAGAGCTTGAGGTTCAAGATTCAGTTGCTTGGTCAAGTTTCTTATGCCTGGGACAGTTAGCCAGTGCTTTTATAGAAAGGGCACCACACCTGGAATAATGACAATGAGAGCAAACTATCTCTGAGTGCACCGTGAGCCCAACCCCAGCGCTGAGCTTTGACTGGCTTTAGAACCTGGATGGTCCAAGATCCCGGAACTTCAGGCCTACAGCCATAACCTTGGCCTGATACTCCTCAGCCCGACTTTACGTGCCCATTAGCCACCAGGGGCACCAGAGTGCGCGCATGCGCAGAACCCGCACTTCGTGACCAATCAAATTGTAGCGCCTGGAGCCGAGCCGACCGAGCTCGCCGCACCTGGCAGCCAATCACAGGTCGCCCTGGGCGCGCGTGTGGAGACGTCTGTGGCGTTGGCGGCGGTGGCGGACCCTGGGGCCTGAGGAGGTGGTGTGGCTGCGGGTTTTGCCCAGGGAGCGTGTTCGGGGCTGTTTCTTGGCCGGCTTCGCGGGGACGCCACTGATCAACGCGGGTAAGGAGGGTGGAGTAGCGCGGCTGGAGCGTTCTCTGAGGGGAGACGGGAGGGAGAATCCACCGCTGCAGCCCCCCCGCCAGGTTCGGACACCGCGTCCGGTGGCCTTGCGCCACCCAAGAGGCCTTTTTAGTGCCGACGTCTTCCAAAAGGCGTGAGGGGCCGGGGACCCAGTGGGCTCCACGCCGCCGCACACATTCCATTCCTTAACTTGACTAGGCGCCTCTTTCAGTCGGTCTCCCCTTACCCCGCGGAATTCCCCCACCCTGGTGCGGGGCCCAGCGAGGCCTCCTGAGGAAGGGGCCTCTACACCCTCCTCCTGCCTTGCCTTTTCTCCCCTGCCCCGCAGTGGTCTCTTGTGGCGCCTAATTTTGGTGTTTAAAAATCATAAACCAGTTTGTAATTCCAGCCCCACCCCCATTCTGTATATCTGCAGGCCCTGAACCCTTAGAGTGTCTAAACCTTTTAAAAATTCCGTTTATTGGACTCGTTGCTATATCGCAGTGCCTGTTTATTTTTCTTGTTTGTTTACTGTGGGCCTTCTGGACGGCTAATGCAGCCCACTGGATCCCAGTGAGCCATTATTAATTTGGGCAGTTTACAGGTGGGGTGTTAAGGTAGATAGGAGGAATAGATTTTGGGGAAAGTAATTGAATTCTCTTTTCTGATTAGATATGAGATGGTTAATAACATCTAAATGGCAATCTTAGGTAGGAAACAGGATATTAAATATCCTTGAAACATGCAAGTAACCCTAATCCTTCTCTCTGGTTGCCTTAAGGATGTGACCTTCTCCTTGGACGATTCAAGTTCTTAAAAAGTTTCAGTGTATATTTGAGGTAAGAGAGAAGTCTGTATCATAAGGACCAAGGTTGTTTCTTTTCTCAGTTAAATTTTCCTTTTCATTCTTTCCTGTGCTAAAACTTACTGTTTAGAGTTTCTTGAGGGAATCTGAATGTATATGATAAATTCAGGCGATTGTTGATTTAAATATTCTGGAGCCCTCCAAATTGCTTTCTTAAACAAAGGAGAATGTGGTGGCTGCAGCATTCTTTCACTTCATTTCTTGAAAAAGTAAGCACCATAGAGAGTTAGAGCTATGTAAGGCTGACTTATGTTGTGAGGCTAACATGGGTTGGTACACATACCCTAAGATTTCAGCTAATGCATTAAAAATGGGTCATTTAGGGAAAATTTTTTATTTGTTAAAGTGGAGTTAACTTGTTCATTACTATACTTTTTAATTTTTTTTTTAATTGTACTGGGGATTGAATAGGGTTGTTGTATCCCTGAGCTACATTGCCCATTCTTTTTATTTTTATATTGAGTTAGGGTTTAACTCTGGCCAGGAACTTGAGGATTCTCTTACCTCAACTTCCCAACTAGCTGGGATTATAGGCATGTGCCACCAAACTCACTTATACTCTTTTTCTTAAAGACTGTATTTCATTAGGTAAATTGTATGTGACTTGACAGGGGAGGTTAACAGAATTTTTTCCATGTCAGTAGGCAAGATAATAGGTAAATTCTGTGCCCACAGATTTGTGAATACAACTCAGAACCATTGTATTAGCTAGTTATCTATTTTAACAAACCATCTCAAAACCTAGTTGCTTAAAATAACACATTTTTATTACATCATAATTTCTGAATGTTTGGAATCCAAAAGTGGCTTAGCTGGCAATTCTGGCTTAGGCTCTCATGAGGCTACAGTCAAACTTTTGACTAGATTGGCAGTCTCTGAAGGCTTGACTAGAATTAGATGAACTGCTTCTAATCTCTTACTTGGCAGGAGGCCTCAGTTACTCATTGGACCTGTCCATGGGGCTGCTTATGTCATACCAGTTGGCTTCCCTTAGAGTGAGTTAATTTGGGAAAGCTTGTACCTAAGATGAAGCAGTGTCTTTTTTATAACTTCATATCTGAAGAGACATATCATCATTTCTTCTTTTTTTTTTTTTAAACTTTTTTTTTTAGAGAATTTTTTTAATATTTATTTTTTAGTTTTCAGCAGACACAACATCTTTGTTTGTATGTGGTGCGAGGATCGAACCCGGGCCGCATGCTTGCCAGGTGAGCGCGCTACCGCTTGAGCCACATCCCCAGCCCCATCATTTCTTCTTTGTGTGTTTTCTGCACAGGCCAACCTTTTACATTGTGGGAAAGGACTGCAGAACAGTGTGAATACCAGGAGGTGAGGTTCACCTGGGGCCATGAGAGAGGCTGGCTCTTATACCTGTTTATCCACCATTCCAGTTGTTCTCCATATGATTTCTGGCATTTTGTTACATTGGATGAAACAAAGACTTGTGCACTTATTTATTCAGCATATTGTTCCAGCAAGTCTCCTCTTTATCTTGGGTTAAGTTTTCTGTTGCTTTGGATAATTTTAATAGCAAACATACTGATTTTACTGTCACTTCTCCTTGGGAATCTGTTGTTTGATGCTGTGTTCCCCTTTATTTATTTTATTTCATATTTGCTTGTCCATAAGAAAGTAAATTTTCCTTTTTAGGAAAATTTCAGGTTGTCTGTATTTTCTATTCTCCCAATCTTTTTTTGGCAGGGGGGCGGTGGTACCGCGAGGGGATTGAATTAAGGGGTGCTCGACACCAGCCACATCCCCAATGTTATTTTGTATTTTAGAGACAGGGTCTCACTGAGTTGCTTAGTGACTTGCTTTTGCAGATGCTAGCTTTGAACTGTCAGCCTTCAGAGCAGCTGGGATTACAGGCATGTCACAGAATCTGGCCCACCAGTTCTCTCTTTAACCCACTCTTGTGTAGGTCATCAATGAATTCCACATTGCTTAATCCAGTGGTTAGTTTTAGTTGATTTATTCGATTTACCTGCAGCATTTATCAGATTCATTTCCTCCTTCCTAAAAAATTTTTTTATTTGAATTCTGGGTGCTTCACATTTTTGATTCATCTCCTACCCAGTTGGTTATTAACTGCTTCTTGATCTCCTTTGCTGTTCTTTCTTTATGACCTCTAAAAGTGGAATACTTCAGGATTTGGATTTTATAGATTTTTTTTTTTTTTCTTGAGAGAGAGAGATAGAGAATTTTATTTTTTATTTTTTTATTTTTTTTAAAGAGAGAGAGGGGAGAGAGAGAGAGAGAGAGAGAGAGAGAGAGAGAATTTTTAATATTTATTTTTTAGTTATTGGCGGACATAACATCTTTGTATGTGGTGCTGAGGATCGAACCCGGGCCGCACGCATGCCAGGCAAGCGCGCTACTGCTTGAGCCACATCCCCAGCCCCAGGATTTGGATTTTACACTCTTCCCCTGGGTTATGTCATCAGACTTGTGTTTTAGATAATGCTACAGATTGAAGATTCCAAAATTTGGATGTCTTCTCCATATCTCTCTGAATTCTGCTCATAGATTTGCTGGCACAACATCATCACTTATACGTCCTGTCTTTCATGTCTCATGTTCTGTCTATCAGACAAATCTGTGACCTTTCAAGATTTTATCTAGAATCTTGACTCCTTAATATCTTTATTTCTCCATCCTGTTACTATTATTATCTTTTGTCTGTTTTATTTCAGCAGCTTCTTATGTTCTGCTTCCACTGTTATTCTCTAAAGTCTTTTCTCCATACAGCAGCCAGAACAATCCTGTTGAAATGAAAGTCACACCATTAAAAATCTCAGCTGTCTCTCATCACACTCAGAAAAAGCCAGAGAACTTAGAATGGCCCATATGATCTGAGTTCCTATAATTGTCATTGACCACAAATGCACATTTAAAAAGCCTCATCTTTTAACTTGTCTCCCTTATCATTGGCTTGCCTGTTATCTTCTTGACTAGTTCTTAACCTGTGTTAAGTATGCTCCTTCTTAGCCTTTGTGTTGTTTTCCTTTTCTAGAATACTGTTTCCCAAATACTCATAACCATGTCCTATAAATATCAACCTGCCTTCATTTCCTACCTTTTCTCACTGGCCTATAGATAACCATCTTTTTAAAAAAATTATTATTTACTGATTAGTTCTAACAGAAAATTAGCTCCCTGAAGAGAGGGCTTTTGTTTGGATCACTGATACATTTTTATACTAGCTCTTGACTGTTAATCAGCTCACCAAATTTTAGTTGAATGAATGATGTACTTCGATTCCTCTTAAACACCACCTTGATTCTTCCCTCCACCTTTTCTCTTTGGTCAAGAGACTTATCAAAACTAAATGCTTTATATCATTCTTTGTATTATTTCTGTTTCTCAGTCTTTTAGACAGGAATCTGTTTTATTTATTTATTTATTTTTTAAATTAATTTTTATTGTTGGTTGTTCAAAACATTACATAGTTCTTGATATATCATATTTCACACTTTGATTCAAGTGGGATATAAATTCCCATTTTTACCCCGTATACAGATTGCAGAATCACATCAGTTGCACATCCATTGATTTACATATTGCCATACTAGTGTCTGTTGTATTCTGCTGCCTTTCCTATCCTCTACTATCCCCCCTCCCTCCTCCCCTCCCCTCTTCTCTGTCTACTATAATTCATTTCTCCCCCTTATATTTTTCCCCCTTTCCCCTCACTTCCTCTTGTATGTAATTTTGTATACCCCTGAGGGTCTCCTTCCATTTCCATGCAATTTCCCTTCTCTCTCCCTTTCCCTTCCACCTCTCATCCCTGTTTAATGTTAATCTTCTTCTCATGCTCTTCGTCCCAGGGAATATGTTTTAATTCTACTGATTCAATATATTTTACAACGATGGTTCACCATAAAGCAATGAACATCAAACATTACCAAACTTATGTCAGTTTTTTTTTTTTTTTTCCTCAGCACTAAAGATTGAACCCAGGGCTTCACACATGATAGGCAAGCCATCTACCACAGAGGTTTGTCTCCAGTCCCTGACTATATGCTTAACCACACACAGAATCCATTATGATCTCCTTCCATAGAGTAACAATTTCTTCCTAAATTCTTTAAGAAAAAAATAAAAAAATTCCCTATCTCCTTCCTTTCTGTGTTTTGATCCAGGAATTCTAAAGCAGGAGTATTGCCTTAAGATCAGTTCAGTATGTCAGAAAATAATAACTTTCAACTTTTGACTTCCTAATGGTATTATGTAAGTTTGGGGGAAAAAAAATGTGGATACTCCCAAGAAGTCTTACTTGTATTTTTCCGCTTGGGAGCTTCCCAGTAGTAGAGAGCTAAAAGATACATAGGGATTCATGACAGGGCCCATATGGCATTTGTGTGGAATGTGCTTTCATGAATTTTACACAGAATCTCTATATAACTAAGTTGAATTTATTATCTAAACGGATGTACTTTTTAAAAATGAATAAAAAATGGGATTATTAAAATATATACAAAACAGCTTAAACTGGGACTCATATAGTCAAACCAAGATATATGGTAACCCTACTCATAACTAATTTGGTCCTCTAAGTCCTTTATAATAGGTTGTTTACTCTGCGAAATATAACTATTGCAGGTGGAATACAGATTTATGAATTGACACTACTTGATACTAGCTTAAGTATATTTGTTGGCTAGATTGGCTTGCATCATTACTATAATCTTAATTACCTATGTTATGAATGGGGTCTTCGAGGGAGCTTTGAAAATTTACTATCAGTTTTTGGGTGGTGGGGTCACACCAGTTTATTGTTAGACATGTTTTCCTTTAATCAAGGGATAATGTCCTGTAAGATTCACTGTATAGAGGTCAGCCATCAACAGTATCTAATTCTAAAACATTTTTTCAATCTAAAAGACCATTATTAAGTAGTCACTTCTTTTATTACTTTCTTTTGGATGTTATAAGAAAATTACTAACAAAAATTTATTATTCTTTAGTTCTGGAGACAAGAAGTGCAAAACCAGTTTCACTGCACCTTAGTCAAGATGGGTCAGGTGTGGTGGCTCATTCCTATATAATCCCAGCAGTTTGGGAGGCCGAGGCAGGAGGGCTGTGAGCTTAGGCCAGCCTCAACAACATAGTGAGACCCTGTCTCAAAAAATAAAAAAGACTGGAGATATAGCTCAGTGGTAAAATGCCCCTGGTTTCAATCTTCAGTAACCTCTTCCCCTGCCACACCACCCACTCAAAGATGGATATTGGCATGGCTGTCCTCACCTTGGACACTCTGACAAAGAAGTCATTCTTTGCCTCTTCTAGTTTGTGAACATGACGTTCTTTTGCTTGAAACCATGTTACTTCAGTTTCTGCCTCCATCCTCATATCGCCTTCTCTTAGTATACCTATGAAATCTCCCTCGGCTTCTCTTATAAAGAAACATGACATTTAGGGGCCACTTGTACAATCCAGATGAATTTCTTCATCTCAAGATCATTGGTCTTATCTTGAAAGACCCTTTTTGCAAATAAAGTAATATAGTTTTCTGGTATTAGAATTTGATATTTTGGGGACTATTTTCAACCTACTGTAATCTTCATTCTATTTTTTTTTTTTTTTGCTCAGTATAGTGTAAGCACGAGTTTATTTCTCTCTGTGAGTTTGCCTGCTCTAGACATTTTATGTGAGTGGAATCATATAGTATTGTGTATTTGTGTCTTGTCATCTTTGGAAATATTCATTTAGCATATTTTCAGCTTATATCCATGTTATACCTGTATCCCATTTGTTTTTATGGCTGAATAATATTCATTGTATGGTTATATCACAATTTGTTTATCCACTGATGAGTGTACATTTGAATTGTTTGCACTTTGTGGCTATTATGAATAAAGCTGCTCTGAACGTTCGTGTACAGAATTTTGGTGTGAACTGAATGTTTTTGTTCTTCTAGGTATACCTAGTAATAAAATTAGTGACTCATGTGGTAACTATATTTTTTGAACAACTGCTAAATTGTTTTGCAAAGTAATTAACCATTTTATATTGCTACCAACACATATGATTCTTCCAGTTTGATGTTCTTTGCAGTACTTGTTAGTTCCTCTTCTTGATTATAACCAACCTAGTGAAGTGTAATATATCATTGTGATTTTCATTTGCATTTTCATAATAATTATTAATGTTAAGAAATAGTTCATGATGTTTTAATTGGCTGTTTATTTGTCTTTGTTAACATATCTATTCATACCTTTGCCTGTTTTTTTTTTTTTAAACATGGTAAAAAACGCATAGAAATTTATCCTCCTAACCATTTTTAAGTGTACAATTCATTGTATTTACATTGGTGTGTAATAGATCTTGAGGACTTTTTCATCTTGCAAGACTGAAAACTATACCCATTAACAAATAGACTTCTCTTTTTCCTGTCTTCTCCAGCCCTTGCTAACCACCATCCTACTTTTTGTTTATATGAATTTGACTATTTTAATTGTCTTATATAAGTAGAATCATACAGTATTTGTGTTTTTTGACTTGCTTATTTATTTAGCATAACATCTTCAAGATTCATCCATGTTGTAGTATGCAACCAGATTTCCTTCCTTTTTATGATTGAGTAATATTCCATTGTACCTGTATAACCCATTTTGTTCATTTGTTTGTTGATGGGCATTGGGCTTGCTTTTGCCTCTTGGCTATTGTGCATAGTCCTGCTATGTATATGTATGTGTTAATATCTCTTTTAGACCCTTCTTTCAGTTCTTTTGGATATTTGCCTAGAAGTTGGATTGCCAGATAATGTGGTAGTTCTTTTTTTAAATTTTTTAGGAGGTTGTATATTTTCCATAAAGTTGTACCATTTTATCATCCAACGATCCTGCCTGAGGAACCAGATTCTCCACTTCCTTGTTATTTTCTGATTTTTAAATTTTTATTGTTAGTAGCCATCCTAATAGATGTGAGGTGATAATTTGTATTTCTCTGATTAGTGATGTTTAACACTTTTTCATATATGCTTTGGGCATTTTTATATCATCTTTGGAGAAATATCTTTTAATTTCTTTACCCATTTTTATTTTGGGTTTCCTTTTTCTTTTTGGTACTGGGGATTGAATGCAGGGATGCTTTACCACTGAGCTACATCCCCAGTCCTTTCTTTGTTTTTGTTTTCATATAGTTTTCTAAGTTGCTGAGTCAGGCTTTGAACTTGCTTGCTATCCTTATGCTTCAGTATCCCCAGTCTCTGGGATTACAGGTGTGTGCCACAGTGCCCAACTGGGGTTTCTTTTTAGTCTTCCATTATTAGAGGACTTTATATATGTAAATACAAGTCTCTTATCACATATGTGAATCACAAATGTATTTTCTATAGATTGTCTTTTTACTTTCACGATGTTATCTTTTGAAACACAGAAGTTTAAAGTTTTAAAATTTGGTGAAGTCTGTCTTTTGTTAATTATATTTTTAATGTCATGTCTAAGAACCTGTTTGATCTTATTTATTTATTTAAAAGATTATGTAGTTATAGCTCTTCCATTTAGGTCTGTGATTCTTTTTTTTTTTTTTTAAATAGTGCGAAGCAGGGGTCTGGCTTCATTCTTTTGCATGTGGCTCTTTCACCAGTTTTTTGAAAAAACTATTCTGTTCCCCCAATCGAATTGTTTTGAAATTCAAATTCAAAATTGGTGATTTTTTTTTTTTTTTGTGTGTGTGTGTGTGGTGGTGCTAGGGATTGAACCCAGAAGTCCTCTACCATTGAGCACCTCCCCAGCTCTTTTTATTTTATTTTTGAAACAGAGTCTTGCTAAGTTGTCAAGGCTAGTCTTGAATTTATTACCTCCTTCCTCGGCCTCTTCTCAGTAGCTGGGATTACAGGTATGCACCACCACACTTGTCTTCAGGGACTATTTAGGTTTTTGCTGAACTCTGAATTCTATAACATTTATTTAGGTTTCTGCCCTTATGCCATTTCCATGCTGTTGATTGCAGATATTTGTTGTGTTTAAATTTATGAAGTGTGAGTCTTCCACCTTCATCGTTTTACAAGATTGTTTTGTATATTCTGGATCCCTTGCATTTCCAAATGATTTTCAGTTTCTGAGAAAAAGTGAGCTGGGATTTTCATCAATTTTGAGAGTATTGCCATCTTAATATTAAATCTTATTCATGAACACAGAATGTCTTTCCATTTATTTAGTAATTCTTTATTTCTTCAACAATGTACTCAGAAGATTTCAGTGCTTTTTTATATAAAAATCTTGCATTTCTTTTGCTAAATTTATCCCTATTTTGTTCTTTTTGATGCTAGTTCAAATGGAATTACTTAATTTCATTTTCAGTGTTTGTTACTAGAATCTAGAAATTTATTTTTTATATTGATTTTGTGTTCTACTACCTTGATTAACCTCTTTATTAGTTTGAAAACTTGTTTTGTGGATTTACATCTTCCTAACCAATCTTATTGTTATGTCACTTTTTTTTTTTTTCTTGATTGCCATTGAATGTAAAACCTCCAATACAATGTTGAATTGAAGTTGTGAAAATGAATACTCTTGTCTTCTTGGGAAGCTTCAGTCTTTTTGCCATTAAATATAATGCCAGGCTTCTCCTGGGAGGCTTCAGTCTTTTTGCCGTTAAATATAATGCTAGCTGTAGGAATTTTTTTCCCCCAGAAAAAAAAATTCACTTTAGTCTGGTTGAGAAAGTTCTTTTCTGTCATAATTAAATGTTTTTCTTGTGAAAAATCATGAAAAAGTGTTAGATTTTCTCAAAGTTTTTTTTTTTTCTTTCTGCCGATAGGTGTGATTTTTTTGTTCTTTATTAGTAGTTTATTTTTATTTTTCTGTTATTGTTACTGGGGATTGAACTCATGAGTGCTCCCCAATAGAGCTACATACCCAGACCTTTTTTTTTAGATTTTGAACGGTCTTGCTAAGTTGTCCCAGCTGACTTCAGACTTTTGATTGGGAGGCCTTAGCTTTCCAAGTTGCTAAGATTAATGCCACTGTGCCTGGCATTTTATTCTTTTTCCTTTTCTTTTTTTTTGGTACTGGGGGTTGAACCCAGAATGGCTTTGCCGCCAAGCTAAATCTCCAGCCCTTTTTATTTTTTATTTTATTTTCAGGCAGGGTCTTACTAAATTGCTTAGGGCCTTGTTAAGTTGTTTAGGCTGTCCTTGAACTTTTGATCCTCCTACCTCAGCCTCCAGAATCACTGGAATTACAGACATACACCATCCTGCCTGGACATTTTCTTTTTATTATTATTAAAATGATATTATGTTCTATTTTCATAGTATGGACCATACTTGCATTCTTTAACTTACACTTGATCGTGGTGTATAATGCTTATTATATAGTGTGGGACTTTGGTAGGATTTTGTTAAGTATTTTTGCTTCTGTATTTATAAAAGGGTATATCGTCTATAGAATTTTTTTGTGGTGTGATTTCTTTTTCTCATTTAGGTATCAGAGTAGTACTGCTTCATTGAATGAAATGGAAAGCTTTTTAATTCTGGAAAAGTTTATGAGTAATTGATGTTAATCTTTTTTAAACATTTGATAGAGAATGGGGTTGTAGCTCAGAGGTGGAGTGCCTGCCTAGCTGAGCTCAGTCCCCTGAACTGGAAACAAAATATGTGGTAGAATTCACCTTTGCTATTTCATCTTGGGCTTTTACTTGGGATTTTTTTTTTTTTTTTTTTTTTTAATTACTAACTTGATCTCTTGTTTTAGGTATGTTATATTTTCTGGTTTTTTGGAGTCCATTATATAGGTTATATTGTGTAGAATTTATCTATTTGATTTGTTGGCATAGAATTATTCAAAGTATTCCTTTATGATTATTTTAGTATGGTTGGTAATAGTACACTATTTTTAAAAATAGTATTTTTAAAAATAATTCATTGAAGTGATAGCCACAGAATAATTTTACAGTGAAAAATTTAGTGGCATTTAGAGTATTTATGATGTGGAACATCTGCTGTCTCTATTTCTAGCACAGTTCTTTCATTCCAAACTAAAATCACTCATTCATTAAGCAGTTTCTTCTCATTTCCCCTCTATTCCCTGGTAGTCACCAATTTCTGTTTAGTCTTCATGGATTTATCTAGTCTGGACATTTCCTATAAATGAGATCAGATGTAATCTTGGTGTCTAACTTTTTTCACTTAGAATGTTTTTATGGTTTATTCAGTTTAATAACATGTATTAGTATTTTGTTTCATTTGTGGCCAAATAATTTTCTATTGTGTGCTATATGTCATAATTTGCTTATGCATTCATCCATTAATGAGCATTTGCATTGTTTTCACCTATTGGTTCTTGTGAATAGCTGCTTTACATATGAGTTTACATACACTTATCTGAATACATGTTTTCTGTTCTTTTGTATATGTAGCTTGATTACGTGGTCATATGATAATTCTATGTTTGTAACATTTTAAAAATTTTTTCTTTCTTTTCCTCTTCTTCCTTTGTTCTTTCTCGCCCCGCCCCCCCGTTTTTTTTTTTAATTCTTCAGCTTTCTGAAGAAATGAAACACCAACTTTTTGAGGAAACATTTTCCACATTTCCAGAGTCCTCTGATTTTTGCAAGCTTTTTCTTTTTTTTTTTTTAATATTTAGTTGTAATTGGACACAGTACCTTTATTTTATATGTGGTGCTGAAGATCGAACCTAGAGCCTCGCACGTGCTAGGTGAGCACTCTACTGCTGAGCCACAATGCAGCCCCTTTGCAAGCCTTTTTTTTTTTGTTTCCAGGAACTGTCCAGGATCTGAAAAACTTGATTTTGATAAAGGAGCAACTACTTGTAGATCCTTATTCTGCCATTTCTACTAACCTCATCCTATTGGTGTGCATTGAGCAAATAGACCTTGTCTTTTTTTTTTTTTTAGTTCACTTTGTTGTTGTTGTTGATCAATATTTATGTAAGTATTCTCACCTGATAATTCCACATCCTTTCCCAATACTCAGTTTAATAAAAAAAAAAAAACAAAAAAAAAAAAACAAAACAAAAAACTTACCTTTGAACTAACAAGGTCATTTTTTAGGTTGAATTGCCAACCTGCTCATTATCTTCTTTTGTAGTTTCTTCTGACCGGGGTTCTGTTCTCGGAAGGAGAAAGTCTAATTCGCTCCACTGCTTCAGAGGAGATCCCATGAAGGACTCTAAGCATACTGTTCTAGGAAAAGGCTTCCCAAAACTATTAATTTCATGACGAGATGTGGCTATAGGCATTCTTCTAAATCCCCAGATTACAGAGCTCATATTTCTTGTCACAGTGCATGTCTGTGGTGCCCTGACTTTAAGAAAATTAACTGCCTTCCAATTTTGAACATTTCTTATTCTTTCCCTCAGTCCATCTTTCTTGGCTGAGTTTTCTTTTTTCTAACTTCTAGATAATCTTTTCTTTAATGAATGTTTGAATACTTATTACATGCCAGATACTACTCTAGGTATTGGAGAGAGATTTGTGAACAAAAACAGGCCAAAACTGGAAAAAAATCCCAAACCAGAAACTACTGCAATGGAAAACTGATAATTCAGTGGTGAATGAAAGATAGTAAAATGCATAAATTCTCTGGTGAGAAGGTGATATTATGGGATTAGGAGAAAAATAGTTGAGTAGGATGACAGGACTGGAAGTAGAAGGAGGAAGTTAATTGTATTGTAATTTTAGATAGGGTGGTCAGGTAAGTCTTATGGAGAAGGTAAATTTGAACATGGACTTGAAGGAGATAGAATGTCTATCCATTCAAGCCATGGGGCAAGAGTGTCTGAAGGAGCAGTAAGGTAACTACTGTGATTGGATTGGAGTGGATTAAAGGCAGAAGAATGGAAGAGATAGCAAGAATAGCAATAGTGGCATGGATCTATGAATTTTTAATTTTTCTCTCTAGTCCAGTGTATAAAAATTGTCTTATCCTTTAACAAGGAGCAACCTTGGTTTAATAGTTACACACTTCATAGTTTCCCAGGCTAGTATTGACCCTGTTTTATACAACTTTAGCTTATTTATGTAAAGTATTTATTATAAATTTTTATGAAAACTTATTTTTATTATTTTTGGGGCTGTTGGGAATCAAAACTAGGGCCTTGTTAGCTCTACCACTGGGCAGGCTACATCCCCATCCTGAAATTTTTTTTTTTTAAATTTTATTTTACTTAGTTCCCCTAGGATGAAATGTAAATATCTCATGCAGTCTTTAAGAATCCGATGAAGCACCCAGTTTCCTCCATGGGTTTGTGTTTGATGGGTATTATATTCTAAGGTATCAAATATGTGAAGTTATTGGGTGTTAGGGAACAAGAGTGTTGTGGATATATGTAGAGAGAATTTGAGTAGGAGTTTAGAGGAACAGTGATGGTTGAAGAGAGTGATAGGCAAGGACAGACAGTAGGGCAGGTGCTAGAGGAGTCCTAATGGCTTAAGATCTAATCTCAGAAATTACTCAAGAAGAACTGTTAGACCAAAATCCCACTAGAAAAGACCATTGTTTGGATGCACAAAAATAACCTTGAAGGTGGATTGTTATCCTCTGACCCTTAGCTGTCTTTGGAAAGAAACTTTCCTTTATTCCTCTTTTGGCCTTTAATGACTTTGTTGGTGGAGATGGGAGTTGATTTTTGAGACAGACCCTCAGGTCTAGTAGTTCTTGGCATGTCCAACCTCCTACCCTATTATGTCAATATTCTGGTCAATTTGAAAATAAGGGTTTATACATTCATCCATTTTGGGGTATTTGTGAAGAAGGGGCTCTAGATACCTAGAGGAGAAGAAATAATGAGTTTTCTAAGAATAGCATCGTCTGATACTGTTCTTGTAGTGCACTCAGTCATATACTTAACTAGCTTTATTCTTGATTTTTGTTCCACTTTTCATTTTTCATCTTTGGGTTGACAGTATGGGCAACAGCCAAAAACCTAACTGGGATCAGCTGAGTGAAAGTCAGTATTATTGGAATCCAGTTTAATTTCTTTCTTTTTTTTTTAACATTTATTTTTTAGTTTTCAGTGGACACGATATCTTTATTTTACTTTTATGCGGTACTGAGGATCGAACCCAGTGCCCCGAGCATGCCAGACGAGCGCGCTACCGCTTGAGCCACATCCCCAGCCCCAGTTTAATTTATTTTTATTTTTTTTAGAGAGAGAATTTTAAATATTTATTTTTTAGTTTTTCGGCGGACACAACATCTTTGTTTGTATGTGGTGCTGAGGACTGAACCCGGGCCGTACGCATGCCAGGCGAGCGCGCTACCGCTTGAGCCACATCCCCAGCCCTTAATTTCTTTTTAAACAACAGGAATTTATTTTTCAGTTTTGGAGGCTGAGGCATCTTAGAACAAGTGCTCTTCCTAGGTGGGGATGGGGAGTAGGGAAAACAAAACTATGGTGTCACTTCTTATAAAGGCACTAATTCCATTATGGGGATCTCACCCTTATGACCTCATCTAAACCTAATTACCTTGAAAAGGCAACATCTTCAAGAGCCATCATCTTGGAGGTTATGGTTTCAACCTAAAAATTCTGAGGGACACAATTTAATCTATAGCATAATCTAAAGTATAGTCTCTAGAATTGAAAGACTCATTTAACAATTAGGAGGAGAGAAACAGTATAATTACATTGATGTTTAAGATCCATTCAGTGGTGACAAGTATATATAATTTGAAGTATAAAGAGAAGATGGTAAGGCATACCATCTCATGGTAGAAGTTTGTGAGGTCTGAAACAGGTGTACAAATATGTAGTAATCTACATGGATCCTAAACTTAGAAGTCAGGCTAGAGCATGGGTGGAGACATTAATAAGTATGGAAATAATGTGGTTACAGTGAGCAATGATCTAATCACTTATAAGATACTATGACTAATTTGATGGAGATGGGGAAGGTTTGAACAGGTGTTTTTTTATTATTATTTTTTTTCAGTCAAAAAGTGAATCCAGTGAAACCCTTTTTAATGAGTTTTGAGGATGTAAGTGATTTTTACCATCAGAAATAGGCATGCTATTTGGAGAGAACACAGAACTTTTGGAGAGAACACAGAACTAGAATTCAGGAATTATGCATTTAGGGCTCTCTGCATATCCTCCATATAACATAAGTTTTTTTGGCTTTAAATTCCATCTTCAGATAATCTGATAAACATATTAGTAGTCAAATTATTAGAATATTAATAATTTTGACTTGAAAGTTTTTTTGTTGTTTTGTTTGTGGATGGTAAGGCATACCATCTCATGGTAGAAGTCAGTACTAGAAACGTAGACGTGACACTGAGAAAAAGACTGGATTTGGGTAGGAGTTCTCTCCCAGGACATTTAGTAATGTCTAGGGCCATTTTTGATTGCCACACTGGGGAATTAGTACCGATATCTAGTGGGTAGAGGCCAAAAATGCTGCCAACATCCTGCTATGCACCTAGAATTCCTCTATATAAAGAACTACCGGGTCCAAAATCTTAAGTGCATAGGTTGAAAAACTCTGGGCTAAGTGGCACCATCCTGGAGTTAGGTAATTGAAAGTAGTATAGACAAACCTATTTTAGCTGATTCCAAAGAGCAGTGTTCAAATCTGCCATATATATCTGTGACATTATATATAGACTTAATTTTTCAGGTTTTAAATTATACTATTCATGACATACCGGATAATAAGCTTCATGCATTCACCACTGTCTGCCATGGTATCTTACCAGTGTTGGGCAAATAAAGTAAGTGGAATAAGTGAGGGGAAAAAAATGAATAATTTTTGTTATGCTTAATTGTATTCTTTAGTTGACTTGCAAGGTGATGTATGTGTTTATAGGAATAGATAATATCTGTATGTTCCAAAGTTAGGTACTGGTATTCTCATTAAAATTAATGTATCATGTGTCTCATATTTTAGATGCCAGTTTAATTTTTATAGATTGGGTTATGCTGATTTGAAGAGGCCACAATGCATCTTGACATGTTTTCAGAATCAGTGAGCTATGCAGTAGTAGATCACTTGCCTAGAATATGCAACGCCTGGCTTCAATTCCAGTACTGCAAAATAACAACAACACCGAGTCTTAAAGTCTAGTGAGCTGCGAACCATGCCTATGTTTTGCTTGCTTTAGATCAATGTTTTTCAGACCACTTAGTTGTGACCCATGGATGAATCTTAATTGATTTTGTGAGTCATGATCTATAAAAGAAAAATGAAATAGAAGATATTTAAGTATATCTTATGTAATGTAGAGACAATTATTATTTATATATGTCAGTATATAGTGGAACTCCATATAATTTTTTTTTAAGAGAGAGAGAGAGAGAGAACTTTTTAATATTTATTTATTTTTTTTTTTAGTTTTTGGCGGACACAACATCTTTGTATGTGGTGTTGAGGATCTAATCCGGGCCGCACGCATGCTAGGCGAGCGCGCTATCGCTTGAGCCCCAGCCCCGACTCCATATAAATTTACTTTATTTTTTTTTAACTTGGTTTTGATTTAAAAAAAATCTATATGTATTTGAAAAGGCTAGCTGCTTTCAGTTGTTTATTAGCCTACAGAATTTCTGAATTGAAGTTTCTCAGTAAATTCGTAGAAAATGTGGAATTATTGGAGCACAGTCTTTTTATAAGAGACTTTTTTTATATCAATTTTAAGATCTTATAAATAGAAGATCTTATGAGAGTTACTATTTGTTGGTTCATTTAACAAACTAAGCATTTGTGCTGGGTATTCCACAGTCAACAAAAGATCCAGTCTCCATCCTTTGTGGTTTTGCTACTGGGCAAAAAGAAGGAATCAAGATAAAGAAGTTAAGTTTGTATTATGTTAAGTGAAGGTAGGACTTGATGGTGAAAGAGAAGGGAAGTGAGCCAGGTGCTGTGACTCACACTTGTAATCCCAGTGACTTGGGAGGCTGAGGCCAGCTTCAGTGATTTAATGAGAACCTATCTCAAAAGGCAAATAAAAAAGGACTGGGGGTGTAGCTCAGTGGTAGAATGTCCCTGAGTTCAATCCCAGTAAAAGAGGGGAGTGGAGGAGGGAAGTAATAGTGTGAGTTAAGAGGTTATAGTTTGAAATATTTGAAACCTCTCTGAGAATGGTGCTTGGAACAGAGAGCCCTGAAGTTGATGAGTAGCCAGCCATGCCGGTATCTTAATGAATGAACATCATATTAGAAATACAAATGTTGTAAGCAAGGTTTAGTGTGTTCATGAGGTAGTGAGGAAATTTGTATGGTAGAGTGAAGTGGGTGAGGGAAAAGGAGTATGAAAATATATCTGGGGTTGGAAGCATGATCTTCTAGACATTGGAAGTACTTGACCTTTTAACTCTTTGTGGATCAGAAAGTCCTTGGAAGGTTTTGAGCTGAGCAGTGATGAAAAAAATTTCATGTGGTTTAACAGAATCATTCTTCCTTCCATATGGAAAACAAACTGAGGTGGATTTGAAGGAACAGTGTTGTACTTAAGTTCAGTGGGGAAGTCAGAACTGGAGAGAGAAATTTAGTAGATATCAGTGAATGGATTAGGCCATTAACTGAGATGAGATTATCAAGAGAATTTATTCCTGATTTGCCTGTCTGACACATGCTAAGTATTGACATTACATTATGTTATTTGTTGGCTATGTGTAGATACTCTTACTCTCTAAATTTGATACCTCTTGTCTATATAATGATTTAGGAATTAGTCTAGATGAATCAATTGATATATATTTAATATGTTTTCCTTTAATTCTATTGTGAAACAAAATATCTTGGAATAGTTGGTGCTTTTAAAAATAGCTATTATCTTAAGTCTAAGGAATAAAAATTTTTGTATTCAAGATACTGAAAAAACACTTGTGAAAGTAAAAATACATTTTATTATTTATTTTTATTTTTATTAGTTATTGATGGACCTTTATTTATTTATTTGTTTAAATGTGGTGCTGAGAATCAAACCCAGTGCCTCACACATGCAAGGCAGTTGCTCTACCACTGAGCCACAACCCCAGCCCCTATTTTATTATATTATTTTTAATGATTTTGATTGGAAGAGGTTACTTTTAGCGTGGGGCAAAGGTATGAAACTGTGATACTCTAGACTTTATCGTACATCAGTTTTAAGTTGCCATTTTTTCTTCCTTGAGTGTCAGTGTTCTTGTCTGTAAAATGAGGATGGCTAATAACTACCTCAGAATTTTAGAGAAGAATTAAATAATGCATTTTTCTGAACTTACTGTGTTTGTACTTAGGTGGCTGTTTATACAAAGGAAGCACTGGGACTTGTGTCTACCTTCAAGAATAAAAAAATAGAAAATGGAACAACCATGTGTGTTATGTGAGGAAGAACAGGATCCAGAACCACAGAACATAAAAGAAACCAAACAAATAGATGATGAAGATGCGGAGCTGATCTTTGTTGGGGTGGAACATGTAAATGAAGATGCTGAACTTATCTTTGTTGGGGTGTCTTCAAATTCAAAACCAGTTGTTTCAAATATTTTAAACAGAGTTACCCCAGGTTCATGTTCACGGAGAAAAAAGTATGGTCGCCGAATAAAAGATACTGCTCGTAGATTGCAGCCTACAAGTCATGTGACCCCTTCATCAGAAACAGTGACTATGTTGCCAGTATCTCAATCTGAATCAAGATCAACAGATAGTCCTATTATTATTGAGCCTTTGTCTAAGCCTGATGATAAAAGTAATTCACCAAAAGTTATGCCTAGTAGCTCTTCAGAATCATGTTCTCCTGTGGTTACCCTCACAAGTTCATTGCATCATCCAGTGAAAGCAGCACTTTCAGAAGGAGGTACGAATGAAAGTACTTGTATATCAAAGCGGTGTTCCAATTCTGAAGTAATTAGCATAAATCCCAAAAATCCTAAACTCAGTGATGGAATCACAGGAGGATATTCTTTAACTTTGTCCCCTCCAGGTGTTTTTAATAATAATAATCCTCAGCAGAGTACACCCAATGATGTCCATACCTCAGTAAGCCATGTTCAGAATGTATTATCTTTTCCCACAGCTTTTCCAAAGGACAGTCTCCATTTAAAGCCTATAACTATAAATCCTGATAGGGAAAATGGGTTGGCAAAAACAGAATTTTCAGATCTAGCAAGTCAAAATAAGACCTTTGATCCCAAGAAAGGGAATTTGATTCTATTACTTAGTGACTTTTACTATGGACAACATCAAGGAGATGGGCAGCCAGAACAGAAAACTCACACAACCTTTAAATGCCCCAGCTGCTTGAAAGTTCTAAAAAATGTTAAGTTTATGAATCATATGAAGCACCATTTGGAACTTGAGAAGCAGAGGGGTGACAGCTGGGAAACCCACACTACTTGCCAGCATTGCCACCGGCAGTTTCCCACTCCCTTCCAACTACAACGTCACATCGAAAGTGTACACACTCCACAGGAGCCCTCTGCTGTCTGTAAAATTTGTGAGTTGTCATTTAAAACAGATCAGATTCTTTTAGAACACATGAAGGACAATCATAAGCCTGGGGAAATGCCCTATGTGTGCCAGATTTGCAGTTACAGATCATCAGCCTTTGCTGATGTGGAAACACATTTTAGAACATACCATGAAAACACTAAGAATCTACTTTGTCCTTTTTGTCTCAAAATTTTCAAAACTGCAACACCATATATGTGTCATTATAGGAGGCACTGGGAAAGGGGTGTTCACCAGTGTTCTAAATGTCGGCTACAGTTTTTAACTTTCAAGGAGAAAATGGAGCACAAGACCCAATGTCATCAAATGTTTAAGAAGCCTAAGCAACTAGAAGGATTGCCTCCTGAAACAAAAATTGTTATTCAAGTGTCACTGGAACCTGGTCAACCAGAATCAGTGAATGTAGCGTCTATTATTCTGAGTACAACTGATTCTGAACCATCTCCTCCCAAATCTAAAAATAGAAATTCCAAAAAACCTCATTGATTCTATTTTGGGAAACCAAAAGCAAATATTTCAGTTTGAATAGAAGAAAAAAACCCATGAAAACAAAAAATATAAACCATACATTATTCAGTAGCGCCAAAAATAGTGAAACTAATAAATTGAGATTTAAGTTCATGCATAGGGTTTTAAAAATTTTTTCTTTCGTTCTTTTTTGTGGTGATGGGGATGAACCAGGACCTAGTACGTGCTGAGCAATTGCTCTACCACTGAGCCATGCACCACATTCCCACTCCCTGAATGTTGAGCTGTTATATAATATATTACCTGGTTTTTATGTTAACTCTCTGGTTCAACACATGAAAGGTGCTTGTATAATGTTTGAGTGGGGAAAAAAAAAAAGTGGAAGCCTATTTATTTTGTCAGTATTTTATGTTACTCCTAAGCTGGAGAGATCTTTCTTCTATATACAGAATTTGTAGCGGTTTTGAAGTATTTAATTTTATTTTTAAACTTTTTCTGTATATTACACATTTCACTGTTAACTCTAATCAGACTGGAATGACTTTGTTATGGCTTGATCCCTTTATTCATGAACTCTTAGAAGTGCCTGTGCAGTGTGAGTGTGAAATAACCTGGTTTTGAAAGTCTTAGTGTGGTGTTGAAGGAGAAGCTGTGGCATGAATGGAGGTGAAGATTTATGTATAGGTTAGGCAAAAGAAAGTATTTGACCCTTTATCCCAGTTGAGGGATAGGCACATTCTAGTCTTGGAGCCAAGGCAGAAGGAACATAGCCTGAGAATGTCTTTGCCTAATGGAAGAACATCCCAAGGAAGAAAAATCATTCTTGAAAAATGTCTGCATTTGGTGAAGGATTCCTGCATATATTAAACAGCTGCTCAGTATCTTTAGCTTCATATGAAGCCACAACAGTAATTAGAATGGGAACTGGCTCCAGTTAATTTCCTGTTGAGTGATCCAAAGGAGAATTTTTCATTCTGGCTAGAGGTTAGTGAAGAATGAATTCTCCTTGTCCTAATAAGCCACAGCAATAAAGCATGTTACAATTCCCGAGGAAAAGAAGCACTGGTATCTGAAGTTTGAACTGTACTGGACCCAGAGTTTCTGCTGAAAGGGGCCATACAAATGATGACTGTCCAGTTAATGGACTGAGCTAAATTTAGTTCTTCCACTGATTAGCTGGAATGAGGGCTTGTCCAAGAACACTAGGTACAGTGCACCAAAATAGCCCAGGGTGACTGATTAAAATTAAACCCATATGGGACCTTATATTTTTCAGCACATTTGTAACTTACCATAATTGAGTATATGAAGCTTGCAGTTTTGTGTCTTGTCTTGGAAGTGAGTATATTACAGTTAGTAGGGTTTTTTTTTTTTTTTGTAGTATTTATAATTTCCTGATTACACTAATGAATCTCTTTTTTTTTTTTTTTATCATTTTTAAATTTGTTCTAGTTAGTTAAAATGGCCCAAATGTATTGTCTGTCCTTATCTGATAGATCCTCCTATTTAATCTCGAACTATACTAGGGACAAACTTTTTCCATTTGCCCTCCCCAAAGGCTGTTTCATAGAACTGTGAAGTAATTTCTGAGCATTGGTTCCTAAACATCAGCAGCCTGAGCTGCTGTGAGTTCCCAGGGTTGTCTATCTCCCAGGGCTTGTTCTAGGGTCACCTCTCTCCTATTCATTACCCTCATCACAGGTACCCAGCAGCCTCTGTTCATCAATCAAGGAATCTACTAGCATCCTGGCTGTAGACATAGGTCTGGAAAAAGTCTTTTTCATTCTTCCCCCACTCCTTTATTCTCTCCTCAATCTAATTAAATTTTCTAACTTTCATAAAAAGCTGGGAAGAGGTAATCTTCAAGTCATAGTATTAGAATTGGGGGAAGAAGGACTAAAAATAATGAAAAGATAGATTTTGTTGTGTTTAATTGCTCCATGCTTGCTTATTTGATTAATTCATTCACACCTTGAACGGTTTGCTAGGTCTTTTCAGTTAGTTTGCTTGGGCCAAGGCATGTTACGAAAATTTTACCCTGAACCCTTTCTTTAGATACAAGAAAATGTGTGTGTATGTGTATGTGTATGACTGTCCCACTTGTTCTGGTGGAAATTCTTACTGTTTAAATCTGCAGACTTTTGTGTATTGTGTTTCTATGGTAAAAGTAAGAAATGTTTTAGTTGTAAATTTTAGTGATTGCTTACTGTTAGTGGCACTGTGAACTGTTGTTTGCTGTTTCACTAAAGCATGCTCCTAAGGAGTACAAATTGTCAGTTATTGCCAACTACAGGTTCCAGTGGTGTGGCCCCTGCCTACCTCCTCCCTCTTTCATTCTGTGATACAGCTCTACCATTTCCCTAATTGATATGCTGTTTTGATATAATGGCCTTGTTATTCCTTAAGCAAATCATTTTTTCCTGATTTACAGGCTGCACATGCTATTCTCTTAGAACGCTTTCCCCTAGGCCTGCATGGCTTGCTACCTCACTGAACTGTTCAACACTTCCTTTGGTTCTTAGAACAACTAGAAATCTCCCCCACATTTTTTTTAACCTTATTCTTTCTCCTTAAAGGCACTTTACCTCCCTCCCCCCACTTCTTTCTTCCCTCTCTAATATAATTAAATTTCCTAGATTTTCACAAAAAAGCTGGGAAGGAATCATTAAGGGCTTTGCTTCTCTTTTAGAATTGAGCTAGCTTGAGTCAATTTCTGTGCCTGCAACCAAAAGAAAGTTAATATAGTGAATTGAGTCAAAGGGAGCTTTCTTTGTTTTTCTATTGATAGCTTTATATTTTTTAAGGCAATGTCACTTTGTTTTGTTTACAAATATATTTAATATCTGTCCAGATTACTATTTTATTATTATTCTTGTATGAATTTTCTTGTCTATTTTGCTTGCTTGTTCTTGCAGATGGAATTTATTATTTTATTAATGTTGCCAAAAATTGTAAGTAAAATAGCAATTATAATAATAAAATGATTTGTGAAAGAATGTTTTTGCTATATTGTCTTTTCACCAATAACATGTTTTTAGCTTTGTTTGATTTTTATTTGGTACCTCCTGCCAGTTGTGGTGGTGTCATTTTTTTTGAGTCAGCACTTCTAAATAATGTGTATGATGGAGTTAATGGGTTTCTTGATCTTGGTTTTAATGAAAAATTTTTATATTTTAAAATATACTCATTACTTTTATACTATTAAAAGTAATGAGTATATTTTAAAATCTTGTTTTCATTTTTAGACTTGTTTTATTGGGTAGTTTTCAGCATCTATCAAGATGGTCATTTACTTTCTCAACTTCCCTTATAGAAAACATTTTTTTTAAAGCAGAAGTAGCCTACTTGGTAGAATATTATTTGTATTACTTACAGCCCTATTTCTATTTTCATTTATATTAAATTAAGTACATTTCCTTTTCCTCTCAGATTGTCACAATTTTTGTTTTTGTTTTTTTCCTGATACTAGTGATTGAACGCAGGGGCTCTTAACCTCTGAGCCATGTCCGGCCATTTTTATTTTGAGACAGGGTCTCACTAGGTTGCTCAGAACCTTGCTAAGTTGCTGAGGCTGGCTTTAGATTTATGATCCTTATTTGTCAGCCTCCCAAGATGCTGGGGTTACAGGTGTGCCACCACCATGCCCAGCTTATAGTTTTATCAGTGTTTCTTATTTACTTTTTCCCAAGAAGCAACCTTCAATTTGCCTTACTGTCCCAACTAGTTTTATTTTTGTTATTCTCCAGTTTTGCCCTTATTTATATCCTTTCTGCTTACTTTTGGATTGTTCTTTTTTTTTTAATATTTATTTTTTAGTTTTAGGTGGACACAATATTTTATGTGGTGCTGAGAATTGAACTCAGTGCCTCATGCATGCTAGGCGAGTGTGCTACCACTTGAGCCACATCTCTAGCCCCTGGATTGTTGTTTTCTATGACATTATTTTAAAACTTTTATTTTTACTTAAATAAGGAAAGAATTTAAGACTTCTTTTTTCTCTGTTTATAGTTTTTCCTAAATCTCAAATATTTTGATGCATATTTAAAAATTTTCATTCTTAATATATTTGGTGGGTAAGTTAATTAAAAATTTTAAAAATTTGCAGATTAAGCAGTTTTATTCATTTTTATTTTAATTTTTGTGGTGCTAGGAATGACCTAGGGCCTGTGCTTGCTGAATAAGCAGTCTGCCACAGAGCTACATAAGTGGTTTAATTTTTATTTTTACCAATAATTCAATTTTTCTTGGAGTGTTGGGGTATGTGTGTGTTTATGTGTACACATTGGCATGCATACTTATTACCATTGTTTTCAAATTACATAGATTATTAAATATTTTTTATTTCTTTGGTAAAATTAGTTTTATTATAGAAACCTTTTTCCCCAAGTGATATTGCTAAATTTTATTGTTATATTGTGTACATATATGAATATATAACAACAAATCCCATTAATATGTACAACTATAATGCACCAATTTTAAAAATGTGGAAAAAGAAAAACGAATGTCTTTTTCCCAAAATGAATGCGTATAAGAGGTAAAAATATGAAAATATTCATTTGAGACTAAATCCAAGTTATAGAACTTAAAAACCAAGCCAAAGATCAAAGTAAGTTAAATATATACTCATCATAAACAGTATTACTCAGTTATCAAAAGTAATGGCAGTAGGAGTTGTGGCAACACAAAATTTTTACTAATGCAGAATGAGAAAGCAACGTTATAAATTTATGTGTATATTTTAGAACTTATGTGTGTATATTTTAGAATGGCAAAGTGTCTGTTGTACTCTTATAATATCTCTGAAAAAGGATGATAAATACTAAATGCAATTGAGTTATTTAATCTGATAGTGATTATTTCTTTGGTCTTCCAGATGTTATATAATTTAGTTCTTTTGCTTTTTTTAAAAAAAAAACAAAAAACATTTAATTAGAGTGGATTTTATTTCAGTGGGTAGCCCTGTTAGACTCTTTTCTTTCTGGTTATAGGATTGAAATGAACATTTGCCAGTGTTGATAAGATTGCTACCAAGACACAGAGACTCTTAGGGTAAGTATAAGTATTAGCAAAGTATGGCCTTTAGAATATAGATTTTTAAAGCATTGTTAGAGACACTGGGTAGAAAATGAGAGCACCAGAGAAACCGTATGCACCCTGCAAAGCCTAAAATAATTACTACTTGCTGTTTTACAGGGAGAAGTTTGTTGACCTCTGCTCTAGATTATGAGTTAAAATTTATCCTTTATTCCTGCAAGCAGGCTAGTAAATTAGAAGGGCTTTTGGTATCAGTGTGATAGGGCTATAATTCTTTGATTATATCAATTATATATAGTGATAAGTAGTCCAAAGCAGTGGAAAGAGACTGATGTCCAGAAAATGACAAAATGTCTGAGGGACATGTGAGAGAGAGCAAGTGTAGCAGGAACACAGTTGCACATGCCTATGTGGTCACATATATCAAAGCCTTGATACAATTTATTTCCTTTCTTCCTTCCTTTTTTTGAGACAAGGTCTTGCTTTGTTGCCTGTGCTGATGTTGAACTCCTTTGTTCCAGTAATCCTCTTGCTTCTGTCTCCCAAGTTGGTGAGATAAAGTGTGTGCCACCTCTCCCAGTTCTATTTTTCCATATTTTTTTGATGAGTAATATTGTGTGCTACTTGAAAACATCAGGAAAGCAAACATACTGTCTGTTCAGGTTTGCTTTCAAGATGGCTATTGACAGGGGATTTTAGTTTCTTCCTGGATGTTAGTAGAAGGTCTTAATTCCTCCATGAGGGCCTCTCTACTGGGTTTACCTGAGTGTTCTTAAAATATTGTTAGTTGGCTTCTAGAGTAAGTGATTTACGAGAGGGAGCAAAGAGGCTACAAAGTTTTTTTATGACCTAGCTTCAGCAACAACCCTGTCACTTCTAGAGTATTCTATTCATTAAAAGTGAATCACTAGGGCTGGGGTTGTGGCTCACCTAGCATGTGTGAAGCACTTCGATCGATCCTCAGCAACACATAAAAGTAAAATAAAGGTAAAGGCAGGTAATTAAGTTCTGCTTTTGAAGGGAAAAGTAGTATTAAAAGAATTTGTGTACATAATTTAGAGCCATCAAGGGTAAATCCTCTGGTCCTAGATTACATATCTCCTATGTGCAAAATATACTCACTTTCTAAGACCTCTAAAAGTTTTATCCACTACAGCATTAACTTGAAGTCCAGAATCTCATTATCAAAATCAGTTGTGGATGTGGATCTGGCTTTCTGGGTAGTATTCCTTTTGTGCAGTACCTCAAGTACAATTTGAGGTTCTGTGAACTGAAGAGACAAAAAGAGAGTCACATAAGAGTTACCAGTGTCTGGGGCTGGGTTGTGGCACAGCGATAGAGCGCTTGCCTAGCATGTGCAAGGTTCTAGATTTGATCCTCAGCACCACATAAAAATAAATAAATAAAATATAGGTATTGTGTCCAACTACAACTAAAAATATATTTAAAAAAAAGTTACTAGTCTGTAGCAATTCTGGAATCTTGACAAGGCACATGTTAGAAGGTCATTAAAAAACATTCACTGCCTGAAAATTCTCTTAGCTCTTGGCTTAGGCCTCTCAATTCTTTGTTCTACAAGTGCTAGTTTTTTTAATGAATGGTTGCACATGTTATAGCTGAATAGTTTTCTCAGCCTGTTTCCTGCTCGTAAAAGGAGGTTAAGGTTCAAAGACCTCTTTCATTTTTGTATTGTCTGATTTTTTTCAGTCTAAATTGATGACATTTCACCAAATATATTCTCTCTCAACAGTACCATCTTTTTTTTTTTTTTAATAGATGGATGGATGAAAGTTTGAGCCCAAGATAGTTATTTTTTAAAAAATGAAGATTTTAGATTAGATTAAATGATTGTTAATATTTCTCAAATATTTTGTGGTAAAAAAAGATAGGTACTCCTTGGGTGATATAAGACAAACTGGAAAGCAAAAGAAAATGAAACAAAAAGCAAAACTTTTATTCAGTACTTGATGGTTTTAAATATTCATTTCTTTCCTTTTTTCTTAAAATATTTTTATATTGTTGCTTAATAAACAATCACCAGTGTTAGCATTTATTATTTAAATATGTATTCATTTTGAAGCCCACCTGAAGGGCCAGAAACTACTCTGTGGACAGGGTTTTACTTAGTAATGGAAATAGCAAAAGAGGGCAAACCAAAGGGTGCCAGAATGTTTCAGGCTTCAGCTTCAGGCCCTCTTAATATCCCATTATCCAAACATGGTCAAGCACAAAGTAAAGTGGGATGGTGAATGTATTCCTATGGGAAGAACTACAAAGTTATATGGATACAGGTAGTTATGTTTGGAGCCGATAATTCAATCTAGAGAACTAGTTATTATGCTATGCAATACTCAGGATATATAGTCATGTCTTAATAGGAAAATAGGCAATTAAAATACATGGATAGGGCTGAGGATGTAGATCTGTTGTAGAGCTTTTCCTAGCATGTGTGAGCCACTGTGTTCAAACCTCAGAACTAAAAACAACAAAACCCCTCAAACAACCCTATTGTGATGGCTGCTAAGTTGGTTGAGTATATCATGATGTGTGCATAATATTTTCCCTCTAGGTCTGAGTCAGAGGTTGCTTGATGTTTTTAGTCTCAGGATGTGGCTATACCTAGGAAAAGTATGAATTCACCAGATCAATAGCTATGTACTGTATAACTCATCCTATGTTGGACTCCTCAGAAAATAATGTATGAGTTGGAGATTTCCCTGAAGGAGTTTTATTAGGAATGCTCTATAAGGAAAGGAAGGAAGAAGATTACAAAGAGGGAGAAAGTGATTGACAATGGCATCAGGGTGGCTATCTCAGCTGGCCCCATGTGGAGCTGGGATGGAAGGGTTCTTCAGACTTATTGCAAGTTGTGACAAGGTGTCTGTTGTACTCCTGCAGTAAGCATATCTTTCATGTAAAGGGTCTACTTTTGGGCAGTTCATTTCATTTCATTCTGGGGGAATTCCTGGAGAAAAAGAGAAAGAGAGACAGTCTGCTATGAGCCACCGGCAGCTAACACTCCTGGAAAGTGGAAGGAGGAAAGGCTTGGTCTTGAAGGAGAGAAATAGATATCACACTAATACATTTGTACCTGGTACCTGGAGGAGAAAACAGCTCAGTGATCTTTTCCATCTGAGTATGAGGAGAGCTTAGGATAGGCAGGGTAAATCAGAGAATGTAGGGATTCCTGTCAAAGTCCTGTGTATGTTGATTTATGGACATTCCTCCAAGAGGAGTTTGTACCAGACTGGTAGATCATTTTGTTCCCATGGAATGGGAGGAACTGGCATAAGTGGAGCCCTTTCTGCCCTTGAAGTTTTTTGCATCAGAGGTGTCCAGGTTGTTCAGCGGCTTCTACTTCTGCTAGCTCATTCATTGCTGATCCCCAGGGTCAGGACTCCTGAGCCTCTTACTTTGGTAAAAAAGACCACTTCTTGGAGCCCCAAGTATGTAAAGTGAGTTATAAGTGTACAGAGAAGACAGCAACACATCTCAGGAGACCTTGAAGCCAGTGGTAGAAGGAACATTATAATATCTAGAAGAGATAGGCTAGAGTGTCAGAATTGTCAGAGGAGACAGACTGTAATTAAAATAGGGGAATATAGGAAATTTCTACTATGGCATGAAAAGTCCTGTTACAGTTAGGGAACATTATCGTTTAGGAAAATATAAGAAGCATGTATTTACTGAAACCTGAATAATCAAGGAAACATTTAAAAACACAGAAATGTAGATAGAGTTTTGATAAAGATGAAAAGAGACTTGGCAACTATATCCAGGTGTCCTTATAAGAGAATGAAAATTTCAAAACCAAAAAGTAACATGTATTTTAAGGGAAGTTAATTAAGAAACAGTAAATGTTGAGTTGAAATGGATTTGAATCTGTAGGTTGAAAAGGACCTGTTATCCAACTGGGTCCATCAAAAGGCTTTGTTGGAATTAGGGGGTGCTGGAGAGATAGAAATTCTCACTCCTTTAGGTCTATTGCTATAATTATGTCAGTTTGGTGCTATAAGAAGTCATATGTTTTAAAAATGAATTTTTAATTAATATGTAGTAATTGCATATGCTTATAGGATAAGTGTGACATTTCAATACCTGTATACAGTGTGCAATGATCAGGTTAAAGTGATTGGCATATCTATCACCCCAGACACTTCTTTGTGTTAGAAACATTCAAAATCCTCTCTATTGGCCAGGCATGGTGGTATACATCTATATTTCCAGTGGCTTAGGAGATCAAGGCAGAGAATTGCAAGTTCAAAGCCAGCCTCAACAATTTAGCAAGGTCCTGAGCAACTTAGACCCTGTCTCAAAAATTAAAAAGGGCTGGAGATGGGACTCAGTGGTTAGGGGCTTCTGGATTCAATCTCTGGTACAAATAAATAAAGAAAGAAAGAAAGAAAGAAAAATCCTCTAGCTCTTTTAAAATATTCAGTTAATTTTTGTCAACTGTAACCATCCGGTTGGGTATAAATGTTGGAAGTTATCCCTCATGTACAACTGCATTTTGCATTGGTTAACCATACTCTTCCCATCCTGCTCTCTCTCTATTTCCAGCCTCTGGTCACTTTTTAGCTCCCACATGTAACTGAGAACATACTTGCTGGGAGCCATCAGCCAAGTAGGTATGACAAATTCCTTGCCAGCTTACTCCCATGCTGTCTAGTGGAAGGACTTCTGAAAGGTGACCTTGCTCAAGGACCAGGGCAGGATCCGTGTTTAGGGTGTTCCCCCTTTAGAATAGGGCGGTTTAGCATAATAGGAGATTAGGGTGTTCCCCCTTTAGAATAGGGTAGTTTAGCATAATAGGAGATTAGGGTGTTCCCCCTTTAGAATAGGCCGTATCCTGCTGCTGAGTTCCTCTTGAGTGCTTAGGGTCAGACAGTATATTTTGGGAGACAGAAGCCCATGCGGAGTGGATTTGGGCAGAGAACGTGGATTCCCCCAGAGCGTGTTTGTAGACGGCCGGTGTGAGTTCGGGAATAAAGAATTGCTGTTTGAATCTACAAGCTGTGTGGAGACTCGTGATTTGTGCCCAGCCGAAAGACTGTGGCATCTGGTGGCTCCTACGCGGAACATCTGAAGAAAAGGTAAGTGAAATTACTTGTCCCTGAAGAAGAGCGAAAGAATGGGTGAGCATTTCAAAAAACAATGTGTTCTTGTTCTGATTTATTTTGTTTTTATTTCAAGTTGCCTGTTCCTAGAACTTTCTCAGGCAAACTGGGGAAAATGGTTAACTCAAGGTTTGAAGTTGTTCACCTCCGAGGAAGAGAAATTGTTAGAGAAAAAAGGCACCCCAGTAAGACCAAGAACAGCTAGGGCATATGTTGATACAATACAAAAATGCAGCCCATGGCTTTTAAACGAGAAGTTGTTAAATATATCAATGGGACCATCATGGTATCCTGTAGAAGGATTTTTTTTCAACAAGAAAGAGATGGTTAATTCTGTTTACTACATTTGTCTAAGATCTTGGTTTTTACAGACATCTGATTAATTTACAAAACTAGAGTGTTAAAAATATCAACCACTAAATATGAAATCAAGTACTGTTTACTTATTAAGTTCCATAAGGTAATATATTTAAACATTATGTGTGTTTTCATAAATTGGTGAATGGAGAAAGGTTTAATATTGCTTTGGTCTGTGTCTTTGCTAAAACAAGGTTACTAAATGTTAAGATTCTATCAGGTGTAATTTATATACAAAGAGTATAAGAAGTTTCAGTTGGGTTTCAATTACAGTACCATAAATAACATGAAAGTCTTTTATCTTCTTACAGTGGAGTAATTTGTCTAAATCAGAAATTTTATAAGGGTTTTTTCAGAATGTGAATTTATAAAAAGGGTTAATGGCTAGAAAAGAAATATTAAAAGATTGAAGATGTAAAAATATATTTTAATATAAAAGGTTAAAAGAAAAAGAAATGTTTCTAGATGAGATAATCTCTGTGTGGTAAAGTAAAAAGTTGTAAAATGCCATTTAAAAAAATTTTGAGAAAACTAGACTTACTTTAAAAGCTTGAGAAAGGAAGAAAAAAAAAAAAGGTATTTGTACATGGCAGATTGAGACAAAGCTTCTTAATGGAGTATAAAAAAGGCCTTTGGTTGAAGGGCAGCCATGTAAACTAATATTAAGCGATTTAAACAAGAGTCTAAGCCTCGTTTAAAAGAGTGAAGCTGTAGGTGGTGAAAAAGTACATTTAAAAGTACAGTATAGATAATAATTGTAAGACTTTAAAAGGTTAATTTGAAGGTGATTAAGATGCCTTCATGATGGAGAAAAGATTGCATCATTCGAAGCCTAGTTAATCTTAAAAATTGGAAAGGGGTATATACCCCCCAAAGATAAACTTAAAATAACCCTTTTTACTCTAAACTTTTTAAATTTGGATTCATCAGGACTTAGTGCTGCGGAAAGGCATATGTATCCAAAAAATGTGCATAAGCCTAAAGTTCTTTGGAAAGATATTCTAACAGGACAATGGAAAGATCCTGACCCAGTGATTTTCTGGAGTCGGGGTTCTTTTTGTTTTTCCACAGGAAGAACAGCAGCCGATTTGGATTCCAGAAAGACTAACTAAAGCAATTTCTACAGATCGAAAAGAAGATGATTTGACTCAAACCCATAACAGCTGATATCCAGAACTCCAGCTTGGCCATTCTTACATCTGCAACAGTGATTAACCAGGATGCTTTTTTCAATATCTATTTTATTATTGCATTTTTCCACATCATAAGGTTCTATTTTTATTTTTTGAGCTCATACAAACCTAGGTTAATGTTTTTCTGATCAGTTTTATTTTTTTTGACTATAGAGTTTTTAAACATTGCAATGGAGATTTCACCTAGGTAAAGCTACAAGGCCTTTATTATTATCTTATGTGTTGTACGTTTGTTTGCACATTTGTGTTTTGTGTTATATGTCTGTGTGTGCGTATGTCCATATTTCATATATGAGGAGCGCTCATGAGAAAATGGATCCGAATTATTTATTTTTTATTCACGTGATTTAAATGGCTTAATTTAAATTAAGTAAACAGCTGTTAAGGATTCTTTTTAAAGGTGGTTAACAGATCTGCTTGTTTACTAATTTAAATCAGGTAAACAGCTGTTAAGGATTGTTTTTTAAGTAGGTTAACAGATCTGTTTGTTTACTTTCACCTTTCCTTTTCATTATATTTAATAATTCTTTTCAGGATAATGTCTTTTTAGCATCATTGCCAGAATTCCTATCTTCATCCCAATGAATATAACTCAACAAGTATGCTCAATCAAGGAGTCAACTTACTTTGGGAGGAAACGGACTTTGGGAAGAGACGGACAGATTGATAGATTCCTCCCCTTTGAACTGCTTACAGAACTTGCCTGGACTAAGTAACTACGTTTAGTGAAGCAAATTGTGGTAATGCTGGCATATCTTTGCTGATGGTGTCACCAGTGATGCAATTTTCATTTCCTTGCCAGCGCACCACATGTTAATTGTGGTAATGCTGGCATATCTTTGCTGAAGGTGTCACCAATGATGCAATTTTTCCAAAGGAACTGTCAATTGGCTTGGTGTCGTGGCATTTCTGTATCCTCCTCCCTTCTGCTAGTGATGGTCTAAATTTGGGGGCCAATGGCTAACCTCACTCCCCCACTGGCACCAAGGCCAAATTTGGGGGCCAACAGAGGTGAGGCAAAGAACCTCACCCCCCCACTGGTGCATAGACCTATCCACAAGTATGGCTGTATGCTGGACCGGTAGTCAGTGACGGGTATGATCCAGTTGCAGTGGTATCAACCTAAGACAGGAGGCTGACGCCTAAAGGTCAGTTTTCCAATGACGGGTAAGAGCCATATGTTGAACTGGACAACCTACCAGGCACGGTCCTTAAGCCACATTACTTGTTGTTTAATTAATCAGAAGGGGGGAGATGCTGGGAGCCATCAGCCAAGTAGGTATGACAAATTCCTTGCCAGCTTACTCCCATGCTGTCTAGTGGAAGGACTTCTGAAAGGTGACCTTGCTCAAGGACCAGGGCAGGATCCGTGTTTAGGGTGTTCCCCCTTTAGAATAGGGCGGTTTAGCATAATAGGAGATTAGGGTGTTCCCCCTTTAGAATAGGGTAGTTTAGCATAATAGGAGATTAGGGTGTTCCCCCTTTAGAATAGGCCGTATCCTGCTGCTGAGTTCCTCTTGAGTGCTTAGGGTCAGACAGTATATTTTGGGAGACAGAAGCCCATGCGGAGTGGATTTGGGCAGAGAACGTGGATTCCCCCAGAGCGTGTTTGTAGACGGCCGGTGTGAGTTCGGGAATAAAGAATTGCTGTTTGAATCTACAAGCTGTGTGGAGACTCGTGATTTGTGCCCAGCCGAGAGACTGCGGCACATACTGATTTCTTTTTGTGCCTGACTTACTACACTTATTAACCTGATTTTCTCCAGTTCCATCCATGTTGTTGGGAATGACAGAAATTCTTTTTTATGGCGGTTTAATATTTCTTTTTTTTTTTTTTTAATATTTATTTTTTAGTACTTGGCGGACACAACATCTTTGTTTGTACGTGGTGCTGAGGATCGAACCCGGGCTGCACGCATGCCAGGCGAGCGCGCTATCACTTGAGCCACATCCCCAGCCCAGGTTTAATATTTCATTTGTATATATGCCACATTTTCTTTATCGATTCATCTGTAGATGAATGGTTCATACCTTATGTTGGCTATTGTGAATAGTGGTATAATAAACATGTGAATGCAGGTAATTTTTTGACCTATGTACTTTATTTCCATTGAATATATACTCAGTAGAGGAATTGCTGTGTCATAATAGCAGTTCTATTTCTAATTATCTTGAAGAATTTCTATTATTTTTCAAAAGTATACCAACTCTCAGTGTATTATAGTTCCTTTTTTCCACATTCTTTTCAATATTGACTCTTTTTTGTCTTTTTGATAATAGCTACTCTAACTGGTGTGAGGTGTTTTAAGCTTAGGGACTTTTTTTCTTCCATTCTGCATGACTCCTGAAAGGTATTACACATTTACTTTTATTGAACCTTATTTTCTCCCTAGACATTTCTGCCCTTTGAAACTAATTGGGGTGTACTATTTGAAAATTGAGGTGGCTCTTGGACTAAGTATATTATACATTAATGGGTAATGACAGAGCAACCTAGGTAGGAACTGAGAAGAACCCAAGATGGGGAAATAAGGAGAGTGTGTTGAGGACTCTCAACAGCTGGACTGTGTTGTGATGGGAGGAGTTCACCCTGAGACAAGAGTTAGGCTTATTCTGATGCCACCTCCCATCACACAGAGGAAGAGGGTGACTGAAACAGCATCTCTGTGATCAGGATCCAGTGAGATGGAGAATCTCAGCAATGCCCCAGAGGTGGCCTGGGAAGCAGTTGTGTTGGTATGAGAATAGGAGGCCTACCCAGCATGGAGTGTGTGGCTAAAGGAGAGGAGGTGCTTGTACTCAGCCTCTGAGTTTGGTTCTCATCTGAGGAAGAGCAGGTGAAGAAAGGGCACCAGGTGATTGTGGAAAGTTGTGCCATTGATTTCACTTTTTGAACCTTCTCTATTATGTTACTCACTATGGGAAGAGAAGACTACAATGAGCTGTTTTTTTTTTTTTTTTTTTTTTTTTTTCCTTTTTTCTCTGCTTTCTACTATCTAGAGACAACTGAGTTTCAGATAACTATCTCCAGGAGGAGCATGGCCTAGGTTGACCAGTTGCAGGGACATTAGAAAGGTGATATTCTCAGAGTTGGAGCTTTGTAAAATGTGAAACACTTGACCTGTGTCTTCTTGTCTAGGTCCTAACGTCCATAGGACATGAACCAATATGAACTCAGGGTGAAAGGCAGAGGAATATACATGGTGGGACCACATGGGCAAAACTGTCCCTTTCGTTTCCTTTCTAGGTACCACATCTTACAGGCATGTGATTAGTCTGTGAATTACCTCTGCACTAACTCCAGGACAGGCCCTGAGTCACATAAAGGAATTAGTCCCTTTCTACGTTACCATGATGGTGTATAATGTGAGGGGGATCATGTAGAGGAGAATCTAATATGGAGATGGGGCAAGACGAGGCATGAAGGTCAAGGTAAGTTTTTTATTGGTGTTTGCCTTCATTTTTCTTTTGCTTTTCTTTTTAAATTTTTTTTAATTCTAATTTGTTATATATGACAACAGAATGCATTATAATTCATATTACATATATAAAGCACAGTTTTTCATATCTCTGATTATATACAGAATATATTCATACCATTCGTGACTTCATACATGTACTTAGGGTAATGAAGTCCATCTCATTCCTCCCCCATACCCCACTTCCTTCACCTTCCTACCCTTTGCCCTATTTAGAGTTTGTCTAATCTTCCTATGCTCCCTCTCCCAACCCTACTATGAATCAACTTCCTTATAATAGAGTAAATAAATTTGGATTTTTGGGATTGGCTAACTTAGCATTATATTCTCCAACTCCAGCATTTATCTGCAAATGCCATGATTTTATTCTGTTTTAATGCTGAGTAATATTCCATTGTGTATATATACCATTTCTTTATTCATTCATCTATAAAAGGGCATCTAGGTTGGTTCTACAGTTTAGGTACTGTGAATTATGCTGCAATAAACATTGATGTAGCTGTGTCCCTGTAGTATACTGTTTTTAAGTACTTTGGGTATGCACTGAGGAGTGGGATAGCTGGGTCAAAAGGTGGTTCCATTCCCAGTATTTCAAGGAATCTCCATACTGCTTTCCACATTGGCTGCAATAGTTTACAGTCCCACCAGCAATGTGCGAGTGTGCCTTTTCCCCCCACATCCTCACCAACACTTACTGTTCTCTGTGTTCTTAATAGCTGACATTCTGAGAGGAGTGAGATAAAATCTTAAGAGTTGTTTTGATGTGCATTTCTCTAATTGCTAAAGATGTTGAACATTTTTCATATATTTGTTGATTCATTGTATATTCTTTTTTGCAAAGTGTCTGTTCAGGTCCTTGGTCCATTTATTGATTGAGTTATTTGTTTTTTTTTGATATTTAGCTCTTTGAGTTCTTTATATCTTCTAGAGATTAGTGCTCTATTTGATGTGTGAAGGGTAAAGATTTGCTCCCAAGATGTATGCTCTCTGTTCACCTCACTGATTGTTTCTTTTGCTGAGAAGAAGCTTATTAGTTTGAATCTATCCCATTTATTAATTCTTGATTTTAATTTTTGTGCTATTAAGAGTCTTATTAAGGAAGTAGGGGCCTGATCTGATATGATGGAGATTTATGCCTACTTTTCTTCTATTAATTCCTAGGTACTTGAGCCACTTTGAGTTGAGTTTTGTGCATGGCGAGAGATAGGGGTTTAATTTCATTTTGTTGCATATGGATTTCCAGTTTTCCTAGCACCATTTGATGAAAAGGCTATCTTTTCTCTAATGTATGTTTTTGGCTTTTTAGCGCCTTTGTATAATTATAAGATAACTGTAATTAAGGGGGTTAGTCTCTGTATCCTCTATTCTGTATCATTGGTCTAGCAGTCTATTCTGGTGCTAATACCATGTTGTTTTTGTTACTGTTGCTCTGTAGTATAAGGTCTGGTATAGTGATGCCACTCACTTCACTGTTCTTGCTAAGGATTGCTTTAGCAATTCTGGGTCTCTTATTTTTCCAGATGAATTTCATGACTGCTTTTTTTATTTCTATGAGTAATGTCATTGGGATTTTGATTGGAATTGCATTAAATCTATATAATATTTTGAGAATATTAATTCTGCCTATCCAAGAACAAGGTAGATCTTTCCATCTTCTAAGGTTTTCTTTAGTTTCTTTCTTTAACGTTCTATAGTTTTTGTTGTAGAGGTCTTTCGCCTATTTTGTTAGGTTGATTCCCAAGTATTTTTATTTATTTATTTATTGTTATTGTAAACTATTGGTAGTTTTCCTAGTTTCCCTTTCAGAAGATTTGTCACTGATATACAGGATTTATGGGTGTCGATTTTATACTCTGCTACTTTGCTGAATTCATTTACTAGCTCTAGAAGTTTTCTGGTGGAATATTTTGGGTCTTCTAGCTATAGAATCATATTGTTGGCAAATAGTACTAATTTGTGTTCTTCTATCCTATCTGTATTCCTTTAATTTCTTTGGTCTGTCTAATTGGTCTGGCCAGTGTTTCAAAAACTATATTAAATGGAATTGGTAAAAGAGGACATCCCTGTCTTGTTCCAGTTTTTTTTTTTTTTTTTTTTTTTTTTTTAAGTTTTATGGTCAGTATTTTCTTTTTTTTTTTTTTATTGGTTGTTCGAAATATTACAAAGCTCTTGACATCTCATATTACATATAATAGATTCAAGTGGATTATGAACTCCCATTTTTACCCCAAATACAGATTGCAGAATCACATCGGTTACACATCCACATTTTTACCTAATGCCCTATTAGTAACTGTTGTATTCTGCTACCTATCCTATCCTCTACTATCCTCCCTCCCCTCCCCTCCACTCCCATCTTCTCTCTCTACCCCAGTTTTTAAAGGGAATACTTTCAACTTTTCACCAGTTAAAATGATATTGTCCTGGAGCTTAGCATAGCTTTTATGATATTGAGATAGTTCCTGTTACCCCTAGTTTTTCTAGTGTTTGAACATGAAGGGGTGCTGTATTTTTTCAGATGCTTTTTTCTGCATCTATTGAGATGATTGTATGGTTTTTTAAGTCTCTTGATGTGATGAATTACATTTATTGATTTCCATATGTTGAACCAACCTTGCATCCCTGAGATGAACCCCACTTGATTATGTGCATTATCTTTTTGATATGGTTTTGTATTCGATTTGTCAGAATTTTATTGAGAATTTTTGCATTTTGTTCATTAGAGATATTGGTCTGAAGTTTTCTTTCTTTGATGTGTCTTTGCCTGGTTTTGGAATCAGGTGATATTGGCCTCATAGAATAAGTTTGAAAGTGCTGCCTCTTTTTCTATTTCCTGAAAGAAATTAAAGAGTATTGGTATTAGTTCTTGTGGAACTCGGCTGTGTATCCATTTGGTCCTGGGCTTTTCTTGATTGTTAGGCTTCTGATGGCATCTTCTATTTTGTCGCTTGAAACTGGTCTGTTTAAATTGTGTATATTATCCTGATTCAATTTGGGCAAATCATATCACTCTAGAAATTTGTCAGTGCCTTCGATATTTACTGTTTTATTGGAGTACAAATTTTCAAAACAATTTCTAATTATTTTTTGTATTTCTGTAGTATCTGTTGTGATATTTCCTTTTTCATCATGTATGTTAATAATTTGAGTTTTCTGTGTTCTTCTCTTCATTAATATGGCTAAGGATTTGTCAATTTTATTTATTTTTTCAAAGAACCAACTTTCTGTTTTGTCAGTTTTTTCAATTGTTTCTTTTGTTTCAATTTTATTGATTCCAGCTCTGATTTTAATTATTTCCTGTCTTCTACTGCTCTTGGTGTTGATTTATTCTTCTTTTTCTAGGGCTTTGAGATGTAAGGTTAAGTCATTTATTTGTTGACTTTTTATGCTTTTAAGGAATGAACTCTATGCTATAAACTTTGCTCTTAGTACTGCCTTCATAGTATTCTAGAGATTTCGAACATTGTATCTGTGTTCTCATTTGCCTCTAAACTTTTTTAAATCTCTTCCTTGATGTGTTTTACAACCCATTGTTCATTCAGTAGCATATTATTTAGTTTCCAGATGTTGGAACAGCCTTTATTTTTCATTTTATTATTGATTTCTAATTTTGTTCTATCAGAAATTTCTGATTATGCAGGGTAAAAGATCTCATAGAATGCAGGGTAATAGCTCTACTTTTTTATATTTGCTAAGAGATGCTTTGTGGCATAATATATAATCTATTTTAGAAAAGGATCCATATGCTGCTGAGAAGAATGTGTATTCCTTCATTGAAGGATGAAATATTCTATATATGTCAGTTATGTCTAAGTTATTGATTGTATTATTGAGTTCTATAGTTTCTTCATTTAAATTTTGTTTGGAAGATATATTCAATGGTGAAAGAGGTGTGTTAAAGTCACCCAGAATTATTACGTTGTGAGCTATCTGAGAAGAATTTTTTTGATGAACATAGATGCTCCATTGTTTGAGGCATATATATTTATGGTTGTTATGTCTTGTTATTGTATGGTTCCCTTGAGCAGTATATAATGTCCATCTTTATCCCTTTTGATTAACTTTGGCTTGAAGCCTACTTTATTTGATATGAGGATGGGAACCCCTCCTTGCTTCTGCAGTCCATGTGAGTGGTATGATTTTTCTCAATCTTTTATCTTCAGTATGTGAATGTCTTTTCCTGATATGAGTCTCTTGGAGCCAGCATATTGTTGGGTCTTTTTTAATCCAGTCTGCCAGTCTATGACTTTTGATTGGTGAGTTTAGGCCACTATCATTCAGGGTTATTATTGAGACATGATTTGTATTCCCAGCCATTTTTGTTATTTAACTTGACTTGGTTTCTCCTTTGATTAGCTTTTTCTTTAGTGTAATACCTCTCTTTGCTGATTCTCATTGTTGTTTTTCAATTCCCGTTCATGGAATATTTTGCCAACGATGTTCTGTAGTGCAGGCTTTCGAGTTGTAAATTCTTTTAACTTTTTTTTATCATGGAAAGGTTTTATTTCATCATCAAATCTAAAGGTTAGTTTTGCTGGATATAAGATTCTTGGTTGTCATCCATTTTCTTTCAGAGCTTGGTATATGTTGCTCCAGAATCTTCTAGCTTTCTTCTAGGTCTGGGTTGAAAAATCTGCACATAATCTAATTGGTTTCCCCCTATATGTAATCTGACTTCTTTCTCTCATGATTTTTAATATTCTCTCCTTATTTTGTATATTAGGCATTTTCATTATAATGTGCCTTGGTGTGGCTCTGTTGTGATTTTATACATTTGGCATCCTGTAAGCCTTTTGACTTTGGCTTTCCAATTTATTCTTCACGTTTCGAAAATTTTCTGATATTATTTAATTGAATAGATTGTTCATTCCTTTGGTTTAGAACTCTATGCCTTCCTGTTGTATCCCAATAATCCTTAAATTTGGTCTTTTTATGCTGTCCCATATTTCTTGAATTTCTGCTCATGGTTTCTTATCATTTTCATTGTGTGGTCTACTTTCTTTTCAAGATTATATATTTTGTCTTCATTTTCTGAGGTCCTGTCTTCCAAGTGACCTAATCTGTTTGTGATGCTTTCAATTGAACTTTTAATTTTGTTTATTATTTCTTTCATTTCAAGGATTTCTTTTTTTTTTTTAAGAACCTCTATCTCCCTATTGAAGTAATCTTTTGCTTCCTGTATATATTGCTTCCTGTATTCGTCTATGTAGCTCCTTGTCAAAATGATCTTTTGCTGCCTGTATTTGCTCTCTTACATCATCCTTTAGCTTGCAGAATATTTCAATTATGAACATCCTGAACTCCTTCTCTGTCATTTCTTCTGTTGTACTGGCAATGGAGTCTAATAATGTGGACTCTTGATTTGTTTGGGGTACTTTCTTTTCTTGTCTTTTTATAGTGCTTGGGTGTCTTCCCTTCTAGCACTGTGGATCTGAGGCATTTACTGTTTTTACCCTATAGGCTTATATTGCCCTAGTAGGAATCCAATACCTCTTTTTTGAGGTGAAGGACAATGTTAACAGATCCCAATATAAATAATATACTCCCAAAAAACAAATGTTTGCTATTAAGACAGTTTGGTCACAATGTACAGAAATGGTGAATGCAATTATTATCTACAATATACTCAGTAGGTTTGTAAAAGTGTTTACAGTTTGTGATGGTGGACAAAGAACTGGGATGCCAAGTAGGATGATATGCTGAGGAGGTAGGAGGTGAGTATATAGAGTGATTTTATCTTAGGAAGTGTGAAAGAGAAATCTAAAGAAGGAAGATTTAGTAGCAAGAGAAGAGAGAGGAAGTAATTTTGGGTAGACAAGTAAGTAGGAAGACAGAGTACATAAAACAAACATATATATTAAGAAAAATAAAGGTTAAAAACTAGAAATTGGGGGGAAAGGGAAAACAAACAAACAAACAAAAAGAATATACAACACAAGTATACTTTTCAGATGTCCCAGTCCTCAAAGACCTAATTCATGCAAAGTGTTTGGTTTCACATATGTTGGAAATGTGAAGGAAGGAGAATATAGAGTGAAAGGAAAAAAATATATATATTGAAGGGAGAAAAAGGGATTGTTTTGGTTGGAGATCAGTATCTTTCCTGCTTCCCTTCTTATCCAATAGGTGAGGTCATCTGTTGTTAGCTGGTTTCTGCCTTCAGGATGGTGAAAGGTAATCAGGGTGTCACTGCGCCAGGCTAGTGGCTGCTGGGGAGAGGGGTAGTTAGAAACTGGGTACCTGGCCAGCCAGAGTTCTGACCTGGGAATTGCCCTCACTGAAGATGGTTGATGAAATGTGACCCAAGATGGAGATGCCTGCTTTCAGTGATGGGGTGTCAGGTTGGGTACCTGGGCAATGGCAGGATGATGATTTCAGAGATGAGCTCTGTGGCGTGCGGTGTATGGCTATTGGCTGACTTCAGGGCTTGTATAAAGTTCTGGGGTGGAGACATGCTGCTGTGCATAGGGGACTATATCCGCTACTGCAGGGTCCCAAGATGGCAGCGACTGGGAGAGTCCCATGTTGGTAGATGGGGGTCCACATGGCAGTGGCAGCCGGAGTTTCTGTATGTGGGACTGCTAGGTGTCTTGTGTGGGAGTGGCGTCCATGATTTCTGCTTGGTTGGGTGGCTGAGAGTTCTCTACATGGGTGCTGATGACGCTGGTCCTGCACAGATACCTGTTGGACCTGCATGGGTATTCGGTAGTCCTGCATGGGCGAGTAGTTGGGATACCTATTTTAACACTAAGGCCTGGAGCCCTGGTGACCGTGATTCCTGTTCGGGAGCAGGAATATCACTTTCAGAGAAGCAGTATTCTTACTACTTGACTCCCTGGTCACAGAGCGACACAGAATGCTGCTTCCCTGTGGCCATCATCTTGGATCCCCTTCTTTTGTTTCTTAAAGTGGATCTTCTCCCATTATCATCTGTCCCACTATCAGACTCAGCTGTCATCTCTGAGAGTGTCCCTGTATGGGCTGGTAGATTCTATACTCAAAAATCTTTAATTCTAAGTGTGATTTCTTTTTGGTTACTATGTACAAATGACTTCCCTCATATTTTACATCATTCTTAAGAATTTCATGATGATAAAGCATATACATTGATTTTTTTTTTTAAATGGGGGGACACCTTTTAGAAACGCAGAATTTCAGACCCCACTCCAGACTCTGATTCAGAATCTACATTTTACAAGATCTCCAGAAGATCCATGTGCACATAAAATTTGGAGAAACGCTCTTCTAACACAGACTTGATACATTGGTGTGGGTTTGGTTATGAATTATTTCTCATGCCTCAATTTATTCTGCTCTCTGCAAACATGTCTAGCAAACTACTTCCTATTCTTCATTTTGTGAATTAACTACCAGGCCTAACGTACTCACATTTTCCATTGAAATTTCCATGTATCTCCTTCAGAACTGACAAAATCTACAAAAGTGTCCAGAAGTGTTTTATTGATAACAAGATGATCTTCATATGTTCACATCTTTATAGCTTAGTACCAGTGAACAACCATAGTTAGCTGAAAGCTAGAATTTTGTATTACTACTTATAATCTTAACCAACATGTTAAGATTATATATTTATATAGTTTTGAATATATATTTATATAGTTTTGAATCAGTAATACCTTCTGTTAATTTTAAGTGACAATAGCAGTTTATAAAAGGCTGAAACATGGACACAAATATGATTATAATTGTGGAGAATTGAGGGCCAAACTGAAAAAAATGCACACAAATTCAGAAATATAATTGTGTTGATTTTTTTGGTGTATTAGTTTCCTAGAGCTTTGCTATATGTTCCCCAAAGTCTCATGTTTTAAAGGTTTTGTACCCCACTGGTGGCACAGTTGGGAAGTAATGGAAACTTTAGAAGATGGGACTTAGTTGGAAGAGGTGGGTCACTGGGGGCATACCTTTTAAGGGCATATCTTGTCCTTGAATCTTCTTTTTCTTTATGCTTCTTGGTTATCATGAGGTGAGCTTCTTTGCTCTACTATGAGCTTTGCAAAATGATATTCTGCCACACCAATGATATCCTGAAACAATGGAGTCAAGTGACCATAGACTAAAATCTCTGAAATGGTAAACCAAAGTAAATTTTCTGTCTTCTAAGTTGAATTTCCCAGGTATTTTCTCACAATGAAGAAAAGCTTAAATACAAAATTGGTACCAAGAGTGGAATTGTTACTGTGACTATATCTGACATTGTGGTTCAAAAACCTTTGGAATTGGTTTATTGGAAGAGTTTGGAAAAAATTGGAGTATCAGGATAGAGAAAGCTTAGAATGTTGTTAACAGAGCACAATTGTCAATTCTGGTGGGAGCTTAGAATACCATAATGCTATTAGGAATGCTAAGAGTAAAAGCTATGTTCCTGAAGTTTCAGGGGGAAATGAGGACTCAGGGGAATTAGACTAGAAGCCATTTATGTTACATTCTTGTCTACATTTTGTTTATGCCACGAGACTTTGTAAGGATGAATTTAACGGTGATGGACTAATAAATCTGGTGGAGGAAATATCAAGGCAGTTCAGCATTCAGGCAGTGGCATGGGCATTGCTGTCAGCTCTTTCCTAGATTTACAATGAGAATTGTAAACAGAAAGAAGAGATTGGAAAAATTTGCAGTCTGGCCAGAAGAGAGGTGTGGTTGCTGAAAAGATTAGCCCCTTAAAATGCCTTATATTTCTCTTAAGTGATAATAGTAGTTTATGAAAGGTAGAAATATGAACTCAAATATGATCATAATTGTGAAAAAAGAAGCCAAGGACTTTGTATCAGGACAATAGGAAAGATGCTTTGAAGATGCCTCAGGAATTGGCCAGACTTCACCCATCACAGGCTCGAGGGTGTGAAAGTATAAATTTATTCGAAAGACTTATAGGGAAGAGTGCTGGGTTACCTTGTTTACCCAGGGCAGGCTAGGAAGTTGCTTCCCCAGGATTTGTTTCATCATGTTCCTTCATTCAAGCACTTGGAGGTTGGTGCAGCTTTGGGTCCCAGTGGGCCTGGATATTGCTCCCTCTGGCAGCAGACCTTGGTGTCATACATGGTACTGGTTTTACAGGCAGGAAAAAAGCAAGAGTTATAGAGTCACTGAGGCTTCCAACTAGGTTTCAAAGGAAGTCATGGGAGGCCAGGCAATGTGTGAAAGGTTCAAGATCCCATCAGACCCTGAGGGAGATACTTGAAGTAGTGAAAGTGAAGCTGAAACTGAAAGCAAAGCTGAAGCTGCAATGGTGACCCTGGGAAGTTAGAGAAGCCAGGACAGTGGCTTATCTCATCTTTTGAGGAAGCTACTGGCAGTGAGCAGAGCCAGTTCAAAAGAGTGGCCATGTGGGCTGCAACAAGCAGAGCTGTGTGCTTAGGGCTGTCTATGCCCTTTGGAGCTCACATCACACTGCTGGAAATCAGATAGAACCTACAGGATTTATGTTTGCACTGCTGGGTCTTGCTATGGTCTGATTCTTCCTTGTTATATTCCCCATTCTTCTTCTTTAGAATAGGAATATTTTCCTTGTTCTACTGAAGGTTGGAAGTTTATATTCATTTTTTAATTTTTTTTTAATATTTATTTTTTAGTTATCGGCGGACACAACATCTTTGTTTCGCATGTGGTGCTGAGGATCGAACCTGGGCCACACGCATGCCAGGCGAGCGTGCTACCGCTTGAGCCACATCCCCAGCCCCCTCATTTTTTAATTTTTACAAGGGCTCATAGCTAAGAGTTTGCCTTGAGTCTCAGAGAGACTTTTGAATTAGACTTTTGCAAATTGCCAGATCTGTTAAAAGAACTATGGGGACTGAATACAGTTTGGATTGTGAGATGGACATAAGTCTTTGAGAGCCAGAGGTGGCATGTTATAGTTTAGATGTGGGATGTCCTTCTAAGGCTCATGTGTTTAATGCTTGGTCCCCAGCTAGTGGCACAATTGGGAGGTTATGGAAACTTTTGAAGATGAAGCTTAGTTGGAAGAGGTGGGTTACTTGGGGCATACCCTCCTCCTTCTCTTCTGCTGTGTTTTCTCTGAAACCTATCAGGAAATCCTTTCTTGCCTCCTCTTCCTAACCTCTGATTGTTTCTGGACAATTTTTTGTGCTAATTGGCCTGCAGCTGCAGAAGTCCAATCTCTTAAATGTCTCCATTTTCATGTGACATTCCTTTTGTGTCTGTCTTCTCATGGCTGTCATGTTAATTAGCTTTGCGTTGCTCTGGCCAAAATACCTGCAAGAACAACTTTAAAGGAGGAAAAGATAATTTAGGGCTATTTTAGAGATACTGGGGCTCCATTGCTCTGGGCCTGAGGTGATGCAGAACATCATATTGAAAGGGCATGGTGGCTGGTCATCGCATGGCATCTTGGAGGTAGGGTGGGGGAGAATGTGTGTGCCTGAGCAGATAAGGAGCCAGAGAAAAGCAGGTCCCCATGGGCACATCCCCAGTGATCTACTTCCTCCAGCCATGCCCTGCCTGCCAATAGTTACCACTTAGTAGTCCATTCAAATTATGAATGGATTCATCCATTCAACAAAGGAATTAATCTACTGATGGGATTATAGTTCCCATGATCTATTTATTTCCTAAAATCTCTATCTCTGAAGCTTGCTGCACTGGGTAACATGCTTTCATGAGCTTTGGGGGAGGGGCGGACATTTCAGATTCAAACCATAGCATCTACCTTCTTACAAGGACACAAGGCATATGGGATTAGGAAGTCAGCCTACCCCAGTATGGCCTCACCTCTACTAATTACATTTGCAATGTCACTGTTTTTAAGTACGGTCACATTCTGAGGTACTGAAGATTAGACTTCAATATACATACCTTCTTTCAGGGACACTTTAAATAAAATACAAGGCATTAGAGAAGATTCATTCCCAAATATTCTATAATTTTTTAAAATGCTATGTTATATGTTTACATTACTTTAAAATAAGACCTAAGAAAATAAGCTCTAGTAGGAATGTTTCTTCCCTTGCTTTTATGTGACAACAATCATTGGAGATGGTTTTTTTATTTTTGTTTTTTCTGAATGAAATGTGTTTGACATCAGTTCTTAAATATGACCCAACTGTTACTATTCTTTTTGGAACATAAAATAATTGAATTCTGCTTTTTGTGTACCATTTGTTCCCAGGTCATACACAGATGACCTCCACTTCAGGATTCAAAGTAGAGCCAATTCAGATCCTTCCCTTCACCTTTCTCTCTATGGATAATAGACATGTGGCTGCCTGGGAACACAGTGTCTTGGTCATGTGATCCCCATATCACAAGATTATGTTTGTAGCCAAGCTTAGTCAGATGCATATTATATCATTGATTCTTCATCTTTGTCTCTCACTGTGCTCGCTGCCTCTGTGATATAGCATGTAATTATATTCAACCTTGTTCTTAGGCTGGGCCTTCAAGAGGGTCTTGGCAGCTTTGCAGCAAGGAGGTAGCCTGGGAACTGGGCAGGCATTCAGAAATGTTTGTTGTTTGTATTATCAATTATTTTCCTGGTGGCTTGACCAAACTTTCATTGAATCCTTGATGACCATTTCAGTTCTAGAATCACAGGTAAAAATGACTGCTCTTCCTGAGGACATGGACATTGAGGGATTCTGAGTCACCAAAGCCAGAGAACTGAATCCTAAAACCAAACCAAACCACATGTTATGAATAAGATTAGCAGAAGGGTTGTTCCCAAGGCTGATAACTAAAATCCTCATGAACCTGGGCAGAAAGTGAGGAGGGAGAGTAGTAGAGAGATTGAGGCCATGGTATGGACTTTCCAGAAATTTCCAGGCATAGCTGCTGGATTCTGGGCTGGTCCTTTTATGTCTTCCTTATCTCTCTAGGTAAAGGGTGTATGGTTATTTGTTACTATATGAATATGAGATGTTTAACACCACCAGCACCATCATATAATAAATAGGTCCTTAACCCAAGGAACAGCTCCATCATTAGGGGGGCTGGGGTGTTAGGATCTTTGAGTTTGCCCCGTGGGAAGAAGTACCTTCTGTAACTTCTAACTCAGACCAATGAGAAAGGCATTAAATGTGAACCATGGGAGTTGGTTTCAGGTGTTAAATATCTTCTCTTAATTGCCTGGGTTTCAGTTTCAGTGTTACCATTTCTTGAGTCCTTCTGGAGACTTTGATAAATTTATTTATTGTATTTTTCAATTCTATAATTTACTTTTTTATTATATCTCAATATCGTGTGTGTGTATTATGAGAGTATGGCTCCTATTTAATCTTCTTTTTATCAAGGGACCCTTCTATTAGGTGTATCATAGGACATGGGGTTCAGCTTCCCGTTGGTTCCGGCAGAATGGTGTCCTGACTCACTTCTTTGGTGCTACTGACATCTTGGGGAAAGCTGTATATAGTGTTTCACATGATTTCTTGGCTTAGGTATAAGATAAGCTTTCTGATGGATCCAAATGACAGTAAGGAGAGGGTATTCTAGAGCTGAATGGAACTACTTTGTTTCTGTATGACAGTAGCTCAGCTCCTCCTTGAACTTAATTGGACTGCCTTGACATCAGGGTGGGGAGGAGGGACAACTACCAACTATCTTGCCTCTCAGTCCCTATCTAGTACTGTTAATACCAAGTGGGAACCAAGGCCCTACAGTCACCAGTGAGTTTAGGAGATAATAAAGAGGTCCAAGGATCTCTCCTGAGCCACGCCCCTCACCCCTTTTTATATTTTATTTAGAGATAGGGTCTCACTGAGTTGCTTAGGGTCTTGCTAAGTTGCTGAGGCTGGCTTTAAACTCATGATCCTCCAGCCTCTGCTTCTGAAGCCACTGGTATTACAGATGTCCACCATCATACCTGGCTATTAAATGCATTTTTGACTTAAAAAGTATTTTCTACTTATGATGGGTTTACTGGGACATAAACCCATCATAAGGTGAGGAGTATCTGTACTCTGAAGTTAAGCTTTTAGTCATTTTTACACTAAGGTGGGTTGTATTTCATCATATAAGGGCTCAGTATTGATGCCTCCTCAGGGTAAATTATTTTAATATAACTATTTCTGCCTTGTATCATTCAACCCCCATTGCAAAGGGTGGGGATTGAAGTTAAACTCCCCCTGGCTCCTGCCAAAAACCTGGAAAAGGGGGACTAGGAATACTGGTTTCTCTCCTCTGGCACATATTGTTTATGTTTGCTTAGTCTTGTTGACACTGGGTGGGGATGGAGACTCAGCTTGTCACTGAACCCAGTGTCACTATCCCAGCTGGGCAATTTGAACTACGCCTGCTTCCCACCTGGCAGGGAATGAAATATCACAGCTGAAACCCTTAGAGAGGAGTGGAATTTGGGGGATTATCAGTGTTTGACTGGTGTTGGGTGGGTGTTTTCTAAGAGAACTCAGTTTCCCTAAGGTTTAAGAGCTCAAGGAATGATCCACAAAGCCTGGGTCAGATGTAGGGAATGGTTGAGGCAGCTGGGCAGAGAGAACCTGAGTCTCCTGTGTCACACATGTTGAACCATTCCTCTCCTGTCTTCTCCCAGTCTCTAACTGTTGTTACAGTTTCTACAGCCTAGTGTTCTGTTTGCATTGAAATGGTTTTATTTTCACCAACCCCATAAAGGTTGACCCAGTTAAGAGAATCAGAACTTGTAGGAGCACAAATGACAGCAGAAGCCAAAGCCTGAGCACATGTTGGTCATGGGCAAAAATAGGGAAGAGATGGTCAGATGAGGAAGTGGAAAGTGACCAAAAGAAAAAAGTTGTTTTCTTCCAGAAAGACAACCAGCTCTTTAGCCTCGGATTATAAAAGCATCTCACTGCTTAATATGGATCCCCAGGCAGTTTCTTTGGCATGAGTTTTCTTTGTTTGCTTTTAGTTTGTGTGAGACTTTAGAAACCTTGAAGAACATTGGAATCATTGTTGGAAAATTGGGAGGGCATTCTTTGTGACCCAGAAACTTCTACTATATATAGGTAGTGTATATGAAAGTTTATTTAAAATTTGAAAAATCATACTCTAGGATCCTGAACAGTCAGGATAAGGGTTTTGTCCAATCTCTGGTACTATGAGGAGCACTATTGGACCAGATTACACAGTGATAATTAGCCTCTTCCCCATGTTGGAACCCAGAGATGAGCAAAAGTCCTGTATTGGCCAGTGCATCCTTCAGTCCAGAGGAACAGCTTGGGATCCTGGAGCTCTGGTGCTTACTTGAGTTTGCAGTTCAGGAGATAATGAGGAGGGCTCTTTCACTTCTGCTGGCACCAGCTTGTCATGAAGTAACTAACCATGACTTCACTGCTCAGGGTGCAAGTGAGTCTGCCAGATGTTCTGGGAGATAGAAAGAGGAAAGGCAGCTGAGTCAGGATCAGATGGTGATAACACTGGTTGATGGTTACCTTGATGGAGTCCTGCTTCCCTGAATGTTGAAGTAAAATACCACAAAAGCTCACTGAGGCAAACATGGAGTAGAAAGTAAGCTTTATTTAAAGGATAGTAAGTAGAACCCAAAAGGTGGAGTCTGTGGGATGAGAAAGTCACATCACTTTTATACATCTAGGTTCTCTTTGTTCTTTTGCATTCTTCTTCCTTGTTCATTTCCCCTCATTTTGTATATGTGATTGGGAGCGGGGGCAGGGGCGTGGGGGAATGAGAAACAGGTGGGCTGGAGGGGCCAGAGTGGAGTGATGGGGAGGAAAGGGGGCCTAGGGCGAATTAATTAGCAGTTCCCTCTCTGCTCAGGAGTTGTTTTATTAAAATTCTTTAGGAGGGTCAGTATAGGCTGGCTCTTGGATCATTATCATTTCAGTCTCCCATATTTCAGTCTTCAACCTTCCAGACCCAAAACTGATTTCTTTAATCTGGCCTAATTTATCTATCTACGCTGACTGCCTATTTTACATCTGGCTTCAGTGGGAGAAGGAACCTGCAGACAAAGACACCAGAGGTAAGTGAGTATGAACCAGAATGAAATTTCTTATGATTCTGAACCAGAAAAGACAGAATCAGGCAACAGGCTATTCCATTTTTTGAGGCTTTTTCTTACCTGTATAGTGAGAAAGGAAGAGGAGAAGGGTCCATCCAGGCTATGGTGGACACAGTGGGGCTGGGCTGCTCCCAACTTCCCTTTTTATTTCCTACCCTCTGAATCTTGGTGCTGGAGCTCAGCTCACACTAGACTGAGATTAAGGTTTGCTTTATTCCTTGGAGGAACCCTGAGAAAAATCACCTTCTAAGACCAGACAATGGTCCCAGTTCAGGCCAGAAGGAACAGAGCTAATTAGTTCCCATCAGTGAGCAAAGGGCCTAGCCTCCAAGCCCAAACTTCTTTGAATTTTTCTTACTGAGCATCTTGTGCAGGTACCACCAGGCAGTCCTACAGGTCCCCTCTTGGAAGAATGGTACACAGCTCCCATGGTCCAGAGACCTCAGAGTCCAGCTGTTTTCTGCCACTGACCAAGTCACTGTCTCTATTAGTGCATGAATGATCCAATTCTCAGATTCTGGGATTCTATGATGTTGTGTATGTTAATTATGTAGCTTCTTAGTGCCACAAAGAATCCTGGTCTATGGGCAGTAAAAACATGTCAGAACCTTCATAGTACATTCTAAAAAAAACTAATGACCCACATATACCATTAGGTCCACAGTCACAAGGAGACAATTCAGTAGGTTCAAAGGGTGTAAAGGGGGTGTTTGTAAGAATCGCATGGAACAGTAAATTTTCAGGAATTTGCTTGTTAGTCTGTTTCAAAGAGATTAATTCAGGAAGCATTTCAAAATACTTTTAGAATTTTGATATTGATTAGATGATTTGTAAAAGAATAATGGTATTGTACACATCTTTATTTTATGAAGTCTACTTTATATTCCTAAGCTTATAGATTTCCCCACATACTTGTATCATGTACTTTTTGTCAGGATGGTGCCTTCATTGACTTATAATTTGTTTATATTATAAGTATAATATTTGTTACCTGTGAGCCTGAGGTACAGGATACCAGGCAGCATTAGGCAACTGACCCCAGGGCTGATAATCCCAAGAGTCCTCAGGAACATAGCCAGACTGTCCTCTGGTATCTAGTCCCAAATATACTATTATGTAATGTGGTAACTACTGAAGTTTAATATCCTTTTGGATGTAACATTTAACAATTAATGAATATAAACCAAATCCCATAGTTTAATTTTTTTTTAATATTGTATAGATGAATACCAATACCACTTAGCAGTTGAAATGGGGGAAAATTTGTACTTTTTAATTTAGTGCTTGATAAATTCTCAAATTAAATAAATCCCAAACACATAGAACCCCAGGACTCACTTAGATACCCTGAGACCTGTCTTGGGATCACTAGTCACTATACAAGGGACATATGTCATCTGTGTGTCTGAAATTATCGTCACCTGTAGAAATCCTCTACATGACCCCACATTATAAGACAGTGTCAGAGGTCACATACTCCAGGGCAAGTATACTGTATCATAGACTTTATCATAGTCATGTGGAAAGCATTTTGAAGCCCTGATGCTTTTAAGTCGTTTCATAGATTGTTGGGACATACCTTTGGGGTCAACCAGTCAAACTCTCTTAGTGCTGGGTCACTCCTCAGTACTAGTCCAAAAGTTGATAACAAGTAGTGAGAGCCTTTGAGAATATTTGATGCCAGTATAATTATAAACCCTAGAAGTGCTGAAATCCTATGAGCTCCATAACCTATGGACAGTGCCAGGTTATCCTGGAGTATCAATCTTTTTGCAACTCTCATACAGAGCTGAGTTATAGAGATTCAGTGCTTCATTGGGCCAGATATCCATTATGCCTTATCCCACTGTTGGGTTGGCTGGTATGAAAATACACAGCCTCTTCACACAATGCATACAAACACATGGAATAGATAAGGAAGACTAGAAGGTGCAATACATGATTTATAGTGGTTATTTTTTAAAGGTAATAATGTCAGTACTTTCCACTCATGAATAATTTATTATTTTTACAACAAGGGATCAGTGATGAAATACATTTTTATCTTGTGGCTGATATTAAATCCATTTCCCTAATAAAATGTGTATATCATCTAGAGGAAAATTCTATATAATGAATTACAAATGCAGAATCAGCATGTGGATCTATGGAGGTTGAAATAGGCTTGGTAGATGTTAAAAAAAGTAGTGGCAAAAAATGATAAAATCATGGCATTTGCAGGGAAATGGATGGCACTAGAGCAGATTATGCTAAGTGAAGCTAGCCAATCCCTAAAAAACAAATGCCAAATGTCTTCTTTGATATATGAAGAGCAACTAAGAACAGAGTAGGGGGGAAAAGCATGAGAAGAAGATTAACATTGAACAGGGACAAGAGGTGGGAGGGAAAGGGAAAGAGAAGGGAAATTGCATGGAAATGGAAGGAAACCCTCATCGTTGTACAAAATTACATATAAGAGGAAGTGAGGGGAAAGGGAAAAAAAAACAAGGGGGAGAAATGAATTACAGTAGATGGGGTAGAGAGAGAAGATGGGAGGGGAGGGGAGGGGAGGGGGGATAGTAGAGAATAGGAAAGGCAGCAGAATACAACAGACACTAGTATGGCAGTATGTAAAAACGTGGATGTATAGCTGATGTGATTCTGCAATCTGTATACGGGGTAAAAATGGGAGTTCATAACCCACTTGAATCAAATGTATGAAATATGATATGTCAAGAACTATGTAATGTTTTGAACAACTAATAATAATAAAAAATAACCTAGATGCCCTTCAGTAGATGAATAGATAAAGAAAATGTGATATATATACACAATGGAATATTACTGAGCAATAAAAGAGAATAAAATCATGGCATTTGCCATGGATGGAGTTGGAGAATATAATGCTAAGTGAAGTTAGCCAATCCCCCAAAACCAAATGCCAAATGTTTTCTCTGATATAAGGAGACTGATTCATAGTGGAGTTGGGAAGGGGAGCATGGGAAGATTAGACAAACTCTAGATAGGGTAAAGGGGAGGGAGGAGAGGGGAAGGGGCAAGGGGGTAAAAAGGTGGTGGAATGAGATGGACATCATTACCCTAAACACTTGTATAAAAACAGGAATGGTGTGAACATACTTTGTATACAACCAGAGATATGAAAAATTGTGCTCTATATGTGTAATATAAATTATAATACATTCTGCTGTCATATTTAACAAATTAGAATAAAAAATAAAAATAAATAAATAAAAATTTAAAAAGTAGTGGCAATTCTACATATAAATGGTCTGAAGAAGTGATGGGACTCTGTCATTTAATCATAAGATTTTAGTTTATATCCAGTTAGAGATGAATTATTTCATGTTGCTTTAGGCAATTACCTGAAAAGCCAAAGACTGTGTTTGTCATTTCCCTCCTGCTATTCTCTTTGTCTTTCTTTTTCCATTAAGGTGAATGGTCCAGCAGCAGCTCAGTCCATACTTATTGATCACCTACATCATTTAGTCTAGTCCTTTGTCCATATCAAGCAAAATTCCTGGAGTAGTTAATGAGCAGCACCACAGATGAGCTTACAATTATTCTGTGTTCTTCTAATTTTCCCAGATGAAGAGGAACTTCTTAAGGAGGAGGCAGAGACCCAGCCCAGTAAGGTAAAATCACCTTTCTTTGTCTAAAATAGAAACATTGCTTTTGTGAATTCTTTTCCCAGTTGATATCAAATATGAAAAATAAAATGGATCATGTACATTATAGGTTTTAGAGTGTTTACTTAGTAGAAGGAGATAGAGTCTTACCAATTGAATTCCTTATTCAAAAAGGCATAGAAAATTGGCAGTGTCAGGTTGTACACTGTATATTAGGGGGACTATCTTCTGAAGTAAAATTCCTCTTTAGATTAAGAGTTTTAAAATTTTTCACTCAGAAGTTGACTCAACAGATATATCATCCATGAAGAGCTTTATGTTTTCTATGGGTGCCTGTTATGGTTTGAATCTGGAATATCCCCTGAAAGCTTATGTGTTGAAAACATAATCCCCAATGCCTGAATGTCCAGGGGTGGGGCTTTTGGGAAGTGATTGGATCATAAGGGATATAACCTCATCAGTGGATTAATCCATTTGATAAAGTTCCTCTACCTTAAAAATTCTAGTTCTGCCTTACCTCTGGGTGCAACCAGTATGATTCATCTGAAGGTACTATAGAAATTCAATAATTAGTTTAAGTCAGGAATAATAATTATAGGTTATTCAGTAAAAGAAAACTATGAAGAGGTTTAGCAGTTTTTTTTAATGTGAAATTTTTAATTTACCTAGTCAATTGATAGTGCTACAACCACAGAATTTTAGAAAATGCATTAAAAATCAAGTGTGTTTCATTTAATGGTAGATGACATTTCCAACTAGTATCTAAAATTACCTGATTTCTGAACATTAGTGCTTTAGATCTTTTCTCTGAAACTATGATGCCAGATTATTACCATTAAGTTAGTAAATTTTTTAATCTAGAAGAGGTTTCAATTGATATAAAAATTGGATCAATAATACACCTGGTTCCCATGTTCCCTCCTTACACCATGGTCACAAGGTTACCTCCTTTACTAGCATCTTTCATTAATTAGGTACACTAGCTAAATTTTTTTCTGGTACTGGGGATTAAACTGAGGGCTTCATATGTGCTAGACAAGAGCTGTACCATTGAGCTGTATCTTCAGTCCTTTTTATTTTTTTTTATTTTGAGAGAGCCTCTTGTAAAGTTATCCAGGCTGACCTTGAACTTGTACCCTTTTGCCACAGCCTGCCAATTCACTGGGATTACAGGCTTGCACCACCATGCCTGGCCTTTTGCTGTAATTAGTGAACACAAATTGATATATTATTTTTATCTTAAACCCATAATTTACATTAAGTTTCCCTCTTGTGTGTATATATTTCTGATTTCAAAATATTCATATTGTCATGTTCACTAAAAATTTCTCATTCTTTACTAATTAATTGCTTTCTCTTTGCCTAAAAGTTGTACCTACAGTTTTGTCTTTTCCAGAATTTCATCTAATTGGAATCATAGATCATGTAGCTTTTTCACATTAACTTGTTTCACTAATTAGTATTTATTTAGGGTTTCTTTGTGTCTTTGTCATCACATGAGAACTCACTTTTTTAAATAGGCCAATATTCTACTGTACAAATGAACTAAAAGATGCCTATCCATTCATCTCTTGAGGGGTATCATGTTTGCTTCCAGTTTGGGTGACTAGGTAAGGCTGCTGTGCCTATTCTTTTTTTTTTTTTTTTAAAGAGAGAGTGAGAGAGGGGGAGAGAGAGAGAGAGAGAATTTTTAATATTTATTTTTTAATATTCGGCGGACACAACATCTTTGTTTGTATGTGGTGTTGAGGATCGAACCCGGGCCGCACACATGCCAGGCGAGCGCGCTACCGCTTGAGCCACATCCCCAGCCCCTGCTGTGCCTATTCTTGTAAAAATTCTTTTGTGGATATAATTTTTCATCTCAATTGGATAAATGCTTAGGAGCATAGATATTGCATGATATGGTTAACAGATATTTTGATTAATAAGAATTTGGAAGGTTTCACCAATGAAACCATATGGCCTTGGAATGTTATTAATATTGATTCAGTTTATTTAATAAATATAGGCTAATTCAGATTATTTCCTCTATGAGTTTTGGAATATTAAGTCCTTTAAGGAATTACACATTTCATCTGTTTATTAAACTGTGGAATAAAGTAGTTTGTATTATGTCTTTTCTTAAACTTATTAAAGGCTAGGTGACATATAACCTAATTATGGGCATGGATTGGCCATGTAAGAGCTGGAACAATAATTTCAAGGATTAGTAGCATAGAGGAAAAGAATCATATCCTTTTTTATGCTTTCAATATCCATGGGGTCAGTAATTCTGGCCTCTCTTTCATTTATTTGAGTAATTTAAATTTGTTCTCTCTTTTTTAGCTTGGAAAGCCTGCGTAAAGTTTCTCAATTGTATTGATCCTCTCAAAGAATCAGATTTTAGTTTCATTGCTTTTCTAATAATTTTTTTTTAATTTCATAGACTTTTAAAAATTGTATTTCATTTTTATTGATTTATTTTAATTGGTGCATTATACTTACACATAAAAGTGGAAATCATTGTGATATATTCATACATGCACATGCCATAGTTTGGTTAATTTTATCAGTATTACTTCCCTTTCCTGTCCCCCCTCATTCCCTTTTCACTACTCCATTGTTCTTTCTCTTATTTTTATGAGATCCCAACTTATTTTAATTCCTTATTTCTCTCTAGCTTCCACGTATAAGAGAAAACATGCAACCCTTAACTTTCTGAGTATGGTTTATTTCACTCAGCAAGGTGTTCTCCAGTTCTATTCATTTACCAGCAAATGACATGATTTTATTTTTCCTTATGACCACAATAAAACTCCATTGTGTATATTACCACATTTTCTTTATCCAATCATCTATTGGGGGACAACTAGGATGATTTTATATCTTGGCTGTTGTGAATTGTGCTTATGTAAACATTGACATGCATGTATAATTATAATGTGATGATTTTGTATTTTTAGATCAATACCAAAGAGTTTAAGATAGTTTGGTCATACTGTGGATCCATTAGTAGTCTTTTGAGGAATATTCATTTCGATTTCCAAAGTGATTGTACTAATGTGCAGCCATGCCAACATTCTTCACATCCTCACCAGGATTTATTATTACTTATATTTTTGATGATTTCCATTTTAACTGAAGTGAGAGGAAATCTCTGTAGTTTTGAGTTGCATTTCCCTGACTGATTAGGATTTTGAACATTTTTTAATATATTTTTTTGGCTGCTTGAATTTCTTCTTTTGAAAAACGTCTGTTTAGTTCTTTTTTCCATTTATTGCTTGGGTTTTTTATTTTTATTTAATTCAATTTATTTATTTATTTTGTGTTAAACTTTTTGAGTTCTTTATATATTCTGGTTTTTAATCTACTGTTGGAAAAATAGCTGGCAAAGCCTGGGGCTGTGGCTCAGTGTTGGAGCACTTGCCTGGCATGTGTGAAACACTGTTTGATCCTCAGCACTGCATAAGAACAAAAAAAAAAAAAAAAAAAAAAAAGTAGCTGGCAGGATTTTCTCCCATTCTGTGGGTGGTCTCTACATGCTCTTGTTTCCTTTGCTGTGCAGAAGCCTTTTTATTCTAAAGAATCCCTTATTAAGGGAGTCATTGCCTGTATATTGGAGGATTGACCCTATCTTTTAGCAGTTGCAGTGTTTCTGATCTAATGTCTAGGTTTTTGTTCCATTTTGAGTTGATTTTTGTTCAGGGTAAGAGTAGGGATCTAGTTTCATTTTTCTACAAATGGATATTCAGTTGTCTCAGCATCATTTGTTAAAAATTCTATCTTTCTTCCAACTCATGTTCTTGGCACTTTTGTCAAGGATCAGTTAACTGTGTCTGTATGTTTGTCTCTGAGTTTTCTATTCTGTTCTACTGGTCTTCACATCTGTTTTTATGTCAATACCATGCTAGTTTTGTAACTATAGCTCTATAGTATAATTTGACATCTGGTCTTGTAATGCTTCCTGCATCTTTCTTTTTTTTTTTTTTCCTTCGGTACCAGGGATTGAACTCAGGGGCACTCGACCACTGAACCACATCCTCAGCCCTATTTTGTATTTTCCTTTAAATCAGGGTCTCGCTGAGTTGCTTAGCACCTTGCTTTTGTTGATACTAGTTTTGAACTCACGATCCTCTTGCCTCAGTCTCCTGAGACACTGGGATTACAAGCATGCACTGTAAGGGTCCGGCGAAGCGTTGGAGGAAGAGACCACCAAGAGAGAGCTCATGCAATTGCAGAAGGGATTTTATTGGGATCCATTCCATTCCAGCGCGCTGGGGCTCCCGGCTCACTCAAGAAGGGGGAAGCAGCCAAGAGCCCAGAGCAGAGGTCAAGCAGTGCTTAAGTACACTTTTTGGGGAGGGTGTGGGCTTTGCATACATCAGAACAAATCATCATGAGGCACGGGAAAATTAACAACAACTCTGAGACATGATTAGCACATTCATTGGTGGGAACAGATTGGGCAGGGGTGATTGGTCACTCCTAAGCGGGGTACACATTCAAAGTTCGGGCCCTGTATGCCTAAGTGACAAGCTGCACAAGGCCCTAGGCTATTAATCAGCTTAATGGCCAGTAGGGCGTTGTCTTAACTGCCTCAGGAATTTCAGGTTCTGGGTGTAGCAGAGAAACTTAACAATACAATGCAGGTCTTTTACACTTTAACTCAGGCTTTGCAGCTTAGAAGCAGCTTAGAAATTTTACCCTTACAGCACCACTGCACCCGGTTCCTGTATCATTTAATTTTTTAGTTGTAGGTGAATACAATACCTTTATTTTATTTATTTATTTATGTTTATGTTGTGCTGAGAATCAAACCCAGTACCTCACACATGCTAATGAGTGCTTCACCACTGAGCCACAACCCCAACCCTCATGTTTCATATGGCTCAGTATTATTTTTAGTATTCTGGGTCTTTTCTTCCACAGGAATTTTAGGGCTGTTTTTTGTTTGTTTGTTTAGTTCTGTGAAGAATGTTATTGGAATTTTTTTAATATCTTTATTTTATTTATTTATTTTTATGTGGTGTTGAGGATCAACCCAGTTCTTTACACATACTAGGCTGAGCCACAACCTCAGTCTCTGTCATTGGAATGTTGATGGGGATTGCATTAAATCTGTATATTGATTTTGGTAATATGGCCATTTTGACAATATTAAGTCTACCTATTCAAGAACATGGGAAGTCTTTCCATCTTTTAAGATTATCTTCAATTTCTTTTTTCAGTTTTCTATAATTTTCACTGTAGTGGTCTTTTACCTGAATTCCTTCATTAGATTTATTCTAACGAAGGTGCTATAACTGGATGTTTTCCTGGTTTGTTTCTCAGCAAATTCATTATTGGAATATAGGAAAGCTTTTTATTTTCCTTTGTTGATCATGTATCCTGCATGTTTGCTGAGTTTATCAGCTCTAGAAGATTTTGATGGAGAATTTTGGGTCTTCTAAGTATAGAATCATGTCAGCAAACAGATTATTTGATTTCTTCTTTTAATATTTTTATCCTTTTAATTTCTTTCTCTTGCCTGATTTCTCTGGGTAGACTTTCAATGACTATATTGAATAGGAGTAGTGATAGTGGACAATCTTATCTTATTCCTGATTTTAGAGAAATTCTTTTTTTCTTTTTTCTCCATTCAGTATGATATTGGCTGTGGGTTTGTCACATATAGCCTTTATGACAGGGTAATCTTCTATCCCTGTTTTTTTCTAGGGTTTTTAACATGAATGGCTGCTGAATGTTGTGATTTTTGTCATGGATTTTGTTTGCGTGATGAATTACATTTATTGATTTATGTATGTTGAACCAACTATGATCACTAGGATGAATACAACTTGATCATGATGTAAGTCTTCTTAATCGGTTTTTGAATGCATATTGCTAATATTTCATTAAGGATTTTTGTATCCAGGTTCATCAGAGATATTGATCTATAGGTTTTCTTCCTTGATGTACCTTTAAAAGCCTTTAATACCAGGGTGATACTGGTTTCATAGACTGAGTTTGGGAATCTTCCCTTCCTTTCTATTTCATGGAGTAATTTCAGGAGGATTGGTGTTAGTTCTTCATTAAAGGTCTGGTATAACTCAGCTAAGAATTCATCTAGTCCTTGGCTTTTCTTTGTTGAGAGGCTTTTTATCACTGCTTCAATCTTGTTGATTGATATTGATCTTATTAGGTTCTCTATATCCTCTTGGATCAATTTGGGTAGGTTATATGAATCTAGAAATTTGTCAGTGTGTTCTTTATTTTCTGATTTATGGAAATGTAAGTTTTCAAAATATTCCCTAATTATACTCTGAATTTCAGAAATGTCTGTGGTGATATACCCTTTCTCATCTCTAATTTTGTTGATTTTTGTTCTGGTTGTTTTTATTTTTATTTTTTAATTTTTTGTAATGGGGATCTAACCAGGGGCACTTTAACACTGAGCCACATCCCCAAACCTTTTTAAATTTTTATTTTCAGACTGGTCTCATAAAGTTGCTAGAGTGGCTTTGAATTCAACAATCCTCCTGTCTCAGCCTTCTGAGTTGCTAGGATTACAGGTATGCACAACTTTGCCCAGTGGGTAGTTTGGCTAGGAATTTATCAATCATGTTTATCTTTTCAAAGAACCAACTCTTCTTTTTATCGACCCTTCTATTTTTTTTTTCTCGATTTCATTAATTTCTTTTCTACTCATAATTATTTCCCATCTTCTACTAGTTTTGGAATTAGTTTGTTCTTGCTTTTCTAGGGCTTAGGTGTAGCATAAGATGGTATATTTATGATCTTTTGTGATCTTTCTGTTTTTTTTTTTTTTTTTTTTAATGTGAATACTTAATGCCATAAACTTTCCTCTTAGTACCACTTCTATAATGTTCCAGAGATTTTGGTATGTAGTATTGCTGTTCTTGTTTAGTTCTAGGGATTTTTTTTCTCCATTCATTTTCTTCTATGATCCAGCCCTCCTAAATTTAAGAGTATAGTTTGCTTTCCATGTGTTTATGTGGTTTCTGGAAGTATTCTTGTTGTTGATTTTAATTTTAATCCATTATGATACGATAAGATGCATAGGATAGTATCAATTTTACTGTATTTGCTAAGACTTGCTTCATGTCCTAAAACGTGGTCTATTTTTGAAAGTGTTCCATTAATTGCTGAGAAGAGAGTGTATAGCTGTTTTTGGGTGACATATTATGCAGATGTTTGTTAGATCCATTTGATTTATGGTATCATTTAGATCAAAATTGCCTTTATTGATTTTATGTCTGGGTGATCTTTCTCTTATTGAAAAGGTATGTTGAAATCACTCAATATTTTTCTATTGAGACCGAAAGTCAAGAAGTGTTTTATATAATAAGGTGTACTAATATTTGGGGCATCAATATTATAATTGTATCTTCTTTTATTGTTTTTTAGCATCATATAGTGAACTTCCTTGTGTCTTCTGATTAATTTTTGCTTATATGACAAATCTTCTTTGTCATACATGAGAATAGCTATTCCTGCTAGTTTTCAGACTCAATTTTCATAGAATATCTCTTTGTATCCTTTTACTTTCACTCCATAGACATCTTTGTCTTGAAGATGCGTCTCTTGCCAACAGCCTGTGATTGGGTTTTCTTCTTTAATCCACTCTAATATATATTGATTTAAAAAATAAATGACAACAGAATGCATTATAATTCTTATTACACATATTACACATATACAGCACAATTTTTCATATCTCTGGTTGTATATAAAGTATGTTGACACCACCAATTCATGTCTTCATACATGTACTTTGGAGCCAGTCTATATTTTTTAAGTGGAGGTTGAGACCACTTATATTCAAAGTTATTATGGACAGATATTTATTATTTCCAGTTATTTTGATTTGTTTCATAGATTTAATTTGTTTTAATTTTCATTTACTTAATTGGGAGCTTCAAGTTTTAATTTTTCTTACTTCTAGACTGTTAACCCTTTGTTGTTAAAAATATTGCTTAGGGGCTGGGGCTGTGCCTCAGTGTTAAGAGCACCTGCGTAGCATATGGAGGTAATAGGTTTGATCCTCAGCACCACATAAAAATAAATAAACCAAATGAAGGTATAAAAAAAATATTGTTTTAGGATAAAGACCTTATCCCTTCCCTCAGCCCAGGCTGAGCACTGCATTCCATAAGACCCCAGCATGCACAGTAGTGTGCTCTGCCAGTGCCATAAACCAAATATATAAAAACACTTCTGTCTGTTTCCAGTGAATCCCAATAATTTCTACTTCAAATTTCCATTTCTAAAGAAAAATAATCCAGTCAAACACTGGGATTTCTCTGGCCTCTCTGGTATGAAAGTTACATTGTGCAGTTTACCATCTCTTCCCCCTGCTTTCCATCTACACCTCTGGGGCTACCATGGAGATCATTCACTTGGACAGGAAGTTTTCCACACTGCTGAATGGAGCCTTCCCTGGATGGCCCTTGTTCATGGGTTCATGCTGTCCTTGGAGGAAATATCCTTCGTTTTATCCCTCAGGTAAGACAGGTTCTAACGATTTAGGGCCCATTAACAGGTAGAACCAACCTGTGGCATTATGTAGTATTATACATGAGACCCCTCTGCTGAGTGCACTTGCAGGTCTGCTCACTAGAGTTGTTAAGACAGTAAGGCTGAGAAATTGTGACCTTACTGCAGGACTGGATACACTTTGAGTGGCTGCAGTGGTTTGAATGTGCCCTCCAAGTTTCCTGTGTTGGAATTATAATCCTCATTGTAAGAGAGTTAGTAAGTGGTATCTTTGAGAGGTAATTCAGTCATGAGGTCTGTCTCCTTTTTTGTGGGAGTGGGTTTTTAATTTTGAGAATTTTTTTTTTCAATTTTTAATATTTATTTTTCAATTTTCAGCGGACACAACATCTTTCTTTGTATGTGGTGCTGAGGATCGAACCCGGGCTGCACGCACGCTAGGCGAGCGCACTACTGCTTGAGCCACATCCCCAGCCCCTGAGAATTTTTTTTTTAATAAAGGCAAATTCAGCCCTTTTTTGGTTTCTCTTGCCCTCTCACTTTTTGCCATGGGATAATACAGCAAGAAATCTAATCAATTGCCGGCACCTCTAGAAAAGAGAAATAAATGCCTTTTCTTTATGAGTTATCCAGTTTTTGCTATTTTGTTACAGAAACACAGAACAGACTGAAACAGAGACCTAAGGCAAAATGAAAATTTGAACAGTCCTATGAAAAAAAGCACAGAAAAAGGACAGTTACATATAATGAATCATGATCTTTTTTTATTATTATTTATACAGCACAATGTAATTGATAAAGATGCACGAGGAACAACACAGATTTCACCTTACAAATAAATTTTTTTGGTGTCATCCATTTATAGTACAACACTTCATTAATAGCTTGATAAATCCTATGGTGTTTCTAGCTAACTTTTGCATAAATTTACTGGTTGTATCATGATAGCATGTAGTTTTAGCAAGTAGATATTCAACTAATATACTTGAAAACAGTTTCTGTCACTGTGGGCATATGTGATGTGACATAATGTTAATAATTTATTACTCTGAGGACAGTGTTTTTGTGTTTCAAGCATAAGTGGAACTATGTAGGGTATTTCCCAGAATGCAGATTCCATTTCCAGAACTTCCTCATCTTGCATCACTGAAACTTTGTACCCTTTTGCAGGCAGCTCCCCATTTTTCCAAGGCCCACACCCATGGTAACCACTATCTGCCTCTGGGAGTTCAGCTGGTTTAGATTTCAGATGAAAATGAGTTCATGTAGCATTTCTTTCTATGTCCCCTTATTTCCTTTGGCATACTGTCCTATATGTTCATAAACCTTGTTGCAAATGATAGCATTGTATTCTTTTTATGATGCATGTTACTCTCAGCATCAGATGACATAAATCTTTCTCTTTAATGTTTTTAGTTGTAGGTGGACATAGTAACTTTATTTTATTTGTTTATTTTTTTTAATGCAGTACTGAGGATCAAAACCAGTGCCTCACACATGCTAGGCAAGTGCTGTACCATTGAGCCACAACCCCAGCCCTGGCTGACATCTTTTTATATGTGGGCTCAATATATAAAAATCTGTAATGACAACTGAAGATTACTTTTTCAGAATTGATTTCCAAAATATGTAAAATTAACATGAGTGACAATTTAAGAACAAGCTTTGGGGATCCTGTGACATACACAAGGCATCATACATCATGCCTGAAAAGAGCAAAACCCACTTGCCAACAGAGTTGTAGGCCTGGTTTCACATGAACATGCACATGCATATTTGTGAATATAAGGATTTAAGAGACACCAACACACACACTAACTAAATATTAGCTCTCACGGCTTAAAAAAAAATCACTTCAAAAATAGTCCCAGAAATAAAGTAAAAATTAATAACTAAAAATCAGATAACTCAAAAGATAAGGATCAAAGGACAAAAATATTTGGTGAGAGAAATAAGCCAGTAGAAACTACTAGTTGATTATTTTACAATTGAACAGATCAATATAGAGAAGAAATACAGGTCTGGGGCTGTGGCTCAGTGGTAGTGCACTTGCCTGGCATGTGCAAGGCACAGGGTTTGATATTAAAAAAAAAAAAAAGAAGTAGTAATATAAATAATTCAAGAAGAAAATAACTGTACATAGTTGGAAAGAAACTACTACAGGGTTCTGAAAATGGAAGCCGTTTGAAGGAAATAACTATGGATTTTGGGAACATGGAAGCAGTTGTACCTTTCTAAGAGTAGCCAGCTATGGAGGAGCAAGAAACAGGTGCAGGATCACAATAAAGAAGGACAGCTACAAAGGAGGTGGTGAGACAGAAGAGTCACTGAAGATTGGGGGAAGTACAAAGCTAGGAATTGGCAGGAAGCGAGATGTCTTTGTTTTGAGTATTGATTGCACAGACCCGATAGAAAAAAGCTCTGTTAAAAAGAAAAGTTTTGCTGAATCCTGTTGCTCTTAAAAATTCATAAAAACAAATTTCCTATAAAGTTGGGTGACAGAAAAATATTGATGCCAATTCTATGCACAGGTATCTTAGGAGAAGAGGGTTTACATGAGTAAGGGCACTATGAAAGTTCTCAGTCTTAATGAGACTAGGTATAAAGTCCTCAGTATCCCAGTGATCATGGAAGATCTTGGCTAAATTTGTTTCCAAGGTCCCTTTTACAGGAACAAACTTCTGTCAACAAAATTCCTAGAGAAAAGTTGAAATAAGGAGATGTGAAAAGTGATGAATTGAAAGTTAACATGAAAAATGTTGATACCACTGTTTTTAATTAAGACAAAATGAGGGATATAGGAGTGAAAGAGTGAGAGTAATGGTAGTAAATAAAGTGACAGCTTTATAATAAATACATCAAATTTAACCTTTGTTTTCCTATGATTTTTTTAGACAGAAAGTGACTATCATTTAATACTAAAATGTCCAACATTGAAAACAAACTTATTTACAAAAATTAACCATTATGCATAAAAAAACATAAACTCTATCTAATTGAAACTATGGAGAGGAAGAGTAGGATGTAGCTTCTGTCCTTGTTCCTCTTCTCTGATTGGAGCTTCTCATTCTAGGGAAGCCCCAGCTCCTCTGATCCCCAAGATTGCAGGTCACTCTCCTCTAATGAGTCGGAATAGAAAGCTGCAACACAAACAGGTGTGGCTCACTGGGGAGATACAAGGGAGTAGGCACAGGCTGTGAAGTGTGTTCAGAGCACAGGGTTCCTTAGACCCTGAATGGTGACTTTGGACCATGACCACCCAGGTCCTATGTACCAACATCCAAAGTGTACATAGCTTGTCTTCTACCTTCTGCTGTGGATGTTATCTGCAGGTACAAACTGTTGTGAATATCCTCTAGGAACTAATTCACCTAGATATTCACTTGGGCACCTTCAGGAGTCAGTCATCACAGTGAACCTGATGCAAAGGAAAGAAAGGGGAGTTTCTGACACTGACTTTGTAAGATCCAGTCCCACACACTTGGGACCCCTGAGGCCTAGAAGTTCTGGTGACATCGGGGAATGGTTCTGGGAATGAAATGGCCCTGCCCCTGTATCCCTGAACTCCCTAGAATCCATCATGTAAACCAACATATTAAATATAGACAATTTGTTGGTTGCTCTTTTGATTTTCCTGGTGTACATTCCCATTAAATTTGTCTCTGTTCATTTTAATTGAAATAATCCATTGACTGTGAGTCCATATGGATCTCATCATTTTAGAATAGATTGTATTTTTTAAAGTGTCATGAAATCAGATATGTATATGTTATCCAAAATCAGAAAACAAATGTAAGAAACTTGCAATCTAGCTCCTTTATCCCATGTATGTGCGTTCCCTAGTAGTGTTGGTTTTGTTTGAATTTGAAATGTGTATTCCAAAAAAAAAAATCACAGAAAAAAAAAAACCTCTTCCTGAGAATCTCCGTTTAAAAGTGAAATATTGTCATTAGGTGACCCCAGTCTCCAACTGGGATCTACATGATTTGAGGGTTCCCAGGACTTGACCAAATCCCAGCTGATCTTGAAGATTCTAGTGTTAGCCCACCACGCCCCAATTTGCTTTCCTGCTGACACTTAGTAAGACTATCTTCTTGTACAAGAGGCATCCTGGCTCCCTCTCTCCACCTCACATTCTTCCCAGGATGCCTGAAAAGGATGGAAGTCATGGTCACCTTGCAATGTCTCCCCACAACTAGTTATTCACTGGCCATTATCCCTGTTGACTTGAGCAAGAGTAGGTATTTCCTGAAGAATGAGAGTTTGAACAATACTTGTAGCATCTCCACAAAGGACAAATGGAGCAGCACCCTCTGTATTCATGGGCATGTTGGACCTACCACCTGCTATAGCCTCTCTTAGTTGAAGCAGCAATATGAGCCTCAGCCTGGCAGTAATAGAAGCAGGTTATACAATGGTGTCCATTCCCTCGGAGCATATCCTGGTACCACCTTCACTTGCACACAGGGATTTTTACCACTCTCCTTCTCCACTTGCATGCTTACACACACATCAGCTACCAGTACAGCGTTCTTCTTGGTTTTCTCGATGTACCAAACAGAAAATGTAGGCAAGAAACAGAGAAGATGTGTACTTATCTAATTCACCCTCCATATACTCCCTCCATACTCTCATTGTTTCTTTTCATCTTCAAAACCCCAATGTCCTGGCTGCTTTCAGTTACTCCAGAAAAAGAGATGTTTGTGACATTTGGAAGAAAGGCAAAACAGGTGTCTGGAGCTACCCAGAATAAGAACATGTTTGTGTTACACAGAGAAGACCAGACTTTTTCCCATTTCATTCCAGGAGCATGGGTTCCAGCTCTTCTGTCTCCAGCCCAGCTGCTGGTTCACTATACAGGGTTGCTCAATATAATTCATTATTGTGGGTGGGAATAAAGGAGGACGATGGTAATAAAGGAGAGGGAAAGCAATGAAATTTTATAGACATTAAGGGGTAGTCATGTGCCCCCAGATGAGGTGTGGGTCAATGAAGCACTGCATAGGCAACAGTGAACCCTCACAGGGTGAAGTGATCACACGAGGACAGATTTCTCAGAACCTATCCATAGGAAAGTGACTAAATGAACTGCCTAGGTGAAACCAGCTTGTTCATTAACTACCAAAAGTGGGAAAAAAGAAGATCTAAAAACAGGAGCTCATGAATAAAATGGCAGAGGACAGAGAAGAGTTGTGGGAGAAAGTGAATTACATGCACTTTGTATCTGTGTGTCTCTAAATCTTCTGGAAAAATGAAGAGAATCTTCTGAGTGCATAGGAATGGTGATAGTGATAAGGTGGCCATGGGAAAGGAAAGGAGAGAGTTAAAGCTGAAGTAGGGACTCAGATCCTGGCTACTGCTGGGTACTCTGCCACCCAATCTCAGGACTCTCATCTCTCTACTCCTCTCCAAGGCCTGGATTATAACTCTGTTCCTATGATAGAGTACTATCTTGGACTGGGGCTGTAGCTCCTTGTGCTTCCCTTGCACATGTGAGGCACAGGGTTCGATCCTCAGCACCACATAAAAATAAATAAAGATATTGTGTCCATCTACAACTAAAATATTAGGGGGAAAAAAGTATTATCCCATTTTATACCCCTTCTGCTTTGTGCAAACTCAGCCTGATGCCCTCACCATACCAAATGTTGGTGCCTTGATCTTAGATACTCCAGCCTGATGATCTGTGAAAAATAAATTTCTATTTCTTATTGAGGGTATGATCAATCAAATCCCAGACCTTTGATATGTACTTTTGGCAAAGGCAGGAAAAACAATCTTCTGAGACTGGTTTCCTTTATCAAAGAATAAAAGATAGTTACAAATAAAGGACATTGAAATCCTGTAGACACAAACCCTCTTATTGCCATGTTATTAAAACATGAACAAATAAGATTCCCATCTATGTTTTCTTTTTTTTTTATTTATTCTGATTTCATTCTTCTAAGCAGCAGGAGTAACCCCACCTGTTTCTAAGACTGGTTCTTACTGGATCAAACCTTGATTGTTGATACCTACCTAAATTGTCTTCCTTCTCATTTTTGGAATGATCAATGCTGTCTACCTGGAAATCTTTGGAAACACAAAGCATATCCATTCGTCCCCATAGCAGTTGAGGTCATGCCAGCCCATACATACTCCCTGCTTTTATCTTTGGTTCTGAAAAACTTACTGGACTTTGTGGAATCAGCAGCTATCAATAAGGCATTGCAGTCAATTGCAAGCCTTCAAGTGGAACTGAAGGACTCACATTTCACCTTCTCACTTCCTCTGGTGCATTATCAAATGTATCAACCTGAATTTCCAGATTTGTTGCAGATTCACATTGGAGTATATGAGTTTAATGAACAGACCCCAGGACAGGCTCAGAACAGCTGTCTACAAGAGGAAGAGAAAGTTCCTGTAGGAATTCTGTGTTTGGGATTGGGGTCTCTGATAAACTTCGTGATTGTGGCATACTTGGTGGCTAGGAAGTTTCTGTGCAAAGGCACAGAATGCCTGGCTGCTGGGAAACTTCCATGGACAAGACACGAGCTGCCTGGCCGCAGTAGTAATGTTCTTCAGGAGGAAGCTCTGTGTTAAGAGTTTTATCAGTTTTGACCTTGATCTCAGGCACATAACTCCTGGTAATAAAGGAACTTGCTTGCTAGATAATTACAATGTTTCACTAAGCTCTGATGCTCCTGGATTTGCTTGCTTGACAGTAACTTTAGACAATGCGCAAAGACTTAATGTAACCTATTGTTATAAATAAAATTGGCCGCTTGGACAAGCAGCTACTTTCCTGCCTCTGTACCTTGTCTCTGTGTTTCCCTGATTATTATTCCTTACATGTTCTGTCCTGCATTATGAGCATACATCTATTGAGCTCTTGAAATATGGATAGTAGAATGAGGTTCTGAAGGTTTCATTTTATTTATATTAATTTAAACACAAATACCATGTAGTGGTTTATATCTTGGATGGCAAGGACTTGGAGTCCATATATGAGGAAGACATAACCTCCCTTGCCATGGTGTTCCCTTACAGATTTGTTGGCAAGCCTGAATTTATCACTTGTAAAACCCCCAGAACACATGCACAAGGGTCAGGCAAACTGTGAAGCCCTGGGGAAACTAGGATGAAGTGAACATCCAGGCCTGCACATCTTATCTAGAAGCAGTAAGAGGGGTGGGAAGAAAAATGGCAACAAGATGCTGTCTTCAGAAGCCTACCCTCATCCTGCTGGATCAGAGCTTGGGCAGGCCAATGTCTAAGTTTGGGGCACAAAAGGTAGACCAAATTGAGGATGGAATCTTCCCACATCTGAGTGAGATTTCCAGTGTGGGGAGTTTTTGTTAGATAACTCATGAGAACTAAGATGTACAGCTCAGATCTGAGCTCATGGATGGGCAGGAATGAAGACGACAGAGGCTCTTTCCTTTTAGTGACCAAGGACCAGGATATCTCTACATAGGAATGGAAGGACAAAGATAGTATTTGGGGCTGACCATGCTAAGGCATGTCAGAGATACTCTCAAAGTGGATGTCCTCTTTACCAAGCAAGAGAATGCCAAGGCTGACCCAGACTATACTACCAGCTCCCATCACTATGCTGAGCTCACTATGTACTGGAATCATGCCCTGCCCAAAGGACCTGCCACCAGAATGTGCAGCAGCTGCTTAACTGAGCAAAGTAAGATGCCCTCCAGTTTAAAAATGTTTCTGGGCTCATTTGTTGTCTGTCTACATAATTTCTGATTTTCAGGAAACTCCCAGATGCAATGAAAAGTGGAAACTGGTCACTGTTTATCCCTATGGAACCTCTGTCTCAGAAACAGCCCTTATTCCAGCTCCCACCCCCAACTTGGGCCACAAAAGTGGGCACTTGACTGCTTTATTCTGTCTCTAATCAATTTACATTGGTTTAACTGCCAAGATCAGAGTCATGACTATGTTACACAGGGAGATACAGAAAGCATGGAATTCCTATCTCCAGGCTTTTAGGAGACAGGTAAACAGTGCTCATGTCACTCATGAGGGCCACGTCTTGTCATTCTATTCAGAAAGGGCCTACATATCCTTAGCTTGCTGACCTCATGATGTTGATCAGCAACCTTGAAATCTACCTCCCACCCCATGGCTTAGTCTTCCTCCTGGAGTCCTAACTATTGTTCCTCTTTAGGTCCATCCCAAGCTTTGCCACGCCCTCTCTCATTGGGCTTACTGGACAGCATTCCATGAATTCCTGGAGTTCCAGTGTTGGTAACAGAATTTTATTTCAAATTGCACAAAAAGAGATCACCTACAGAACCATTGGGCAACTCAGACCTAGAGATAAAAAGATTTTTAGGACAATGTTGTCTTAAGCACACGGTTTCTGGGGTAAACAAGTGACCTGCTGTTTATGAGAAAAATACCCAAACCCATGGTGTGATAAAGTTTATTAAAGTGAAATATTGCCATAGAAAGTATGCTGCAGAAGTAAATTCACTTAATAGTTTGGGTCACATTATTATTATTATTATTTTTTAATGATTTTTTTTTTTAATTTTTTTATTGGTTGTTCAAAACATTACATAGTTCTTGACATATCATATTTCACACTTTGATTCAAGTGGGTTATGAACTCCCATTTTTACCCCGTATACAGATTGCAGAATCACATCGGTTACACATCCACTGATTTACATATTGCCATACTAGTGTCTGTTGTATTCTGCTGCCTTTCCTATCCTCTAACACATTATTATTTTTGACTTAAAAGAATACCTCAACTTGTTTCCTTACAAAGAACTTCAGAAGCAACCAAGAACTGTTTAAATCTTTATGTTCAGTGGGCATATTATGGAGTCTCCTATCCCCAGGCTGCATTTATCCCTTCCCACTTTTCAATTGGAAAAAACCAACCTCTTCTTGGTCTCTTAGAAAGGAAGCCACATGCCCACACTGATGCTCAGTCCCTCAAGCAAATACCTTGTTTCTCTATACATATTACAGTGTTTCTGGCCAGTACACAGAAACTGTGACCAGGATAATTGATTGTGAGATAGACTTTTCACATACACATTGCATTGCCTACTTTTAGCAATGTTATCTGAAGTTCAATATTAGGATTCCACTGCGAAACCTGCAGCAAATTTTCCTCATGGGCTCCTCCTGCCTCATATTCCTATTTTTAGTGGGTGAACTACATGGTTATACCAGGGGCTCACAGCAAATGAACTGCACTGCCCATTATTCCATTCCTAAGATGGATTATGGGAATGAATTGTAAGGCTTTTTCTAGGAAAAGTTTATGAATAAGTATGAAGCATGAAGTACCATGGCCAATTAAATGCCATGAGGTGAGAGTGACAGATGAAATTTTTCATAATCATTACTAGTTCATTAACAGAGATTATGAAAGTTTTGTCAGTTTAGGGCCTTGTGATTGCTCTCTTGGGTGTTGGGGTTGTTTCATTAAAATACATGTGGCTTTAATAGATCTCTGCACATATACAGTTTATAATTTAAAAATTTCTATATACATTCATGTTGCAACAATGATGCAATTTTCTTAAAAATTGAGAATATTGGCACTTGCATTGGGGGAATGTCTACTGAAAGGCACAAAAACTCAGTCACAGGGACACTCAGAATCACACCATGTGGATGTACATAGAGTTGACTCCCACCCCCATGCACACATCCTCACACCATCTAAAGGGAACACAGACATTTTCCAGGGACTATAAAGAATGACTGCATTTTTGTATCTGAACTATGAATTCCTACCACCCCTACCTCAAACATCCATTCACAGCAGGAAGCTGGAATCAGTATGGCTCTGCCCACTAGTACCATCTTTCTCATCACCTAGATGATTTACCAGCAGGTAAGTGATTCCCTACTACATATGTTTTTTGGTTTATCTTGTATTCACCTGTAATTACAGAGAAGGAATCCCTATGAGGATCAGGCCATGCTGTTCCCTGTGTGCACAGGCCATCTATTCAATTGTTGATGTTAGAAAACCACAAGGGAAACAGTGGTTAATCCAAGGGAACAAAAGTCAAAACAGAGCAGACCTCCTCCTGTCAAAAGGCACTAATTTTTCACAGGGGAAGGATGTGTCAGGTCTGTGGTGGTTGACAATTACAAAAGCCTTTTCCAAGAAGGAAAATATGCCTGCTGATGAAAAAGCTTGCTATTCCCCTCTTTGTAAAGATGTTATCATTTTTCAATGCTATTTTGAATCAGGTGGCAGTTGGTAACAAATATCCTCTATACTACACATGTTTATATTTTCATATATTAATTTAATTGATGTAGAAAAAAAAAAAACAAGAAGGCAGCACTTCTATCTCAGATGAAGTCAAGTGGTTACCAGGACATTCAGTGTGTTCTCCCTGTCATTGCTGTTACTTGCAAGTGACTACAATAAGTCCTCCGAAGACATTAGGAGGACACAGAGTAACTGTTAGTATATTGATAGTGCTTCTTTTTTTTTTTTAATATTTTTTTATTTGTTGATGGACCTTTATTTTATTTATTCATATATTGTACTGATAATTGAACCCAGTGCCTCACACATGCTAGGTAAGTGTGCTACCATTGAGCCCCAATGCTGCTGCTTTTGAACTGTTCAGAAGCATTTACTTGATGTAGAATATATTGTTAATTTTTATAATTAATTAGTTTTTATAATTAACTGATCATTTTTATAATTTATGAAGAAAAGATTTGAAATTATTGAAATCCCACTATTTATAAATACTACTAATTATATTTTTCCTCCTATTGTATTTTTCTGTACAATACATGTATATCCATTGTGTTAGTAGCTGACCATACTCACACTAGCCAACTGACAGTGGAACAGTTCATAGTATGTGGTGAGTGCTAGCACTTTAACCCAGCTGAGCAAGAGTCATGGACACAATGCAAGAGTCAGAGACACCGGGCTAACAGCTAAGATGTACTTTGAGTTCTTATTTGTCAGTGTCCCTTGTATGTGTGTTGTGTGGTGAGCATATTATTAAATATAATAGATATATCCCTGATTCTTATCTGTTACAAGCAAGGGACTGAGGAGGGACTCCAGCAGATGTTGCCCTTAACTGTCCTACTAGTTCCCTCTCAACTCTCAGAATCTGGGAGGTATGTGGGGCTCAGAACCATGTGGGCTATGTGTGCTTCACACTTAGCGCTATAGCAATGTCTGCTGTTAATGTACCCATCTCCACCCAGTGTTATGTGAACACTGAAGCCACTTTATGATGATGGACTGTGTTTGGAATATCTGAAAGCTGTAACTCCCCCCAGGGGTATACACATGTGCTAGGGCTCCCTGGCCTCTATGGCTGAGTGATGAATAAAAGATCGGTAGCCAAGAGTATTAACACTGGCTCCAGTGACTGGCTTTAAATTTTCCTCTTTCTCTTACAATGTCAGGAACCTGGGTCATTCATCACTGCATTTAAGGATGTAAACCTAAACCTCAGATTCTGCTATGGTGAGTACTGAATGAGTATATCGATTCATGTAATGTGTGCAGTGGTATGGTTTTTGTTTGTTTGTTTTTTTTGTTGTTGTTGTTAATTTTTTTCTATGCATGTGGAAACATATTGTCTGGGGAAATACACACACACACACACACACACACACACACATTGAGAATCACTACACAAGGATTTACTCATAGATATCTCCCAATCCTCCTGCACACAAACCCACACCACCAAAATGATATAGCTCCTTGTGCAGTCTGTAGATAATTATCATAATTCTTCTCTGGGTTGAGTTTCCTTCACAAATCCTAATCCTCTTTCCAGGATATTCTGGCATCAGGATGGCTTGAGAAAACAGGCAAGAAAGTCTTGCCTTTCTCAGCACTTAGATATTTGTTTAGTAATGCAATAAGTTGAGAATATGTAGTTTTTATTTGCTCCTGAGTCCATCTGCATTTAGGAATGTAGGACACTTTTAAGGATCACGTCATGCCACTTCCTGTTTACACAGAGCTTTTATTCACCATGGTGATGTGAGAAAGCTGGATATGAAACAGTGATCTAGGAAATGGCCACAAAATAAAGCCCAGATGGCACTTGCACAAAAGACATGATCTTTGCATGGAGGATTTCTCAAGTTTCTTCTGGTTGGCATGTATAAAATTTCTTATTAACCAGAAAAGCATTTACTGAGGGAAATTCTCACTACCATGCAGTCTTTAACTGAAGCCATCTTACATAAATGCCATCTGGAGTCAGGTAATAGTTGCTAATATACTGGTCATTGACATTCCTTAGCAAAGAAAATTGTGTAGGTCATCTGTATTGTACTTAATCAGATTTTTGTGTCTGAAGTTGACTGAAAAAAAAATTGACTATAAGGAAACCTTACCTTGCTAATAGTTTGTGACTCCTCCTTTACCTTGAAACTTGCTAGATCCTCTACCAGGACCTCCACAGGAGCTAAAAGAACACAGAATGGACTGAGTACATTGGAGTGTGTTAAGGATGACTCAAGGAACTTTCTTGGTATGGAGTGATGGTTGATTAACAACAGAGACTATGAGTTTCTGCTGGAATGTGATCCTTACTGGGTGAAGGGAGGAAATAGAGTGGAATGGGAATGAACAGAGCCTTGGCTTTGTAGTGTACTATGACTAATCAATCCAAAATAGTTCACTTACAAATAGGTTCATGCTGAAATGCACTATATAATTAAATGTTGATATCTTGTCATTCTTCCTGTCTATTCTGAAAGCCATGTAACTCCTTACTTATCTCTAAATTTTGTGAAAATATTTGGCCTCTGTGCATCTACATCTACTGGACTGCATTGATCTTATATTTGATATGACTTAAAAGTTTTTTTCTGGTTAAATATACACAATTTAATTTAAAAAAAATGTCAATGAAACTTTATTTATTTATCTATTTATTTATTTATATATGATGCTGAGAATCAAACCCAGTGCATTTTAATCACTTGAAAGTATGAATATATTTTCAGTGGCATTGAGTCCTGAAAACTTTCTACATAATCAGCAGTAAAACAAATATATCTACTTTCCTTATTGCTATTAATCACTGGAATGAAAATTCTAGTTGGAGCAATTAGAAAAGAACCATTTTAAAAAACATTCAATTCTGATGGGAGATAATGAGATTATTTCTATTCACAAAGGACATGATACCATGCATCAAAATTCCCAAAGACTCCATTAGACGTCTCAGAACAAGTGACTAAATTTGACAAAGTTGCAGTGCAGAAGATCAAGGCAAAATCACTTTGTCAATATATATCAGCAAAAAATGACTTTAAGATAGGAACTTTATTTATGATAACATCTAAAATAATAACATATGTAGGAATAAATTTAATTAGGAAAAGAAAACTATGTATATTTCCTGAAATTATTACTGAAAGAAAAGACAACCTTAGTAAATGTTAGTGAATGTGTGTTCGTGAATGGAAATATGTAATACAATTACAATGTCAATATCACAGAAAAGTATTCTACAGAGATAGAAAATATTTTTTAATATTTCAACACACTCTTTATGTAAAGAGAAGTCTAGAAATTAACATGGAATCCAGGCTGGGCATGGTGGCATGTGCTTGTAATACCAGAAACTCAGGAGGCTGAGGCAGGAGGATTTCGAGTTCAAAGCCAGCCTCAGCAGAAAGTGAGGCACTAAGCAACTCAGTGAGACCCTGTCTCTAAATAAAACACAAAAAAGAGTTGGGGATGTAGCTCAGTGGTTGAGTGCTCCTCAGTTCAATCCTGAGTACCAAAAAAAGAAAAAGAAAAGAAAAAAGAAAGAAAAAAGTTAACATGGAATCTAAAGGGACTATTAATAGCCAAAGAAATTAACATGGAATCCAAAGGGACTATTAATAGCCATAGTAATCTTGAAAAAAAATTTGGAGGACACAAAATTTCTAATTTCAACATTTACTGTAGAGCTACATTAATTCAAATAGTTGGTACTAACTTAAGGATAGACACAGAAAGCAATGAGATAAATTTGAGAGTGGAGTACTAAATGGCCACATCTGCAGATAGCTACTTTTTTTAATATTTATTTTTTTGTTGTAATTGGACAAAATATTTTAAATATTTTATTTTAATGTGGTGCTGAGAATTGAACCCAGGGCCTCGCACGTGCCAGACGAGCGCTGTACCGCTGAGCCACTATCCTAGCCCCCAGACAACTAATTTTTAACAAGCCATTGAAATAGGGAAAGAACACTCTCTTCAACAAATAATAAAACTACTGGATTTCCACATGCAAAAAAATAAAGTTAGATCTTTACTTTATACTGTGTATGAAACTTAACTGCAAGTGGATCAAAAGCCTGAGTAGTGAAACTAAAACAGAAGATTCTGAAAAAAGGATTAATAGGGGTAATTCGTTGAGACCTTGAATTGTTTGATATGACACTAAATGCTTGAGCAGAAAAAGAAAAAGAATGAGAGAAATTGGATTTCATTAAAATTAAAAACATTTTGGTCATTAGTAACAGAAAAGAAAGTGAAAAATTACCCATAGTACAGCTCCAGTAAGGGGTAAAAACAGGGCTAAATACACTTCCCAAGCCCATACACTAGCAAAAGAGGTGCACTAAAAAATACAAGATTTTATCATAAGATTATGTTGAACCCTTCACTCCTCCTTCCTCTTATCATCACATTAACAGGGATTCAATATAACAATGTGAATCATAACTGAGAGACAGAAATATACAAACTCTGCTTAGAAAATAGTGCTTGAGGAAAACCTAAAACTTTGGGAGAAGTAAAGTAAAGAAAGAAAGCAACCAGAGAAAATGAATCCTTAGTCACCTACAGCAACAGCAAAACAAACTTCCAGGCTTCTGGACAGATTTATTTAAAATCTCACACTTAAAGCTGAATCACCTCTGTTCTATAACCTGTTAACTTCATATATGGATTTCAACCCCAAATTTTAAGGCATGGTAAAGACAAGGAAAAAAAAAAAAAAGTAGGTTGAGAGTAAGTAAGTGTCAGAACCAGACTCACAAATAACACTGGTTTGGGAATTTTCAAACAGAAAATTGAAAATAATGATGTTAAGTTCTCTCTAGAAGATTACCAATGTAAGCTGTGAGAGGGAAGTTCTAAAAAAAAATCAAAAGGAGGAGGTAGAAATCAAATACACTGTTATGTAAATGAGGAATGACTCAAAGGGACTCATCTGTACCCTAAACATAGATGAGGAAATAATAAGTGAGCTTAAAATATGTCAATGGAAAATTTTCAAATGACAAAGGAAAATAAAGTACAGAATATCCAAGAATAGTGGGGCAATCACTAAATATATACACAGTACACAAAATGTATGTATATTGGGAATAAGAGAAAAAAATAGTAGAAGGGACAGGAGGAAAAAGGCAAATAAGAAATATTTCAGGTAATCACAGTTAAGGATTGTTCTACATCAGGGACAGACAACAACAACAACAACAACAACAAAAACCAGTTACAGGAAGTTTGGGGAGTTAAGTAGGATAAATGCTAAAATCAATCCAAAAAATCTTCACATAGGTATGTCATATTCACCTGCTGAAAACCAGAAAAGAGAAAATTTGAAATAAGAAAATATGCTTTCATGGGGCTGAAGTTGTGGCAGTGGTAGAGTGCTTGCCTAACATGCAAGAGACACTGGGTTCGATCTTCAGCACCACATAAATGTAAAATAAAGATATTGTGTCCACCTAAAACTTAAAAATAAATATTAAAAAAAGAAAATATGCTTTCATGTATAGAAGAAGCGATAAGAGTTATATCCGACTTATCATAAATGATGCAAGCAAGAAGAGAGTATGGATTAAAGTTTTTACAATATTAAAAGAAAAATACCTCTACACACCTAGAATTCGGTGTCCCATGAAATTGTGTTTTAGAAGGGAAGGAAAAGTGAAGACTTTCTTAGGCCAAAATTAAAGAAATCTGCCACTGGTAGACCTGCTTTATAAGAAAGTCTTTGGAGAGAAGGAAAATGTCATATTCAGTTAAGAACTACATTGGAAAAGGAATATCATCAGAGAAGGAATAAAAGCTTTTAAAAATACACTGTCTTTACTTTTCATCAAGTAAGAATACTTGATGTAAAGATATCAGTGTGTTCAAACAAATAACAACAATAAATAGGGCAATTATAGAGCATGGGAAGATGAAATGAATAACAGCATTGTTGCAAAGGATAGGAAGGAGGAAATTTTAGTTCCCCATTAGTCCTTGAACCATGTGTGTCAATGAAAGACTCAAAGGTGGTCAGTTTACCAAAACAAAACAAAAAACAGAAAGAATTGTAATTGTTATTTTAAAATAAGAAACTGAAGTAGTATGCTCAAATAAATCAGAGAAGGCAATAAAAGAGGAATGGAATTTTTAAAGAAAGCAGTATAGGATATATTGTACGTAAATACCAATTATAAGCATGTAGATATTCATTCAACTATATTGAAAATTACCTTAAATAGGAATGATCTATCTACACTAATTAAAAGACAGGGCTGGAAGAATGCATAAAAATAATACTCAACGAGGTGTTGTCTCTAAAAATCTCACTCATATTATAATAGATTGAAATTAAAATGTGGAAGGAGATCCAGCGTGCTGATGCAGATTACACAAAGAGTAGAGGTAACTAAATTGATTCTAGTCTAAGCAGTCCTGAAGACAAGGTGATGATTAGGGAAAAAGTGAAGCATTTTATAATGATACAGGGACAGATTCTCAAAGAACCCATCAGGACCCTTTGTGTGTACATGCCTAACAGCAAAGCATCAATTTTTTTGAGACAAAAATGGATGAACCTCAATGAGAATTAAATTAAAAGACTATTATAATGGAAGTGTTCAACACCCCTTTATGTATATTTGACCAATCTAGCTGGAATAATATAAGTAAGGAATTGTAGAGTTGTGGTGTTGGTCAAATTATGTTCCCCAACCCACAATATAAGTTAACACAGAGATCTAACTCCAGTATATCAGAATGCAAATTTGAAAACTTATTTGAAATTGTAGTCATGGCAGATGTCATGAGTGAGGGTGAGTTCATATTGAAGTAGGATGGACCCCTTATCCAATCTGACTGGTGCTTCTACAGAGGAGACAGATCTACAATGGGATAATGCCATGTACTAAGAGGCAGAGAGTGAAATGCTGAAGTTATAAGCCAAGATTGCCAACACAGCAGCATAACACAGGAAAAGGCAAGGAAAAATCCTTCTAATACATATCAGAGGTGGGATAGCCTGCTTTGATTTTGGACTTTCAGTCTCCAGAACTGTGAAAAAATAAATTTCTGTTATTCAAGCCAAACAATCTGGTATTTTGTCATGGAAGCCCAGAAAAACTTTTTTAAAAAGCACTGTCATTCAACCAGACCTAATTGGCACTTGTACAATAAATACTTCAACAATGAGAAAATAATTTTTTTTCTCATTGTCACATGGAACACATATCAAGATCGCCCATGGTGTGGTCCTTTAAATCAGGCATAGTCCTTGCACCAGACAACAGGAGCTAGCAGAAAAGTTTCATGGCAGTGCGGTACCAAATGACTTAAAAGTAACCTCCCCCCGCAAATACCATTGACGCAGTGGAGCACCACTTCCCTCTCCAGGTCTACGTCTTGAATAGTCACATGGAAACCCAGCTCTGGAGCCAGTGGCAGAATCAGACAGTACCTTGATTATGTGGCACCAGATGAGTCTTGCATTTTTGCAACTTAGAATGTTGGGGTTGGGTGTATAATTCTTCATCACTCCTATCTGCCTTGTTATTGTCTACTGCTTTTACACACTGGCAGTTCTTCTGGGAAACCTCTGAAGCCAAGGAGGGAGACCAGAGGCCCTCCTTGCCTACTTTCTTGGAGGACTTGGGGGGTAGTCTGGAATGGCATGAAGCTGGACTCTTTCTCTGCAGCAGTGGAAAGCCTCAAGTTATAAGAGATCATGATGGTGTTTGTTTGTGGCAGGAGATCACATATGAAGTCTGGGAATTCTGTTAGGCTCTGTCTTTGGAGATCTGGCTGTGAAGTTTTCTCTGTAGAATCCCAGTCCTGGGTACAAAGAAAGAAAAGCCTTTGTGGACCTAAATGAGGGTCCTAAATGAGGACTGGATATCCCTGGTGACATTGAAGCCCCTTCTCCAGTGGTCCTGTTTGTGCATGCCTAACTGCAAGGAAAGAATTGGTCATAGGCACAAAACTTGCAAACAAGGGTGCAAGTTAACAGATACAGAAATCCATGCATAATCTCAGTTCCTGCTAAGCTGGCCTTCTTGGGGCTCAGAATCTTCCTTGTAAGGCTACCTGGGGTCAGCAAGTGATGCACTTGGAAAGGTATTTGCTCTGGTTTGCCTTTCCTGATTTAAAACCTCATGTTCCTTTCTCTTAATTCCATCTAAAGGAGAGAAGAGGTGGCCATGTGTTCCAAGTCTGTGTTAGCAATATATTTTTTAAATATATTTTTAGTTGTAGATGGACACAGTACTTTGTTTTATGTATTTATTTTTATGTGGTGCTGAGAATTGAACCCAGTGCTTCACACATGCTAAGCAAGGGCTCTACCACTGAGCTACAACCTCAGCCCTAGCAATATTTTTTTGTAGAAAAGCAAATAAATGGCCATAGCCCTCAGTATCAATTCCCTGACTGATGCTGCTATGCAGGCCTGGTTTCAGAGCTGGGCAAGAAGACCCATCCTAACTCAGTTACTTTGAACAGTTTGAGGGAGAATAAATCCAAACTCAGACTTGTGTACGGGAAGAGTGATTGATCTCTTCTTGACATTCTGGGAATCTGTTCTCAACCTCATCCCACAACAAAGAAAGGGGAAATCCTGGGATGTCAGTCTTGAACTACCCTGTGTACCACAAATGGAAGGATGTGGACAACTCTGGGCTGGTGTCATTTCCTAGGAATGGTAACAGGCTCATTGTGCCCTTACTAAAAAAATATACTCAGAGAAGTTTTATGAAATGAGCTGAGCCCTGCTATCCAATGATACAGAAGGATCTAGAGTTTAGTGCAGTTCAGAGCATGGTGAGGAGAAGCAAAGAAAGGGTGAAGGTAGCAGATTTACTTGCAGGCCCCTCCTTCCTGAGAGGCAGAGTATGAGGATATGAGTGGTCTGGGGGAGCCAGACCAGTGCTGGGTCTCATGGCAATGTTCTTGAGTAACTCCACTGTGGCATGGACTCTGCTACTCCATATCCTCCTCTCTCAGGGAACAGGTTATGGCATAAGAAAACTGACAAGGGGATTTGATGCTTTGTCTTCTTCAGCTCCAATTCACTTGAACCCATCCACAAGCATATATGTCTGACTGTGCTTATTTATCTTTAGTAATGGTTTATAGAGCTTTGTTTAGGGTTCCAGAAGACTTAGAGCAGTGATGAACACTTACAAGCTCACCAGAAACTTTCCCAGTGATAGGAATTAAATAACCATGCCTTAAATCTCGCATGCTTACTCTGGCACTACCATCCCACTTTGTGTCTTTTGTACGTGGAGATTCAAAATGTATGAACTACCTCAAGTGCTTTCTCAAATAATGAAACTGTTAGTTTATTAATTTTTTAAAAATGAGAACATGGTTTTATTCAACTATTGAAATGCTTGAGGCCTTCATATTTCAAAATATCTGCCTCTTCAATGCCATCAGGGATTTGGCACTCAGGGCAATTGACTTTCCCTGTAGGGATTCCTCAAAAAGAGCCAAGGCTACATTCTTGTCTTATTCTTTGACCCTCCTAAGGAGTCCATCTTCAAATGTGTCTTTCCTTCTTTTCCACCTGCTGCCTGGACCTACACTGGATGTTCTTGGAGGGGGAAGAAGAAGAATACAAGCTTTGACCTCAGTCTCGTCAGAGCAGTATGAGAGTGACAGTGTTCTCCTTTGACTCCATCTTTGTCTTTCCTGATTGCTTTATTAATGCATTCTGGATGACTTTGTTCCTGCTGTTTAAAAACCAACAACAGAAACAAAAGCACAGGTAAATTCTTTCATAACATTTTTCCCTAATGGAAATCATCCCTAATTCCATTTTACTCTGAGTCTCTAGTCTTGGTAGTTAAGAGAAGTTAAATACAGGTTCATTTCACTTTCCTTTTTTTTTTTTTCTTGGTACGAGGGATTGAACTCAGGGGTACTTTATCACTGAGCCACATCCCCAGCCCTATTTTATATTTTATTTAGAGACAGGGTCTCACTGAGTTGCTTAGCACCTGACTTTTGCTGAGGCTGGCTTTGAACTCGTGATCCTTCTGTCTCAGCCTCTCAAGTTGCTGGGATTACAGGCATGTGCCACCACGCCCAGCTCACTTTCATTTTTAAAAACTTGTTATTGTGTATTATATCACACTTAAAGAGGATTTCATGAAAATAAATGCATAAAGTTCAATGAATAGTAAAAATTGGCAAACATATCTTTATATTTCCACATTTACTCATTTTAAGTGGGCATGTATAATACAAGAGCATTCCTCATGTGGTCATCTGTCATCACTGTGCTGTGTGGCAGATAAAGACTACCTACCAGAATCCATGTCAGTGGATAAATATTCCCCATATTTTTTGTTCCTCAGTTAAGTAGTGTCTCCAGCAGTTGGTATGAGAACACTTCTCCTGATAGGAAGAGGGTTGAAGATAATTTGGGATATTGAGTCTTTGGGCATAAAGAGAATACAGAAAACCTCTTACTCATTATCAAGACAAGAGTAGCAGAGATAGGAAAGTACAGACAATAATCTGGGCCTCCGTGGTGTTACATCTTCAGAATTATAAGGTGTTCCTTTTACCAGTGTATTTGTCAAGTAATGCCTCAAATGCCTTAAGAGAAGGGATTCTTGGGTATGGTCACTAGAGAGAAGTCGTTACAGGAGACAGCATTTGTGAGGTACACAGAGGTCTCCTTATGATACTATGAGGTCTAACTCTTCCTGGATTCCCCTGCCACAGCTGTGTTTTACCTTCTGCAGAGAATAAATAAGAGTTGGGGCAGCTGGTGGGTCATGCCATGGACAGGGAAAAAATGGAGACCATTGCTTCTCTACTTACTCTATTCATTCTGATTTCAGCTTACCTCAGGCCCTTCATTGCTATTTATAGCCCACTGAGAATCACTCAGGAATTTCAGAATGATTCTTAGTGCACACTGGGCATTGGATTTTCTAAGATCCAAGTCTGCTAAAAATTGTCAATCTGAGATCTGGCTTTAAAGCTCTGTCACTCTTCATTCTGTTTCTGATGTCTTTGGTTGTGAGCACTTTTTGACCTTTTGAATACAATTTTGGTTTGACTTTAGGAAGGAATACACATGTATTCACACCCTCTCATCCAGCATAATAAATCAGTTACACCAAGTACAACTTTCCTGAATCCTCATAGCCATGAACAAATAGGTTGACTGTGATGGCATGACCAGAATCCAGGACCCGCGGGGGAAGAGTGAGGAAGTGTCATGGGACTAAGTTCTTGTTGGGAACACTGGGACTACCTATGACAGAAAAAGTGACTTTTCCCCAAGAAACAAATTTTTGTAGCTGACATTTTAGTACCCATTGGAGAATTACAGAA